>NC_137541.1:204407174-204739674 GCF_963082525.1 Nesoenas mayeri
AGATCATCAGGCACTCACTTGCCTGTAGGTAGTGAAAGATAACAATAAAATTACGAAAGGTACTCTGGTGCCAGCAGTGCCCTGAGACATATAAAAAATGGACAGTAAAAACTTTAAATGTAAACATATTTTTTTACAAGAATGCACAGAAAAACATAACTGGATGTCTATGAAATACCTCATGATAAATTTGAAATATTCAAAAGTGATGTTTGGCCCATGGCATAGGGCAATCTATGGAATATGTGCACTCAAAAACATGACTTGAGTGTCCTATTCAGACAATCAAACTGCAAAATTTTGTTTACATGTCTATGGAACTGGAGATTCTGTAATTACTTAAAATTAAGGCAATGCAACTAGTAATTGTAATACCAGAATCAGAAATCACTCCTGCTACAAGGGGCAGTGTGCTGTGGATACCGCCATCCATATAACACTCTTGTGAAAAGTATCTCTTGCAGGACAGTTAAAGTCTAATACATTGGAAAGATGGTACATTACTTTTTATGCGGAAGACAGATTTCTGCAGCAGATAAAAATACCTTAGGTATTATAGTTTCTTTCATCTTTATGTATTAATGTGTTCCAGTCTTGACTATTCTAGAATAATATATTCCAGATCTGGCATACCGTTATTGTAATGGAGAAATTTTCTATAATGCTGACCTATTATAGCAGACACTAGATGCAATCTCATGCATTTATGTAAAGTATAAATGGATTTTTTGAAATTGGTAAAAACCTTTCTATAATTCCTCTGAATAATGAACTATTACATGTTATATTGACAAAAACTTACAGACTCTTTTGTGCTAATGTATTCCATTCTCAGTCTGCAGGGTGAGCATTTCTTTGCAGATTAATTGATCTAACTGCAGTGAGGGCTCTCATCATTTCTCTGCCAGAGCTGAATTCTGATGATAATCATGCTGCAATTCGTGCAATTGTGCTGCACCATGAATATCATCGGAGAAGAACATGTTTATGATGAGGTGGCCCTGAGTTTAGTAAGACAGAGGAGAAAAGAGGGAGCAATAAGCAGTAAAATAAGCAGATAAGGATCCAAATGTATACAGAGCATCTCTGTTGATGAAGGCTGTCTGATGTCGGTCTGCTACCATAGAAGCATCACTAGCATGCCACTTACACTTGCATTGGCAGCATCCCTGATGTAGATGCTCTTAATCAGCCCTGCAAGGAGACATTTTGCTGCTGCTGCCTTGTTCCCATGCACTGCAGAGGGCTGGCCCAGGGTATAAAGGGAAGGATTATTCTCCATACTGTCAGTCGTGGATGAAAAACAGTTCCTTTATGGCAGCAGAAGTCCGTGCCAGTGGTTGGGATCAAGTCTCCACAGGCTGATACTTTACCCCTTTCTCCCTATTTGCCCTGGCTATGTGTAGAGCATGGTGGTGTTCTACATCAGTAAAGCATTAAGGATGTGGGCATGATTAAAGCATTTTTAATCTTTATGAAAGGTATAGGTATCATTTAATCTGGACACAATAGATGGTTGATGTAAATAGACAACTACTTCTAAGAAGAAATTTTCTCCTCTCAGCTTAGACACTTATACCAAGTCAGGAAAAGTTGTTGTCCAGAGACGTCTCATGCTCTGTCATTCTATGTAACAGGGAAAATACATGACTAGTATAAAGACTCATCTTTAGACATCTACAATTAGGGGAGCAGCATTACTTTTACTGTCAGTCTTAAATGGGAGGTAACGTAGCCTTTCTCAAAATCAAGTTTCTTCCTGACAGTAGCATCTGTGGGAATGGAACTGAAAATGCATAAATCTGACTGCAATTTCCAGTCCATTTAATTGTCAGTTAGAAAGACTCAGTATTTTGCAAAGGAAAAATAAATAATTCAGGAGGCTGAACTGATTGGTTCAATGGGCAAGGAGAACAGTGGATGTTGCTTACCTTGAGTTTAGCAAGGCTTTCAACCATGTCTCCCACAACATCCTCATAGACAAACTGATGAAGTAAGAACTACATAAGTGAACAGTGAGGTAGACTGAAAATTGGCTGAACTGCTGGACTCAAGGGGTGGTGATCAGCAGTGCAAAGCCCAGCTGGAGACCAGTCAGTAGTGGTTTACCACAGATGTTAATATTTGGGTCTACACTGCCTAACATCTTAATTAAGGATTTAGATGATGGGGCAGGCCACACTCTCAGCAAGTCTGCAGGCAGCACAAAACTGGGAGGAGTGGCTGATGCTGCCATTCAGAGGGACCTTACTAGCTGGAGTATTGAGCCAATAGCAACTTAATTAAACCAAAGAAAGGGAAATGTCAAGTTCTTCTCATGGTGAAAAATAACCCCAGGCACCAGAGCAAGCTGAAACTGACAGCTGGAAACTAGCTTTGCAGATAAGGACCAGGGCATCCTGGCGGACACCAAGTTGAACATGAGACAGCAATGGACCCTTGCAGCAAAGGAGGTAAACTGACTCCTGGGCTGAATTAGGCAGAGGGTCACCGCAGGTCACAAGGCACGTCAGACACATCTGCAGTGCTGTGTCCAGTGCTGGGCACCCTAGTTCGAGAGACACAGGCATACTGGAGTGAGTCCAGGAAAAAGCCAGAAAGGGCTTGGAGAATCTGACATATGAGGAGAGGCTGAGAGAACTGTGACTGATCAGCCTGAAGATGAGAAATCTCAGGGAGAATCCTGTCAATGTGTAGAAATATGTGGAGTGAAGGGAGAAGTAATGGAGCTAAATTCTTCTCAGTAACACCAAGTGACAGGACAAGATGCGGTGGGAAAAAATTGAAATACAGGAGATACCACTTAATTGAAAACAAAACTGTTTCACAGTGAGTGTGGTCAAACACTGGCACAGGTTGTCCACAGAGGTTGTAGAGTGTTGATCATGGAAGATATTCAAAATCCAACTAGACATGGCCCTGGGACACCAGCTTTAGCTGATCCTTCTTTGAGCAAGGATTTATACTAGGCAATATACAGAGGTGTCTTTCCATGTCGAGTGTTCTGATTTTAGGTGTGTAGAGCAGAAAAAACACAAAGACCTCTTTCACCCTCACTAACAAAAAGAGGCTTTGAGGCGAAACATCCTTGGAAGACATATCTTAGCATTTCTGAAAGGAAGTAACTCACCTTTTTTTTTGACCAGATTTCTAAGTGCCGTTCTAGACACTGAGCAGCCAAGAGTGAATATTTTGGTTTGTGTTGTTCTTACACACTATTTAACTATTCACTAATGACTGCATCACTTGTACTCTACTTTCTTAGTCTTCCCTAATGTCTTAGGTATAGTAAAATGCTCTTTATACTGAATGATTATCCCAGATTTAGCTTTCCATTTTCCTTCAAAAGCATCCTTAAAATCTTCTCCATATCATCTTGCTCTTGGTCATAAAAAAGCAGATGAAAAAAGGTCTTTCTGGGACTCTCGATCATGAACCACATATACTTTCTTACCCTCGTCTTTGTTCTCTGTGTACCATAAATGTCTGTCAAGCTAACACAATTGCTCTCATACCTTGCTTACCTTCTTTTAGCCACACACGCTCTTTTGAGTTGTAGAGGATTTTCCAGATTGGGTGAACTTTGGAACCTGTACCTCCAGGAAGCCAAAAGGGTTGGCTCTCTCATGGTTATTTTAACACCAGTTATTCTCACTTTCGGTTTCATTTGATAGAGAAATCACTTTATTTTCTATACATTTCTACTACCTAGGCAGCTTACTGACACTTCTGCAGAAGTCTTTTTCTCTTTGTGCTCATTAGATCTCAGCAGTGTATCCAAATCACTCTCTACTTTTTGTTACCTGCAAGACCAGAAGTTTGGCTTTAGCCTTTTCAACTGTCTTTGTTCAGAGCTTACAGGAACTGCAGCCAGATGCAATCAAGGGGAGTGTCTGTGCTGTGTCATTGCCTGCTCCAGGGTCTGAGCTGTAGGCTCTTCTTTGATGAAGCCAGAAGCAGTGAGTTTTCTTCACAAATAGATTGGGGGAGAGAGAGGGAAAGTCTTCAGGTTCACTAAGAATTTTGTTCAAAAAGGCACCACAGAATTTCACCCCATAATGCTTAGACTGTTTTAGTTCTTTTAAGTTATCTTACAGAGCAGCTCCAAACATCTGGAACCTTTCTGTTTTAATGATATTTCCCTTAGTGACAGACTTCGAAATAGCTCATCAAGCATAATGACAATGGGATGAGTCAAAATATGGTGTTAATGCCTCTTCTGAGCTGCTAATGTCTATTTTGTAGCTGATAAATTCCCTGGGCTAAATTACACCCTTGGATAGGAAATGGCTATCGCAAAAACCAATGAGAGTTTTACATGCTCATCAAGGGATGATAAGCAGCCCTCGGGGAAAACAATATAAACATATTGTCTCTTCTACTAGTCAGTCCCACTAATTAAGAAATCTGAATGTGATAGAAAAATATTGATGGCGAACAGATGCATTTGATGAATGATTATTGCAAGTCTGGTTTCTAAAGCTAACATATACAGGAAAACCCTCAATATTTTACCATGAACTTTAGAAGTCTAAGTACTATCAATTCTCTGTAAAGCATCAGAAGTGTGGCAAGCTTTCTGCTAAAGGTCACCTCTACATATGAAACATTTTGTATCTCACTTAGCTGAAATACACACTGATCTCATTGGCACATTGCATTCTACCCATCTGCTATGTCCACATGTTGTTCATCTTGTATTGTAAATTCTTCAGGACATTATCAAGGTGGCTATGATTCTAGAAGCCCTGGACCCCATAGGTGGGATTCATTAATTTTAGGTATCTGTAATACAAGACAGTCACTACAAAGTCTCCACTTATTCAACACATTAAACAGAACTGGGTAAGAATTCCTACCAGACAACAGGAAACCGAGACACATTAAAATTAAAGCTCATAATGAGCATGAACTTTTCCCTAACATACAAATCGTCTGTTTGGTCTCACATTTAGGTTAATGAGAGTTCTAAGTAAGCACAGGGTATCAGATCATTTGTATTTCAGTGCTTAAGCAGATGTGCTTAAGTTAGTCTACCTGTACGAGAAAACCCTGGGCCAAAGCTAAAATCCTACCAAAGTTCATCAAACAGGGCTTTGTCTTTTACAGCTTCTGATGTCTCTTTGTTATGTGCCATGACTTTTCAAACCTGAATAGGCCATCAACTTAAGAATGCTTTCAAAAGAGTGAGATTCATTTGCTTGAGTTGTCATAGACCAAATCTGTCACAAATTGTCATTGTCCTTCATATTTAGTTATGCACATTTCCTAATTTCTTGGCCAGATATCCCCTCAAGATGACCCAGAACCACTTTATTTCAATTCTGTGTTTTCTTTTCAAACTGAACATCATCTGAAGAAAAAATCTAAAAAGACATGTCTGCAGCTGAAACATGAAGCACTGGGAAGAAAGCACGTTGTATTTCTTGCTCCCACTGGAATATGTCAGTATCCACATGGACTCGACACATAAGAGAGCATCTTGCTTTTATAAATTCAGTTTAATTGAAGTGATTGCTGTTGGTGTTTGCTTTGCTCAGTGGTGTATTAGCTGTACGGTTCAACAAAAATATCTGTCAAAGACAGTCAGAGCATTTTGAACGCCTGTGTCCCAGGCTGGTGGTATAATCATTGACGTGAATTAGGACTATCTTTATAAGGCTTTATCTCAAGTCTCTGAAACCAATTTTACAGTGAAGTAAATCTGGCCTATGTGCTGGACAACACAATGCACTGAAATTGAAATGTATTTTATATGTCAAAAGCTGGACCAAATAATGAGTTAAAGTCAATGCTTAGAGTTCAGTCATAGCGGGTTACCTCCCCAAGAGGTAAATAAATTTCCCAATCCAGCAACAATCCATAAGTCCTGCTCTTTTTCTAAAGAGCCCAAGGCCACACAGAGGCTCTGAAAGGTACTACCTCTCTGCATGCAGGATGTGGTGGAAAATTAGTTCCATTAGTTCCATAGTATTTTTAAGAGCTTTGGTGAAATAAACCCATGGAGAATAAATAGTTCATTGGCTGCATCAATAGGCTTTTTTATTTAAGAAGCCAAAGGGTAAGATGCTGCCTTGGAAAACAACTGGCTTAGGATAGAGGCACTGTTTCCTTATAAACTTCATCTGTGCTCTTTCATGTTTTCCTCTGTGCTTTTCTTTAGTTCTCTCAAGGTCAGACTCAAACCTGAATATTCCAGAAAAAAAAAAATAATAAATGACTACATATTGAGATAGATTGTTAAACTTTTATTCCATCCCAGACTGAGATCCTTTCATTCTTTAAACTACTTCGCTGTCTTTCCAGTTGCTTTTACTGTCATGAGAGCTCATTTACTTCACAGAACAGACAAATTCCTAAATCGCAATGACTCACAGAAGTTATTTATTGGATCAGAATTGGCCAAAGCGTGATAAAGTGCAGAACTTCCTGACAAAACAGATTTTCTCAGAAGCACAGCCAGACTTTGAAGAATGGGTAGAATCAAAAGTTGAATTTTCAGTTGACTGAGGTTGTAGTACACTATGTTTTAAGGAACTCAAAATGGAGACAGTGCCTACTCAGGTCCAGAAAACAATGTGAGTGATCCAGGCACCCTGGGGCTGCCACCCCCAGTGTAACATAAAGTCCATATGCAGTAGGAGCTGCCTTTTGACAGCAGTCTATAGGTCTTACCTTAGCTGTCTCACCTCATCCTTTTCTTTAGGCTCACATCTTCAGTTCTTTAGAATCAGACAAGACCTCATATCCTATTCACCAGCTAATGAAGTTTATTAACATTTCACATATACCCAAGCTTGTTCTTGCCCAGTCCATCTCAATGTCTCACTTGTTCTGGCCCTGTATCCTCCCAAATAAACAAACTTGCCATTTATTTTTCCTTCTTGGTCCCACTTTTGCTACCTTTCTACCCAAACCTGGTCTTGCTGATGCTGTTAACTCAATCATCTCAGCCCTACCTGGTGTTGCTGAAGTGGTTTCCCAGGCCTTGCCACCTCCATTCCCCAGAGGTCCACAGTGCTTCCCTCCTAGTGTCGGTGGGGTCTGTCTCTTTCTCACACAACTCACCCTTAAACACCTGTAAAATCTGTTCACCCCTCATGGTGCTATCCATGATGTTTGTCACCTTCTTACCATATAAATTGTTAGAGCCAGCAGTTTCTCATGGTCTGTTCAGCTAGCTAAGCCTAAGACCAGGGTCTAGTCATTAGCCTGCCCACCTCACCAGGGACATTTTTATTGATGAAGAGTCAGTTTTCAGGATTAATTTTCCCACTATTAATCACTTTTTTTTTTTTGGACAAAGATTATTCTGGAGGTAGATTTCTGTGTAGGGTACTATTGTATAACCTTGACATGTACAGGTTAAATGACTATAGTAAGAGTGATACTCATTTCACTTAAATTTAAATACTCAGAAATAAGTCATCAAAGTGGGCTAAATCCAGGTGACTCCTATAAATTCTTCAGACATAATGAAGAAAAATGGACAATTCTGATTTGTTTTGATCCCATCACCAGTGCCCTAAGAGGCATTGACTAATCTTCTGAGAAGAGCTTACATTGACATACACGTTTTCTGTAGGTGATCTCAGGTGCAATGAATTCAACTCTAAGTGGATTCAGGACCGATTAATTATCTTAATCATTGCAAATATTAATTAGAGGTCATTTTCTGTTACAAGATTTTCAAGTTAAGTGATTCATCATTTGGATTTTATTTCTGTTTCAGGTTTGAAAGACCCTCCCAAAATTTTTCACAGACTCTTTACTCTGCAGGAATAATTTGGTATGAATCTTGAGCACTCATACTGCTTGCACAGTGGAACTCTTATAACACTTGGTTTAAAAAGAGGAATTGCATTTCAGGCTTAAAAGGACTCCACTGAAATGAATCCATCAGTTACAGTAACAATATGGTAACCATGCTTGATAGAAAATGCTTCATGCAGAGTTTGCAGATAATATACAAGGTGACTGTGAATAATTCCATCCGGACACATGAAACAAAAATAGCAGATCAGCCTGTAGCAAAAGTTCTATCTTGTGAAGTTACTTCTTCCCAAGTGAGCTGTGACCCTCCAGGGTAGGCAGATTGTAATCAAAGTGACTACAGACTATAGACATTAGAGGGATGTTCAGGAAAGATGAAAAGTCAGCCAAATAATTATAGCTATGAGCACTTTTGATTATCCTTCACATGATCAAAATTACATATTCAAAAAGCTAGGACCTTGGCCATTGAGGCCCTTATTGCAGTTTTTATCTTGACATTTAGAAAGTGCTTCTTAACTAAGACTTATTTTGCTTATTCTAATATTCTAAAAATATTATTTTTTCTTAATGTTTATAAAATATATATTTAAATTAGTATTTAGTTTATTTTATATATGTCAGTGATTCAGAAAATTAATGACTGCAGAATTTTCATTTTGTAGAAACAATTTTTGGTACCAATTTTTGATTTAAATGATTCAAAGTACCAGAATTTCATGCAGAACACAGTTCTTTTTTTTTCCTCAGTCATCTCTGTTCAGGATTTAAACCATTAATGTTTTGCTATGATAAACTCTCTCCACCTCATAAATACAAGTCAGCTCATATATACAGGTTAGATGAAGGAAAAAATATATAAAGCCAGAAAGCACATTCAACCAAGTTCCTGACACCAGATGTCACAGAATTTTCTCTCTTTTCCAGCTCAGCATCCTGGAAGAGTTTCCAAATGAACTCCTAAGTCAGACAGTCTTCCCAGTAAAGCATTTGCTAACTCTACTTGAAACATTAATGTTCTTCTTGTCATCCAGTACAGACATAGGTGGCTGGGAGAAGCCACTGTCTGGGATTTTTCTTTACTCTAGTGTCTGTGCATCCGTCATTAGGACAATGAGGCAAACATAAGTGACACTTATCTCTGGGCCATAATATATGAATGTAAAATACACAGACCTAGAAGATAAAGCTGTACTTCTCCTCGCAAAACATGACAGGCAAATTCTTCTTGAGAATTTGTGGATGAGTGTTTCCTTCAGGCAGACGTGCCCATCTCCTAGTCCTTTTCCAGCTCATTTTAAAAGTTTTTATTTGAAAGGCAAAAATTTCACACCTACCAAAAGACTTTTGGATCTCAGCATGTTACTTGTAAGTTAATTAATTTGTGAGCCACAGCTTCACATCATCACAATTAATCGGTGATTGTTCCCTTATCTTACAGCTGGGAATCTGAAGCAATGACATACAAGATTTGGAGGGAAGACAGAAATGAATCCACAAGATCCTGGTGTTTAATCACTGTGTTGTTTCCTTGATCTGAGCATTCAGCAATTTGAAAACATACAGGAAGGTAAGATTCATGAAGGGTGAGGTTCTGCTGATGCCATTATCATTGAGTACCCTCTTCTGTTCTCATCTGGTATCCTCTGCTACAAGTACTAGATGAGACTGTCTCGTGCTATCAATAGGATACGATTCTGGCCAAGTGAGCTAGAAATCTAGCAAGGACTGCAAACTCTTTTCATGCCAAATTAGAAATCTAGCAAGAACTGCAAACTCTTTTCATGCCAAATTGAACTCTGAATCACCTGTACCTGTAGTGTTGAGAAAAACAGGTCAACACAGTTTGCAACTGATTTTTACCAATATGTTTTGCACTGTTAGCACAGAATGAATATGCTCACTTTGTAAATAATTTTTGTTGGGGCTTTCTTGTGAGTGATGTGTCTTAATGTTTAGTGTTTTCTTTTTGTTTGGGTTGGGGTTTTTTTTAGTCCAGAATGTGTAAGACTTGAAATGCATCTAATAAGAATTACCAGCTTCTAGACATTGGACTCAAGATAAAGGAAGCAAGTGGGGGGAACTATTTCTAAAAGTCTACAAAAAGGGGGCTAATTTGGCCTCTCCAGAGGGTCAAAGCTAAGTTAATCTTCAGAAATGAGACAGAGTCTGATGCAAAGCTGTCCAACATCAGAAGATAAGATTTTAGCTGCACTTTGTCCTTTTTAGGGAGAAGATTTAGAACTGAGAAAAAAACATGTGATGGAAACTGGTAAGGAAAAAAAAAAAAAAAAGTCAGCAAACAATAAAGTCACTTAAAACCTGACCATAAAACCACTGATTAGGACTTCTGTTGTTCTCTTACTGTGTGTCACTTCTCTGTTCTTTTTATCTTTGAAGTGCTGTTAGAGGTCATGTGAAGACAGCTATAAGACTCCTCTTATCAGACAACCAGCATGGCCTCAGGCTTCAAATTTCTTCACAAAATTACTTCACAAAATACTGGTAGGCTAATGTTGTGTCAGCAGGCTCTTAGTGGCATCTGTCCACATCTATCCATCACTAATATCATGATGTTACCAGTTACTTACCATGTGGCTTCCACAAAAGTCATCGAAAAGAGCTTTTGGGTTCATTCAGCTGAAGTATGACTGCATGGAGTGTTTTGCTGTCTTGTCCTGCAGTAGCAGGATCAATAATCAGGCAATAAGACCTTCAGGAGTGACATATGCTCTTCATGGTTTGGCAACACAATGGCTGTATCACCTTTGCATTTCCCATACAGGCTGTCAAAGAGTCTTTAGCCCCACGAAGTTATCTCCTTAACCTGAACAACTAGTACTGTACTTAGACTTTAGAAGGGAATGTTCTAGAAATCCCTCTGGAACAAACCCTGGAAAACCTCTGATGGATGGAAACATCCTGTTTTTATTAACACCATTTTCAGAGTTCAATGAGAAGCAAAAAACTCCTTAATGGACCTACTTGCAAACATTACACCTAGATAAAGGATGACACAGTCCCACAGGATAATGAACTGCTGGTTAGTTCTCTTCCTGGTTTGTTTGTTTGGGTTTTTTCTTGACCATTCCATCCACCTCTCCCCAGGAAACATCTGCTACAGAGAAGGCCAAACATTGTGAAAATAACTTAGTAACTGATGACTGATGATCGATTTAGCAGTTCAGTTTGATTTATGCACTCAAGTTAGGCATATGATTACCCAGAGGTTAATAATGACCTCTGAATTCTAGGTTTTGAGTTGTCATCTGATGGTTTCTTCTCCTGAAAAAAGGTAGGAATGTACTTTACTAACCTACATACCTCATGCAAGCACACAAACTTATAGCTTCCTAGAATATGGCATTCATAGTGGTGTAGGCATAGACTAGCAAAAGTGTATCTGTATCTCTCCATTTTGCTAATGGATGTTCATCAAATTCGTAGACAGCAAATTCACTGGAGTGGATATGCATCCAGCTGCCAGTTTTGTGTCTTACAATAAACATAAGAAAGACTTTCTTAAATCTAAATGTATGAGCAGAACCAGTGCAAGGGACAGCAGAAAGCACTTGCAAAATTTCTGGGAAAGCACATATGAGACGCACTTTCTGCCTGAAGGCAGCGCACGGCGTATCAGCCCCATTGAAGAGGAAGTGGCTGCTGGCTGCTGTTCTCAGAACTGTGAATCAAGAGTTAATCATGCTCCTGAAGTCACGAGGCATCATGTTGTGGTTTGAATGCCTCAGCTCAGAGGTCCTTTCTGAATTCTGGCTACTAGTTAGCTAACTGCCTATCTCAAACTCTTTTGACTTGAGAAGTAATACTCGATGTAATTACATCTATTGATCATAAAATGTAGAGTCTGTAGAATGCATGCATCACTATTTTTTTTCTTTTTTGAACAAAAACTGCAAAGCTATCTAAAAAAGAAACACTAACCTATTTATTATATTTGCTCTCTGGTTGCAATTACCTTGCCTCTTTTCCCAGCTCATTACTAAACCCTCATTTTGCAAAGCTACTTTAATAAACCTCTGCTCTTTATTTCCTGCTTAAAGCTTACCGCTTGCTCCTTTTTCCACTCTGTATTATTACACCGCAACGTGCCTGTGAAGGCAGTTGTTAGGTTCCAAGATATATTTTATGTGCAGCTAGGCTCGTGTATATGCATGAAGCCTTGGTGAATGAGTAAATTTCATCATCTTTTATGTTAACACAGTCAGAAAACAGCTGAACACTCCTCAAAAAACAAATAGGCAATGGCTCATGAAAATCTATCAAAAGTATTGAACAGAGCTGGCTAGTGGAGATGCCATGAATGCGTGTAGCTTGGCTCTTTGGCTGTCACTATACATGCTAAGTGTGGTCTCTGGGAGGTATAGGTAATGGGCTGGACTGCAGCTGGATGACTATGCTTTTGACAAATTAATACACATCTTTGGAGGAGATTTTGGCTCTCAAGTAACAGGAAGAGACCACATTCCCTTATCATTTTCCCCTGTTTGCAACCACCTGCAAGAACATCTCTACTTGATAGTTACTCTTGTTTCTCCCCTGATGAAATGTTAAAGCACTGCCCAGCTCCACAGATGGTGAACTTGGGTGCTTATATATGAGTTGCACAAAGTCACATGTTGAGTCTGTGGCTGAGGCAAACTTACTTCTTCCACTACCCACTTCCTCTACCCGTCTTAATTAGGTGACTTCACTACATACGAAGTTGCCATGGAAGCTGTGCTCTGCAAAACACATCTCCCTGCCAGGTGCGTGTAGCTCTCACTACTGTGAATGTGAATTGCATGAGCACTTCAGAGGAAGAATAAACCCCCTGAGGCTTTATGTCCAATTTGTTTTCCAAAAACCCAAATGACTCTTTCTGTGTTTCATTACTGCATGTTTTATCTGAAAACTAGATCATTTTGTCATCAGAGTCTTGGTTGGCAGCCCATTCTTTAGAAAAACATATGTTCATTTTCATTTTTTGAAATAAAACCAGTGAAATATATTGAACTGAAAACAGTGTTTCCCAGTTGTACCTGGGGACTAGTTGCATGTTGTTAGTACCCCAGGAGTCAGCAAGGTGCGTAACTGATGATCTGAGTCCAACTCCATGTGACAAAGATCCAGCAACAAACAGGGCACTGAGACCTCAGCAAGGTCCATGAACCGCACAAACACGCTGCTCTCTGAGTCTTCCCAAAATGAGATGGATGTAAATTAGCAGGGCACCAACAGGAAATTTAAAGTCTAATCATTTGCACCAGGTATCCAATACCCATGTTGTGTTCTGGTTGTGCTTTTGAGCAATAGTAGCATAAAATATCATTGGATTGGTGTTTCATATTCCTTCTCCACTGGCAAAAGGAAAAAACATAGGAACACCCAGATCAAGAGTTTTTTTACTGAACAAGTGCTATTTTTCCATATAAAATAAACCAATACTCTACCAAAACAAACATCCACTGTTAGCCTTTATGCCAGAGGAAGAAGAATCACTAGAAAGAGAAATAACAATTCAGGGAAGAGGTTAATTACATGCTTTCATGTACTACTAGAAAGAGTTCAGATGTTCTACCATAAATAGCCCAAATTCTTCTTCTTTGTGTGCTTCATTTCTAAGTTTGTATTCAATCCTGACAAAATTCAGTCTGAACAGAAAACCTTTTGGCAAGATTGCATGAAATAAATTCAAAGATTCTTAGAATTCATGTTATTTCAGAATTATTATTTTTTTCTGTGTACAAAAAGTAAAAGGCTTTCAGGATTAGCCCTCATAGTGAGACCCACTCGGTGGTAATGAGTGATTCCAAGCCCTTGTTCTCCCACCCACACACACCATTAATGTTAACTTCATGTTAACCTAACAGACTTTGTCCAGCCTGGCTGCTGGGTAATGACAGCTGCTTCTTGCAAGCCAAGAACACAAAAGAAGTGGGTGTTACAGGATGAATTGTTGCTTAGTTCCTTTCAACAGCAGCTCTCTCCACAGTCAGAGGACAGTATTTTAAACCCATGCACTCTGCTTTTCCTGAGACCTTTGAACAGTGCTTGGCACAGCACTCAGTTTTAGTGTTTTATGTGCCAGGCTCTTCTCGCAAAGGAGGGAGCAACAGGACAGTCCAGGTCAGGCAGGGAGAACATCTCCTCAGCTGGAGCCCAGAAACCATGGGGAATCCTTTGCTCACATAAACATCAGTAGGCTACTCAACAGCTGCACAGCAATTTGTTCATAAAACTCAGGAATTCAGATATCAAGTATCATTCAGTAGCTTTTTGGCATTTTAGTTAATGCTACAGAGGTTTTTTAGGGAGAAAAAAAAAATGCATAGCATTCTTATTGACTGCTTTAAGATAACAAACCTCTCATAGCCCCCCCCTTCTGGAGAACACATGTTAAACACGTATCCATGGAAACATGCTTGGGTTCACATCTGAACTAAACCCAGAGGCTGATAAGCTGCAAATTTTAGCGTGCAGTTGGTTCGCCTGTGCACCGTGGTTTGTGTTGATGAAAATGGACCTACAGCCACCCTCCCAGATGTTCAGGGCAAACCTTCTGCCTTGAGTAGCCCACCTCTGCACCTCCAGCGTCAGCCTGAGCTCCTATGCCAGGTTGTGGTCTAGCAAGGCTGTATTGCATGTGTTGGACTCATTGCTCTATGTTCTGTCCTGCCAGCTCACCTGAGACAGCAACATTACCACCAGTGAGATCTGTCAGAGCCCTACATTATACCTTTTACCTTTCTTCTCCCACCTGTTATTTGACTCAAATGTTTTTTTCAGGTAATGAGGTATCTGAGCACATCAGCTTGCCTGCAGCCTCCAGATTCTGTCAAGATTTTAATAATCAATCTTCAAAATTCTTTGAGGCGTATGTCTAAAACTACTGGTCTCTCTTGTTCTGTCTCTGTGGAATTTCCTGTTTTTCTTCATTTTGTGTCTCATGAAACCACTCAGACATTGACTTAGTAGCTCTTCCTCGGAGAAATGTGGTGAGATCTCTACATGGGCAACTTATGCAGGAGATGCAACCCAACCAGCACGCCAAAACTTCAACCATAAGTTTATAGCTAGCAAAATTATGGATGACCAGTAAAGCAGGAGTTAATCTAGTGTTGATAATATATTTCTGTGTCTTCTGATTTTGTTTTTTCATGCTTGCTTTAAAGCAAAACTCAGAACAAAACCAGCTGCTGTGAAATAAGTGAAGTGAAAACACCAAATGTAATGTCATCCTGTAGAACACAAATCAAATATATTGTGAAATGAGTAATGAGAAAGTCCTCCATCTGCAATATGCTTGTTTTTCTAGACAGGCTCTTGCTCAATTAGTATTTGTCCAACTGGCTAAGAAATTCCTTTACGATCTTCCTAAAATGGAGACAAGTGCTGGGTTTCACGGATTTTAGCTTTTAATGGTAATGATCAACAAATCCTTCCTGCTAGGTAAGGAACAATCACAGGATTGTAAAAGCAATCTTGAATGCTTAAATATTCTAATATTTCACATATGCACACCTTATTTTTGGGTTTCTGTGTTAACTTGCAGTTTGCAATAGGATTTGATATCATTGCACCCTCAGCAATGGGAGCTCTTTGCTGCAGCGTTCAGTCTGCGTTCGACCGTTCTTCCACAGGCAGGGAGAGGAGAGGATGTGAGAGAGATTGTGAAATCTGGAGGCAGAGAAACAAGCAGCAAAATGAGAACAAGGTGTGAAAAGCAATGAATGGGCACTTCACACTGGGAAAGAGACTGGTAAACTCTTCTGACTCCTTTTGCGGGTAAGCAAAAAGTGATACGATCACTTGACACTTTGGACAGAAGTGTCAGTTATTTTGGTAAAATGAAGCACTCAGCCATATTCTATCCCTTCTGCTATAAACGAGCCTTTGGAGACTTCAGAGCAGGGACTGCACTTTGTCTCTCCTGCGAACGGGGGAGAACCACCTTGTAGCAGAAATATTGCCCCAGAGCTGAGAGACCGGGGCTCTGTTTGCAAAAATGCTGTGGTTTCACAGTTGATGATGCTGCTGATCCAGTACAAACCTCCTTGCTGGGTTTCTTTCTTCCTCTTACAACTGTGTCACATGGAGGTTTAACCTTTCCTTTCTCAATTGCACAAAGCTGCTAGCACTCACTGTCATGCAGAAAAAACCCTGGCAGTGTGGACCTTACAACATCCCCTCCACCTCAAGGCCTCAGGCCAACCAAAGAGCAAAACAGCACATGCAAGATAATATCACCAGGTTGACAGGACATACCAGAAAACAGAAGCATTTGTGCTGACCACACGTCTCTGCTGTCTTCTGACAACTACAGGCCACTGTTTTTCAGCTGAACTTCAACTTACCCAGACCAAGCCAAACTACCTACCTCCCTTCCAAGAGCTGTTCTTCAGGTGCAAGATGGACTCCTCGCTACCCAGAAAGGGAAGAGAGCCGAGCCAGTGGGACTGGTGGACATCAGGGTGTCTGCTGGCTCCATTCCCAGCACTGGAGAGAGCTCTCTCCTGCCCAGAGGACACCACCAGTGAAGGTGGACTGATTGCTTTCCCATGTCCTCAGGATATTTCAGAGCTGTTAAAAACTCACAAGACCTCTCACAGTCTCTTTCTGTATCCAACCTGCCCATGTACCATGGATATGGGACAAAGAGGTGACTGCAATTACAAATCAGACAAGCATCATATACCACATGCATTCATTAGGGGCTAAATAGTATGTTTTGATTGCCCCCTTACAGCATTGCAGGAAGACATTGAGTAAGGATTTCCCTGTGGTATCATTGTGAAAGCAGAGCCAAGCTCCTCACAATGGTGCATGATACGAGGACTAGAAACAACAGGGAATATTCAGATTGGATATTAGGAATAAGGGTTTTTTCACCATGAGGGCAGTCAGGCAGTGAGTGGGACAGGGAGATTTTCCGCACTCTGTCCTTGCAGGTTTTCCAGACCCATCCGGATAAAGCACTCAGCAACCTGACCTCATTCATAGCTTCTCCTGCTTTGGCCAGGAGGCTGGAGTAGTGATTGCCAAAGTCCTTCCCAACCTGACTGATTCTATGATCCTACACACTTTGGACCTCTTCTTTTGAAGAGGGATGGACAAGTCCCCAAGTGCTGTTCATTGAAGCATGAGTTCTCCCTGCTCCATGCTGTTGATCAAGAGCATGAGCATCCCTGTGCAGGGACTTTTTCTCCTGCAAGAACCTGCTGTTAAAGACTTCCCTGTTTATCTGACGTGGAGACCATGGTGTTGAAGCATAAAGCTGAGGAAGTCTCTGCTCACATATATTTTGTCTGATACATTGGGAAACAAGGGAGAACAAGGAGAGGCAGACTTTGACCAAGCCAGTAGATTCAGCAGTTGTTTGCAGAAGTTTTCAGAGGAAGAAGAGGGGATCATAACTTCTCCTTGCTTTCTGTGTTTCCCTAGGAAAGAGACTCACTGTTCCCACAAATGGTAAGGGCTTTGGGCCACAACTGCAAAAAGTACAGGTGTATCCTTACCCTATGAGAATGTAAGAATTCACAGAATCACAGAATCGACTGGGTTGGAAAAGACCTCAGAGATGATCGAGTCCAACCCTTGGTCCAACTCTAGTCTGTTTACTAGATCATGGCACTAAGTGCCATGTCCAACCTCACTTTAAAAACCTCCAGGGACAGCGAGTCCACCACCTCCCTGGGCAGCCATTCCAATGCCTGACCACTCTCTCTGGAAAGAATTTCTTTCTAATATCCAGCCTAAATTTCCCCTGGCAGAGTTGAAGCCCATGCCCCCTTGTCCTATTGCTGACTGCCTGGGAGAAGAGACCAATCCCCACCTGGCTATAACTTCCCTTCAGGTAGTTATAGAGAGTGCTGAGGTCACCTCTAAGCCTCCTCTTCTCTAGACTAAACAACCCCAGCTCCCTCAGCCTCTCCCCATAGGTCTTGTGCTCAAATCCCTTCACCAGTCGTGTTGCTCTTCTCTGGATCCGCTCCAGCACTTCAATGTCTTTTCTGAACTGAAGGACCCAGAACTGAACACAAATTGCAGAACTGAACACACAATTGCAATTGAGTTGTTCTGAGATGGTAAATATACATTTGTTTAGCAAGCAGGTGCTTCCTTGTATGCACATAATTTGTGAGCAGAGCTTGATTGCTCTTTGGAATTATCACACCCATAAACTGTGGCATCAACAGTGTGAAACCCAGTGAGGAAAACCCAAATAAAGCTCCAAATGGTCACTTCTTAAACACATCCTATCAGGCTTCACATCAGCTTAAGGGAGAAATTACATCTGTTAGATGTGAACTTCTAGCCATTGTCTTGAAATGGATGATCAGGTAGCCAGCCTGTCACCTGAGGACACTAGAAAAGATTGGCCCCATTGCTCTATGTCTGCCATGCTAAGAAATGGCAGACATCTAATCTACAAGTAAGATGAGATAACTGCAGTAGAATCACAGGAGCAGAGGGAGGTGAGAAGGCAGCCTTCACCTGCTGCGGAGCGGAGCCCTGTGAGTCTGCGTGTTGGCTGTGCTGGCTCCTGGCTGCTGTGAAGCAGGAGTCCAAGACAGTGACGACACTTCAGGATGCATGTCCCAGAGCTCTGGCATAGAGAGTATCTTTGCTGTTTCATTGATACCTCCTTGAAGAGGTGTTGAGACTGCCTTGAGAAGGTGCTAAGGAGTATTTAGCAGGTCAGGGAAGACACAAGGTTTCCTCTCTCAATCTGAGGAGTGTTAGCTTGCTTCCGAATTATTCCAAATAACATCAAAATCTGAAAGTGCCCTTTCAATAGGCATTCAGCAGCACAAAACGAAGGTGTTCTCATGTGCTCTGGGCAGGCTTTTTGAGCAATATTGTGTACTATCTGAGGAGAATGACAATAATTCTGTACTACTCCAGTGACCTGGAAACCAGAGGGGTATTTTGATACACACAGTGCAAAACTAGAAATTATGTCCATGTAATTTAAGAAAGGCTTGGTTTCATCAGTACTTAAAGCAAAAATAAAATAGTGTCAGCATTCAGAAAGGAACACTTTCCACCACTGTATTCATATGTGCCAAAATTGGATGCAACCTTGGAATTACCATACAGATGTCGTCATCATCATATTTGATGAAAGCCTGGAAGACAGCTTCTCCAGTGTCTTTCTCATGTTTTGGTCATGGTAATTGCTTCAGGATTGCATGAATGTATTCTGCATTTTTAACTTATCATCCAAACTGTCCATGTGCTGTGAGGTAGGGTGAGAAGATGGATTTACATAGCATCTGAAACAGATGGGCTGGACCCTGGTCCTCATTGCAGCTTCATGCATCTGTTTATACTCACGTACTGGGGTGCAGCTCAGTGCTTCAGGCTTCATTCCACTCCTCACATCTCAGCACTGCTGTCTTAGAAACTATGGCTAATGAAAATAAAGGTAATTTCTCTGTGAAGGCATCATTGTGCATGACTCCAGAGGACTCCAGCTGAGGTTTCCACTATGTGATACCACGCAAAGTCTCTATTGAATGTGAATCAACACAGGAATGTTATCACTATGAAAACAGTCAGGTCTGCAGGGCTAAATGCTCGACAAAATGTGGATCTCCAGTCTTTCAGAAGCCTCCTTTACCTGCTTCGGCATTTGCAAACTTGCACAAGGTTATCCAATGAACCAAATACACTAAACAATGTAATGTTTATAATGCAACAGTACCTAGGAGTTGTAGGACTCTAGTGAGATAAGTCAGAATAAAAACAACAAAGTAGAATCAAGAGACAGCTCCTAACCCTTGTGATCTGTCCCACTGTGATTATCCACGTGCCAGATGAGACAATAACTAGAGACAATAGATAGGGAGTACAAACGAAGACATAATGAGAAACTAGCCCTCAGCTTCTTACCCAAAATGGTGTGAAGCAATCCTAAGGTTAATGCAAGCGAACCCTGCAGTTCTGTAACAGGCCTGATATTGCTTTCAATAAAGTAAAAATTGCTTGCAAGAGGGAACAAGCAGAGGAGAATCAAAACAGAAATAAGAAGGTGAAAACTGAGAACAAGAAGATATATATTAAAAAAAAAAAAAAAAGAAAATATACACTGGGCAAAAGAGGAAAAAAAACCTGAGACAGTAGTTTTATAATTTTGAAGGCTCAAATAATGCTGTGACGTGATTCCAACTACTGGCAGAAAATTGCATGTAAAAAAACGTAATTTTTACCTTTGTTTCTAAAAAAAATGAGTGCAAAAAAGACAGAGAAGACCTAGTTCGCCATGGGTGGTGCGTTTGTTTTGTGGTGATTAAGACGTATCTTCTGCATTCAGCATAGTACGACTTCCACCCATGTGAACTGGCTTGCACTTGACAGGAGATTGAGAAGAGGTTAAAATTTGGAGCCCAGGAGCCTCCTCTGTTTGTCCCCTTGTCCCCTGACTAATTAACACTTCATTTCAGCAGACAGGCTTTTTGCGCTTGTGTGCTACATTTTGTGTTTATGACAACTTCAGTCAGAGCAAACCACCTTGGCCTCTTTTTAGTTACATCAGAGCATACAAAGCAGGTGTGCCAATTCAGAGTATCACAAGACGACTCATTCTTGTAATTTCACATTTAAGAGAAGCTAAAGCTTCTCTTCCTGTTCATGGGGATGATGTCCAAAATTTTGTGTATTAGCATGTTGATGTTCCAAAGACTGTGGTGACAGAATCTCAGAGCATTGGCATGTTTTAAGGCATCTCAAAATAGGTCCAAATTCCTTGTAAGCATCTTGGACATAACATTTTTGTTAACAATATTTTAAAAATTTACATTTGAAAATTATGGGAATATTTCCTTTTTTTCTAAGAAAAAAATAATGAATATGCACTGAATGGCTTGCTGCAAGTTTCTCAAATGTATTCATAGCTAAAAGTCTCATGTTTAAAGATGAGCTAGACTCAAGACAAGTAACTCAGTGGTTTATAGATTAAAAACAGAAGCAGCAGCTTCTGACACTCAATTTATTCTATTAAAGCCAGCACTAACTCAGTTAAGATTTTCACTGAAGAGAAACTTTGGTCTCTTTAAAGAAAGAAAATGTTCCCCTACTGAATAGCAAAAATGAGCAACCGAGTGTTGTTATCTTCTTAGTTTCACATAATTCATAAAACAGTCAATTTTAAAACTGGTGGCATATGTTAGTGCAATTGCTTTAGGGTCCTACTGTGGGAAACAGCGGCAACAGGAAGAAAGAGGATCGTTTAAAGAATAACTCAAAGCAGGGGTCTAAATGAAGCTCCTTAAAGTACTCTCAATATGTTTTCTATACATGTCTACTTATTCTTGTAGAATTGTAGGACTGGAGATGTCCCTCCAGCTCACTGAGCTCAGCCTGGACAGTGGAAAATGTGCACCTTGTAATCATAGAATCATAGAATACCAGCTTGGAAGGGACCTCAATGATCATCTGGTCTAGAGAAGATGGCCCCATACCCTGTCCAGCCATAATCCCTCACTCTGCTCCACCCTAAGAGCACTCCCAGTCTTCCCCCCTTCTCTGGGATAACCCAGCTGCTTCCAAGTTAGGAACTGCCTTCTGGTTTCCAAACTGAATATTGACCTGGCCAGTATGTGCCCATTTGCTGCTCTACCAGCAGCTATTTGGCTTCAGGTTACACAGGTCCTTGCATCTGGTGTCACCGCCCGTAGTGCACGAAGAGCCAGTAATCGTGTGTCCTGCATTTCGTAACTGCCTGGATACAAGGAGGGAACGGCAGAGCTGATAATAAACTTATTTATCTCCTTTAAATGGAGACGACCAAAGTGCACTTGCAAACTCGTGATTTGGATTGAAGTCTGATTGCATCTGCATCTCCAAAGAGCTGAGGAGCTGCCTTAGATAAAAAGCTTTTTAATTTCATATGTTAAACAAGGTGAAAGAGTCCAAGACAGACTCCATTTTTTGTGGCCCTGGTGTCAAAGGAGTAAAATCAATTAAGAGAGTCAAGTTGGTGATAAACAGAAAGGCAATTACAGAAAGTTTTCTGGGAGAAGACATTTTTCCCTGCCAGCCTTCAGGTTTGATGGAAAAATTGAATGTTTTGGGTTGGCAGCATTTCAGAAAAAGTGCTACCAACTGACAAGCTCTTGACACACTTTAAAATGCATCAGTTGTATAATCCACAAGGTAGCTTGGAGTAACAAATACAAAATAAAAGAAAAGAAAAAAAAAAAAAGGAAAAAGCATCCAGTGTTCATTTTCAAAACTCGGGGTGGAAAAGCAATAAAAGCAATAATGAATATTTGACATATGCACATAGTTCTTTGCTACACACAGAGTTTAAATTGTATTTGGGTTTGAGGTCACACTATACAGCTCCATATGTGTATTGACCCAATGCAACCCTGTTTTAAAACTACAAAGGATTTCAGCTGAGTTATGTGTACTAATAATAGAAGGGATGCCCACTAAGGACTTGTAATTGCAAATATCCTTTGGTTTTTTTTATTCTTTCTCAAATAGGAGCATACCTGATATAGTACTGGAAGGTTTCTCATGGTCTGCATGCAGAAACATTCAACACTAAACAGAAGCATTGGTATTTGAGTGGGAGCTTACCTTGCTTAGTCTCAGTTTAGCAGTTTGATAAAGCGCAGGAATGAGTTATGGTGCCTTTAGTTCACCAGTTCCAGACAGGCAGCAATGGTCTACAGTGCACTGGAACTACCTTTCACCTGCCAGGTAAATGTGCTCCACAGACCGTAGCACCCCTTGCTGCGCTGAACGTGTCTTTGTTGCCCATTTCTGAAGGAGCTCACCCAGGCAGGGCAAGCACCAGGAACAGCCTCCTGGATGATCCCAGAGTCACATGGGTGCAGACACAGAGGACCTGTGTTCTATGACCACATTTTTCATCACCATGATTGAGGCAGCACTCAACTCCACCGTACAAACTGATTCGGTTTTGCAACAGGGAGCAGAGGACCCCTCTGGAGTTGGGACATGAACCCTACCTCAGGACAGCATTGAAGGGATGATCTTTCTGTCTGGAATAGGCAGATCCTTGTGCTTTTAGCAAAATGATGACTTGCACCTTGGAATACAAAAATGTGCCAGAAGCCTAGGAGAAGTGGGTTAGATCAGGAATTAATTAGTCCCACTACAGAGTGCAGTTCAGCACTCCAACAAATCTGCTGCTGTGACTGTAGCAGAAGAGATGCTGCTGTTGCCTTCCTCCAGCTCCTGCCTGCCCCTGTCCTGCCTTTTATCAGACCCGATGACTGTCCAGACACAGGTTCAGTGAGAGTTTCAGTGAGCCAACGTAATGGAAAATTATTCCTTTTTTGGGATGACATGTTAGAGTTTTTTTTGTCTGATCCCCTTGCTCACCTGCAACTGCTCAGTCTCTGATGCCAAAAAAGCACCTGCTGGGCCTGGAGGAAGAGGGAGGAAGGAAGAGGCAGAACAGGACCATTCTTTCCATCGGCAGCCTGCAATTACAACAGCTAAAGCATATCAAACTGCAAACGAACACCAGGAAAGGGAAATGAGTTCTCATTTTCACTATTTATCTATCTGAACGTTGACTGGAAAGCCTAAATATAATGGATTTTCGTGGAGGGGGTGGACTATTGCTGTTTTATTTCAACATGGTACAGCTGTATTGCTATCAGGATTCCTATTTTTCATGGCCATTCAATTTCCCACCTGACCCACACACTGTGACACCAACTTGCAGGGCACTGGATTGATTTAACTTCTTTGTCTTTTTCCCCCCTGGTTCTTAACTGAACATAATAGTGTTTATCTATGAGGTTGTGCAGATAAATCATTTCAGGTGTTCAAACCCTTTTACCCTTTGAAGATTTCAATGCTCTTATGTACCAAGCACTCAGACAGAAAAAACTGTTTGTATATGAGATGCAACTGTTCGGAAAAAATGGCATTTCCTTTCAGTGAAGGCAGCTCTGAGGAGGTCACTTTAATTTTATGGTCTTCTTTACCTTCTTTCACTGAACCATAGAGCTGGAGGGCTCTCCAAGAGGTCACCATCTACTCAGTAGCAGTCTATGACTTTCAGTACAGGCTGGATGTGCTCTGGGGAGATGTTTCTGGGCTCTCAGCAGCTCAGCCAAATCTTTCTGGGAGTGGCTACACCAAACTGCATCCAATCATCCAACTGACAACTCCTTAATTCCTTGAGGCTGTAATATTCTACAGATTTAAATACCTTAAAGAATGCAGATTTTAAAGTCAAGTTTCTCTCTATTAAAATTTACTGAGCTTCTGGCAGTTTTGAAGATAATGGGATTTTCATGTTGATTTTAATTACAGCAATATTTCCTGTTATTCTGCCCTAATTGGAACATTAGCTGGATATTTTAATAGTGTCTTAATCAACATGGAATTAGCATCATTATTTTAATAGCAATTACAATAACCAAAGCAATTGTTTTCAGGAAGCCTCCACCCACATTTCTTAACTTTCTAAACAGGAGTGCAAATTCAACACCATTTAAATTAAGACATGTTTTTCTAGGAACAAGGGATATATATTTGTACACACACACACAGAGGCTACGCAGTCAAGTATTCTGTGTATCATCTTTCAGAAAACATTGGCAGAAAAAAATAAGTCATCACTGGACAAAGGCCAGGCAAACTAACTGAAAGGTGATATTTATATTTGACTTATGGGATCGGATTCCACTATAATTTCCAACCTTGCAATGTGCTGTAGGAAAAATCAGCCTCCACCAATGTCATTCTACAGTCTGGGTGCTTCACAGCAACTGCAGTGAACAGTTTCTTCCCCCCTAGCCCCAGATATTCCCAGCCCTGTGCTTCAGCAAGATGGTCTCTCACATTGACCAACACAACTGATTTGGGGGAGTGCTAAAGTCCAACTCAGTGAATTGATCTGAATTAAAGATATTCTCCCATTCTCCTTTTTTTTGCAAGTTTTTTATAGAGTTGTATCGTTTTCTTGGTGCATTTTATGGTGCTTCATCACAGACAGATGTGTTGTCTTATGTGGGAGGAATGATGCTCTTGGTTAGAGAACCCACCAGATTATTAAAACACAGGCTTAGACTGTGCTTAAAGCCCACCCTAATATTATTTATTATTGCTATGACTATTATTATTTAGGCTTTGGACAGTGTTAGCACTTGAGAAAGCTACCTTTTTGACAGCTAGAGACAATAAAGTAAATCATAAAATAACACTGGAAGTATTTGAGGAAATACATTGCCTATTTCTGAAAAGAATAATTTAAATAGAATTTTTCCACATTGTTTCTGTTTGTTTTATTATTAATTCCTGCATTTGAATAAATCATGAGCTACCAAACAAACAAAACAAAGGAACAAAACCAAACAAACAGCTTTCTGAAAAACAGTTCTTTCCCAGACAGCTAAAAGCTTCAGTTGTGAATTTATATGTCCTAAGTCAAGTACTGTACATCACATTATATGTACATGGTTGAGAAACCTTGTTCTGTTCACAAAATTACTTCCCATAATTGCTAGCAACTGTATGGTTTGTTCAATATAGCAAGTGTCTTCCCTTAAAAAACCCCAAGTTTATAGGTGCAACAGACAAATACATGTTATTTTCCTCCAGAAGCAAAGCTCTGAAGTTTCACTGCAAAGTAAATAGGACAAGCTCAGTCATGCATAAAAGCATATACTGCTAAGCTGTCTTAAGTACCCTGTAGTAAAAAACCCCAAAAGATCAAATTTTATAGTGAGGTAATGATCATGTATGAATTAATGCTCTGAAAAATGTCTTTGAGTACAGCTCTTCACTTTTTAAAGGCATGTAATTAGGACATTTCTCTTGAAGACAGCCATCTGCAGAACAGCAACAACTGTCTCAGTAAGGAGTTAATTTCAGAGCCTGCACATGACCATAAAAATGCTGTTATTTTTGCACCTTTCCAAAACAAGCACAGGAAAAGGCAGTCCTCAGTTATGCTTAGGTTCTGTATTTTTTAAAATTAGTGCAGTTATACTGTGCTAATAGCTTAATCAGCAGAAGGGCTGATGATAACACTGATGAAAGTGAAGCAGGTTTGTAAGAAGACACCATTTTTTTATTAAATACATCTGAAATAAGTGGATAGCTTTTGTGCAGAAGGATCCTTTTTTTTGCAGTTCAGTTTTCCCTAAAATTAGCTTTTTGTGAAGCACTCCAGAATACATAAGCTTTGTGTTGTCTCCTTTAAAATTGTGGATGTCTCATTACCACTTGGGTCATGGTTAGCTCCCAGACTGGGGAACTGACCTGACTGAATAACAACTACCCCTGGGGTTTTGCTCCTGAGAATATTTTCAGTCAGATCATTTTCTTGTATCACTTCACTATAGTCACAGAACATTTCTACTTGTATGGGCAGTGATAGGTCAAAGTGGCCAGGATTGGGACAGACGAGAAATAAATGCTTCATTTGGCATTATTTGTCAAAATTCTCATTATAAGCATTTGACAGCTAATCTTCACATCTGTTGTCACTGAAGGACAATATTTTTCCCCGTGCAATTGCTGCTGGCTGTGCCGATCCCTGAGCTCGCTCTGGTGAGAAATGGATCCTTTGCTGTGCTGATTCATCTCACAAAACCAGCAGATAGCTATTCACCTTCTGGAGGATTTTCAGTGTTTATTTTTGAGGGTTTCCCCTCCCCACCATAGAAGCTTCAATTACCTGATGAAAGAGACCAGTGCAGACTATAGCTATCAGTCCCTTGGAGACAATAAACCACCACATTGACTTGGCTCCTCCTTGACTTTGCCCTCTGTCTGAGGAGTTTTTTAAAACACTGATAAAACACAGTGTCTTCTAAGAGATTTGATAACATTTTGGCTTCAAGAGAGCAGGTAACATCTTACCTGAGCATAACAATAAAGGATAAGTCTGTCACCAAACACAGATTTCTCACATGCTTAGTGGGACTAATCTAAAGCTGAATTTTACTGACAAACCCAGGTCTGTCAGTGCTTGTGAACCAGGGAGGGTTTTTTCCATGGAAGTAATTAACTCAGAACTACTATTGGAGACAAGGCATGGGGAATTTTTACATTGCTTAAACAAGCAAAGCAAACTAAGATGATTAAGGGAGTGGAGCACCTCCCTTATGAGGAAAGGCTGAGGGAGCTGGGTCTCTTTAGTTTGGAGAAGAGGAGACTGAGGGGTGACCTTATTAATGTTTATAAATATATAAAGGGTGAGTGCCATGAGGATGGAGCCAGGCTCTTCTCGTTGGCAAACAATGATAGGACAAGGGGCAATGGGATCAAGCTGGAACACAAGAGGTTCCACTTAAATTTGAGAAAAAACTTCTTCTCAGTAAGGGTGACAGAGCCTGGAACAGGCTGCCCAGGGGGGTTGTGGAGTCTCCTTCTCTGGAGACATTCAAGACCCACCTGGACATGTTCCTGTGCAACCTCACTTAGGCGTTCCTGCTCCAGCAGGGGGATTGGACTAGATGATCTTTTGAGGTCCCTTCCAATCCAGAACATACTGTGATACTGTGATACTGTGAAACTACAGCTCAAGAACAGAATCGGAGTGAACTCAACAGGGCAGGCTGAATTCAGACCACCTCTGCCTCGTCTCAGCGACGGTTTTACAAACCCATTATGTATCATACACCTCATCTGCAATAATCTTTTGTGACTCCAAGTCAATTAAAGAGAAACCCTTATGTTTTTCTACAATGATAGCCTGCAGTGGTTACAAACTGAAACTGAAAATTGAGGTTCAAAGCACAGTATGAATGCAAAGAGGCAGGATCACCCAGCCAACACCACAGAGATGAAGTGAAGATACCACAGATGTTTTATCCTCCTGCATATAAAATGTGAAGAACTGTAACACACATGGTTTCCTAAGGTAACTGGGAACTTTTGGGTTGCTTTTGAAAAGTGTGGAGCCAAAAAGAAAACCTCATTATTAAAGAAAGGAGAAAGCATGATGCTGTGGAGTCACACTTCATTAGACAGGCTTGATCAGGAATGGCAAGACACATACACTTGTATGCAAGTCCAGAAAAATGTACCTGTCTTTGGGAAAAAAACCAATCTCTAGAACTCTTTTTTATTTTTTAATGCCTATAACAACACTATTGGCCAACACAATCTTAGTGAAATGAAACAGCATTTATTTTCTTGCTTGTAACATGGAGGAAATTCTGCTTTTCCTACCAAGTCAGTGCTTCGGGATCCTTAAAAGACTGTCCCAAAACAAATGCAATATGGTTATATAATTTGTCGGCCTGAGTAAGAGCATCTATTAGCTGGTTGTTCTGAGAATCATCAACAAAATGTCAAATTAACCCTTCCCCAAAAGGTTAAGAAGATGGTGTAAAAGCAAAGTGATGGTGATAACAGATTTCTTAAACCAGTTAAAAGTTACTGATGTAATTCCTAATCTGATTTAAACCAATACAAAAAAATAGGACAATCGTAGTTTAAACCTAGTTTAGCTCATAAGTGAGTTAGTTACAGCTGAACTGCTGAAATCAGTAATAAAAGCATCTACATGGAGATTTATACCAGTTTAACAAAATTATTTTAAATTTATATCCATAGTTAAGCTAGTGCATCTTTTTCACAGCTAAAATAGTACTATATGCATTTATTGTTCCCCTGAAAGGGGTTTTTTTTAGACAACTTTTTTTAGTTAGTGTATATTTAACCATCAGTTAGTCTTTTAGCTTTCTTGTTTGCATTTGTAACTTTGAGGATGTGAAAGAATGCACATTTTGAATCTGGAGAGACAGGGGAACAAGCAGCACTTCCCTGCACACTCAGCTGTGCACTGGGCTGCACTCAGAGGCTCACGCTTCAGTGGAGACATTTCTGCCCTTCACCATCCCCTGCAAACAGTCTGGTCAATGCAAGATTTCTCATGTGACTTAAAGCTTCTATCTTCAGGGGGAATTTGCTGCATTTTCTGCTGACAGCTGCTTAGTACAAAAGGTCTCAAAATGGGCGCAGGTTTTGGGGGTCTATGCCCCATGTGGGACTGCCACCGTGTGGTTTCACGGCTGTGACATGTGGCTGCTGAGGAAACTCTGAGTCACTCTCTGCTGGTAAAACCCGTGGTGGACAAGAGGCCTCATCCTCCACAGCTGCAAAGTGGTCACCTGAAATAATACGTGGGGCCAGCCCCAACCCACCTGCTAAAGCAGGTTCACCCAGAGCAGATCACACAGGAATGTGTCTAGGCGGGTTTTGAATGTCTTGACAACATCTCTGGGCAGCCTGTTCCAGGGCTCTGGCACCCTCACAGTATCCTCATACTCAGATGGAACCTCCTGTACTTCAGCCTGTGCCCATTGCCCCTCATCCTGTCATTGGGCACCACTGAAAGGAGTCTGGTCCATCCTCTTGACACCCACCCTTGAAATATTTATAAATACTGATGAGATCCCCTCTCAGCTTCCTCTTCTTCAGGCTGAACGGACCCAGCTCTCCCAGTCTCTCCTTGGAAGAAAGATGCTCCATGCCCCTAATAATCTTTATAGCGCTTTGCTGGACTCTCTCCAGTAATTCCTTGTCCTTAAACTGAGGAGCCCAAAATTGGATCCAGTACTCCAGACACAGCCTCACCAGGGCAGAGTAGAGGGGGAGGAACAACCTTCCTCAGCCTGCTGGTCACACTCTTCCTAATACATCCCAGGTACCATTGGCCTTCTTGGCCACAAGGGCACATTGTTGACTCATGGTCAACCTGTTGCTGACCAGGACTCCCAAGTCCTCCTCTGAAATGCTGCTTTCCAGCAGGTCCACACCTGACCTTTACTGGTGCCTGGGGTTATTCCTCCCCAGGTGCAGGACCCTACACTTGCCCTTGTTGAGTTTCATCAGGTTCCTGAGGGACCTGGGGCTGTTCAGCCTGGAGAAAAGGAGGCTGAAGGGAAACCTTATCACTGTCTACAACTACCTGAAAGGAGGTTGTAGCATGGAGGGTGTTGGTCTCTTCTCCCAAGTAGCAAGTGATAGGACAAGAGGAAATGGACTCAAGTTGTGCTAGGAGAGGTTTAGATTGAATACTAGGAAAAAATATTCCTGGAAAGGCTTGTCAGGCATTGGAACAGACTGCCCAGGAAAGTGGTGGAGTCACCATCCCTGGAGCTGTTTAAAAAGGCGATTAGAAAAGGTTCTTAGAGACATGGTTTAGTGCTAGAGTTAGGTTATGGTTGGACTCAATGATCTTCAGGGTCTCTTCCAGCCAAAATTACCCTGTGATTGTCTGCCCAGTCCTTCTTTGGGCAGGCAGGTGCCCTCAGCAGGACACCCTTCGGGAAGGACACCCTCTGGGGAAGAGAACGACCTTGCGAGCTGGGTGAGGACCCATCTCCTTGTCACTGCCCGCAGGGGACACCGCCGTACACAGCGGGGAGCACATTCAACCGCACACACACACACACACACAGTCACAACCCGCCCCTCACGCCACGACCCCGGCCCCGCTCGGACCCTCAGCGGGACAGGTGCGGAGGCCCGGCCCCTCCCGGCGCTGCGCGGCCGTCCCGGGGCGGGCCCGGGCCCGGGGGCGGGGAGGCGGCGGGGCGGGGTGGCCGCGGTGCCCGAGCCCATTTCAGCGGCAGCAGCGGCCGGCGGCGGGAACGGCGGCCATGGCTGGGCGGGCGCTGTGGGCCGCGGGGCTGGTGCTGCTGGCGGCGCTGCCCGCGGCGGTGCGGGCCGACACGCCGGCCAACTGCTCCTTCGCCGACCTGCTGGGCGCCTGGGAGCTCAGCGTTTGGCGGACGAGCGGCGGCCGCCACGGCAACTGCTCCCAGGAGGGTGAGACCGCGGCGGCCCTGCCCCGTTCCTCTTCCCCGGGGTCGGCCCGGCCTCGCCGGGGGTGGTTCCCGTGAGGGAGGAGTGTGGCGGGGGCAGGGGCCGCTCCGTGCTCTGAGGCCCTGAAGCCGAAGCGGGCGGCGGGAAAGCGGTGCTTGTCCGGGCCGTAGCGGCCCCCGCACCTGCGGGTCCGACCCGTGCTGCTGGGCTTGGGGCAGAAAAGGGTTAATTGGAATTAAACAACGCGAAACACTCGCTTTAGTCCAGCTCTGGGTGATCACTGCAGGCAGCCCTGTTACTCTTTCAGTTCGGGGGGTTTTGCTTGTATTTGGACTCAACTAGGCCTCTTTGAGCACCACTGGCTCATGCCGGTTCACTTCTTCCTTCCTCACAGTTGCCTTTCTTCACATCTCAGCCTGTCTGAAAGCGGCTGTTCCCAGCAGCAAAGCGTGGTTCTGCTTCTACGTGACAGCAGGACAGCTCCTGGGAGGCCACCAGCTTTGGGAGCTTGCTGCCAGGCCTGGGGCCTGATAGCATCAGGAGGAACAGAAATACTGCTTCCCTCGGGGGGGATAATAGTGGTGGGGAGTTACTACTTGATCGTTGTGTGTCAATATTACTTAAAAAATAGTTGATACTTTGCATCTTTCCAAATCGCCTGGTTTTTGATCAGATGAGGCTGGCGATGGAGGGTGTCAGAGCACTGATGTGAAGGGCGGTGGGGTGACTGATACCTGGTCCCAGATGTATTGCCGATGCAGTGACACAGCTTCTGGCTCCTGTGTACCTGCATTGCAACTTATGTTTAAATAAGTTGATGTTTCCCAGTAGCAGCTGTTCAGTGCTGTTGCTAATTAAATGTGCAAATACTGTCTAGCAGTGGAAAAAATGAGCATGTAGACCCACTGACAGGTAGGTGAAGTTCCTGAAGTGTGCTTGATGCCTTTTTGCAGTCTGTATTCAACAAGTGTATTTTAGTGTCCTTTGGAATAAAATAAATATTACAATATGCTTTATGCTAATTTTTATTTTGATCTTTTCCACGCAATAATCGTGCAATAATGTTTGTATTTCTTGCAGGGCCTGTGGAAAGAAAGGTGCTTGTGAATTTTCAGAAGTTAGACGTGGTTCAGGACAGTCTAGGCAACTATGGTTTCTTCACTTTGATTTACAATCAAGGCTTTGAACTCGTGATAAATGACTACAAGTGGTTTGCGTTTTTTAAGGTGAGTTAAGTTGGTGTGTTCTACATCACTGACTGTGGTTGAAATGACCGGTACCTCAGCTTCTTTTTAATCCATATGTGCCACAGGAGGGCCATGGGAACACTTGGTTATCTTTAGCTCTAAGGTTTGCCTGCAGTATTTGATACAGGATGTTTTTTAACATGAGGAAACAGTTATCAGTGGTTGGGTAGGGAGCATAGGGAGGGAAGAGGTGTTTATATTCCATACTGAGCATTATCTGAAAAAGCTGTTACAGATGCTGCTGCTTTTCCTTCTGGACATGCTTAAAGCTTCACTAAGCTAACTCTCCCACTGACCTGGAAAATATATTTTTTTTATTTTTCTTTCTGACACCTTGGACCCAAGTGAAATAGCAAATTGTTTTTATCTTTCCTTAAAGATATTTTCAAATGCATGAAAGCTTTAGAAAGGCCATCTGCTCTCCTTGGTGGAGGATTTCTAGGGTCGTTAAATTTTATTCCAGAATACTGCTTTAAAATCTAAGGAACTTTCCTGCTGCCTATAGTTGTTCTTTTGCAATAATACTATTATCTCCAGTTCCTGTTAATTTGTTCAGATCGATCTGAAAACAGTCTTAAAGGCAGGGGCCAGACAGAAGATGCACTTGCTAAGGAATGCTCTGATGCTGTCCTGATGAGTGGTATTGTGAATCTGGAGGGTGACTTGAATTAATTTCTGCTACTTTGCTACCTGGGAGACAGATGTTTTGTGCAGCAAGAATGTTCAGGTGATGAGTGCAGTCCTCAGCAGGAACATTGAACAAGTGTCTTGGTTGTTTCAGAAAGCAAGAGCTTGTGTCTGGCTTCACATGAGTCAATAGTAAACACCCAGGCCTTACCCAAGCATCAAATCTCTGAACCTTGACTAGCAGTAAGTAGGGTGAAGAAATGACTTTTGCTTTAAATTGTCTTTCTGGGAGCCATTATAGATGGTTTCTTTCACAGCAACTATTTTTAAGTCAGTGTTTTGAGATGTTAAGAAAAGTGAGTGATCCATTCTTCCAGGAGAACTGTGATCCTTACTGAACAGAAATGACATACAGGGCTCTGATTTAACTGCAGCTTCTTCCCTGTTGACTGGAGCTCACTTAAGGGAAAAGACTGTACGTTGTTTCACAAGACTAATGGTGGAGTTGTTTGCATGCTCTTTGTGAGTTAACCCCTGTAGTCAGCTAGGCGTTACATGGCCTCTTGCTCATTCCACCCTGGTGGGATGGGGGAGAGAATCAGAAGGGTAAAAATGCAAAAACTCATGGGTTGAGGTAATGACAGTTTAATAGGTAAGGCAAAAACTGTTCACACAAGCAAAGCAATACAAGGAATTCATTCACCACTTCCCATTGGCTGACAGGTGTTCAGCCATCTCCAGGAAATCTGGGCTCCATCCTGTGTAACTGTTATTTAGAAAGGCAGGCACTATGACTCTGAATGTCTTTCTTTTCTCCTTTCTTTAGCTTTTGTAGCTGAGCCTGAAGTCATGTTATAGAATATCCCTTTGGTCAGTTGGGGTCAGCTGGCCCAGCTGTGTCACCTCCCAACTTCTTATGCAATCCCAGCCTGCTCACTCATGGGGCAGTGTGAGAAGCAGATGAGGTCTTGATGCTGTGTAAGCACTACTCCTTCTCTGGAGACATTCAAAACCTGCCTGGACACATTCCTGTGTGATCTGCTCTAGGTGACCCTGCTTAAGCAAGTAGGTTGGACTAGATGATCTCCAGAGTCCCTTCCAGCCCCAACCATTCTGTGATTCTGTGAATAAAATGCCCCTGTGTTACACATGCTGATTTCATCACAAATCTAAAACATGGCACTATATCTGTTACTATAAATAAAATTGTCTGCCAAAACTAGTGCACTCATGTAACTGTAAACTTTGAGTGCTTTTGCTCAAGTATAAGACTGTCTAATGTAGAAGCAAAGTGTGAGCAAAGTGTGAGAGAGAAATACCTGATTGATATTCTCACATCTGTACAAAGTAGTGACACTACATTGTCATCATGGACACTCCTCACAGGTTCAGCAGGTGATGCAGCAAAAACTACAGTCTGAAGTGTGCTCTAACTGGGCAGAGTTAGTGTGAAACTTCTCAGGCAGGGACACCTCAGTGGGAGTGCCTGCCTCAAAAGGGGCAGGAATTGCAGCTTCCCTGAGGACAGGGGAGCACTGTATTGTGGTAGCATTGTCCATGAACTCAGGGCTGAGGTGTCATCTCTAACAGGTATAATCCAGCAGTTATTACTGGCCTTGGTGGGTTCATCTGAGGAGAAATGTAGTTGAGCTAGTGGACTGGGAATTCTTAAGCTGATATTTTACCCAGAAATGCAGCGTTACCTTACAAACCAGTATGGTAGAGCAGTTGAAACAAGTATTGATTATCAAGCTGTTTTTTGAATGTGAGGAATTTAATCATAGAAGCAGTGAGTGGCCTGCTCTGGAATGTAAATGGAGCTGTTAAGCACCAACTTGAAGATAGTTGAGAGTCACTGAAGGCTCTACTGCTGCTATCAACACCTTATAAAATACATCCCTGGAACATGAGCAGTTGACTCATAAGCACTGACCTTGTGTATTCCTCTGTGCTTGTGAAAATGTAAATTCGTTGGTTTGCTAGAGTACTTGTAAACAGTATGCAAAAACTGTTATAGAATAATGTTGGCTGTAAGGAGCTTCTGGAGGTCAACTGATCCAACTTCCTGCTGAAAACAAAATAAGTTAAATATACACCTGAGTCGTAGCAATGCACAATACCTTGAATTTCATGGTCATGAATGTGTCTTAGCCCTTTGTAGGCAAATGGATTAATTGTTAGGTTTGCAGTTGCTTTTTGGATTTGAAAAACATGTTGTTTGGCTCGTTGTTCACTAGTAGGGATTTCATCAACAAGATGTGGTTAAAGGCTTCTTTCCTTTAATAGTATACAGAGAATTAGAGCCCAATTTGCTCACCCTCTTTGTAGTTTTGCTGTGGAAAACAAGAGATTACCAGAATGCAAGTGTAATGGCTGAGAAGCATAAGGAAATACCACAGCACTTACTAGGTGCATTTTTTGCTGCAGACAACTAGTTGACTTTGTTAGGCAACAACTTGCAATACTGTCTGTCTGCAAAACTGTTATTTTACAATTGTCAGTGGGGACCTGATGGGAAGAATTGGTTCCCTACAAACTGATTGACCTTGTAACATATTTATATATGCATATGTTTACTTTTAATCCAGTAAATATTGCATTACATATGAAATAGAAATACAAAATATCTAATCCTAGTATAAACTAAAAATGTGATTTCTTCTGTCAAATGCAGTTCTGGGCTCTTTCAGAACTTATTCATTAATTTCCTACTCTGAAGTTTCTAGGACACAAGTAATATACTCTGCTTGCTACATGCTTCAGAGGTTTTTTTGAAGGATTCTCTATTGTTTAAAGTACTCCTACCATTTGCACCTGAAAGTAACATAAACATAGTAGACTTCATTTGCTTGGTGTTGGTCATAACCTAGAAGCCCTTGGAGTAAAATAGAGTAAACCAGAGTGCTGATGGTTGAGGCCCTTTCTCCATGGAAATGCAGGAAGAGAAAAACAAAATTAATCTCTTAGAATATTGCTTAGCCCTGATTGCTATTGAGAATGTGGAAAGTCATTAGATGAAGTCCCTGTGGAATTCATGGGAAGGAATAATTATCTTTGCTGACAATCTCTTGCTTTACAGCAAGAAGGTATGGAATATGGAGTAATTCCTATTTACTCCATATTCCTAATATGGAGTAAAACCTATTGGTTTTACTACTTGATAAAATTACCTAATTTCACTCTGAAATAACCTTCCAGTGTGAACACTCTTCAGGACTTAACAGCTTTATTCTGGAATTATATATTTTTTTTTTTGGTTCATGCAGCAGTTTGTGGTGATGGTTTCCAGAAGAAAGATTTCATGCTGTTGTGTTGTTTCAGCAGAGCGAAATCGTTAGTCTCCACTTTCAAAATATTCATTTTTATATTTGGGTTGTTATAATGTAACAATGAGGCAGAAAACTCTGAAGTTGGTCTCATACCATGCGTAAGAGTTCTGCTTTTCTGAAAATTGCTTACAGGTATACAGCCATAACACAGAGAGTCTTGCACGTCTTCTTCCATAGCTGTGGATTTGGGCTTGTCAGGAAAGTCTTTGTTGCTTAAGGTCTGCTCATAAATTTCAAGTTCATGTTGCACTAAAGTTAAATTTTGTCACTAAGATCCCATCATGGTTACAGGGTAGATAAAGAAAGCATCCAGATTTACCTACTATGATGCTTTAATAATTTCTTCATTCTGTTGTTGCACGGAGAGGATGGAGTTGCTGGGCTAAGTGAACAGCAGAATTTCAACCAGTATCTGACTTCATGCGTTTCAAGCATAGAAGCGCAACTGGTGCTAATTGAATTGCAGGGTATTTTTGCTTAAAGTTGAAGAATGAAGCTATGGGCTTGTCTAAATGGTGGCTTTATCAGAGCTACTGTAGTGTGTGGATATAGACACAGCTTGTTGGATGGTGCATGTTTCAGTGAGGTTTTTTAATAGCCTTTTGTTCCTGTGGCTTACTAAACAAACACCCGCTAAAACTTTTGTAGGGCCTCGCTACATTTACAAGTTATTTGTTCTTTTACCTGGGGACTGTGAGGAAGTGACCAAAGGAGTGGATCGTGTGAGCTTATCAATGTCTTTTTTCCTCAGTTTGCTTTAATAGCTTGAGTAAAGATACTCTGCTTCATTTCTAACTATCATTGTATGTAGACTTGTCCCTTGAGGTTCGTCAAGTTAAATGCAGCATCCTACTGCATTCTTGCAAGCCATAGTTACTCTGCCTGGGATTTGTTTGTAGCACAAAAGAACTTGTTCGTTCATGGGAATGCACTTGCTTCTTATTTAATGTGTGCTGCTGAAACATCCCTAAATGAACACGGGTGTGAAGTTAGTGTCCTGACTCTTGGCAAAAGCTTGAGCATGTGCTTCTGCTGGATAATATAATGATTCTGTAGGGCTATGCAAGATATAAGACCTTAGATTTTTTTTTTTTCTTCAAGAGATGGCAAAAGAGATAGGGACAGCATAACAAAAAAAGCTAGAGTGAGGCTGAAAAGAAAGTTGAGGCTAACTTGTTTCAATTATTTGGTGGCTTTGTGGTATTTATTAATATTAAGACTACTACTTTGAAGAGAGGCAGTGACATCAGATTCTGTCTGTTAAGCTAAGCGGTACTACTTGTGACTTTTGAGATGTCCTCTGGCAAGAAAAGGGAAGTCTGGCATTTTTTCATATGAAAACATTAGTGCTACTTCAGCCAAAATAAAGAAATAGACTACAGGATATTCCGCTACTCATATTACTAATCTTTTCCATCTGACTTCGTGACATCTTTGTCACATCTTTTCTCTTGTTCCCCAACACCCCCAAATTTGGTTAAAACCAAGGACTTTGTTCCTGAAATAGCCAGCCTAGACAAGTGACAGTAGTTAATGTTTTAATTTCAGAAAGTAAAAAAAAATTATATATATACACGAATGCATTTTATTCTGTGTTGCTAAAATAGAAGTGTTAGAGTTGCTATTGCTGTTTGATAATCCTGCAAATCAATTGAAAGTTAATTTCTATCTTAGTTGGGCTTACTTAACTGACAGTGTGCAACTGCCACCTCCCTGAAGTGTAAATCTGAAAGCATAAATCTCTAAATTGCAGAATGTTCCCTAGATGAAGGAAAATGCATCTGTAGTTGATATTTGCTTGCATTTTATATTGGCTAGCAAGATGAAGTGGTTTGTTCTGATAATACCATCTTTGTTTTTGTACAGTAGGGCATCTGCAAGTCTGCAATTTTGTTCTAATTAAGAATGTGCTTTCCGTGTTAAAATGCATACTTGTAAATTTGATGACAAACAAGTTAAGTCTTTCCAGCAGGCTTAATGTATAGGGTAGTTCTGCCTCCTGGAGCTAGAGTTGGCTTATTACCTGAACATTGCTTCAGTTGAGAACAGCAGGTGTAAAAGCGGATGGGATGGCAGCCTGTTGATGTAGCACTGCTGAATCCCTGTTAAAGTGTGCTGTGTCCAATAAGGTCTCTGTCCTTGCTTTCCTCTTAGGGAGATTAAAAAAATAAAGAAAGCTTTAAGCAATTACTTTTCTTTACTAGGACTATAATGGTATGTGCAGTTACACTATGTCATGATGACCAACACAAAGACTTTACTAAAAGTTCACTGTATCAAGAAGTTTACCTAGGTTCAGGTATCTAACAGCAAGCCTTGAAATTTAGGTGCATGAAGCTTGCTAGTATTAGTGTTGCTTGGCTAAATTTTGGCACTAGGCAAAGTCAGATAGCTCATTGCTTTTTTTCCATGAAGAGAAGTTCCAAGTCTGTTCCATTGTTTTGGTTCAATACTCCATGCTGATGAGGATCTGCATCTGACTGCTACAGGAAGCAGGTCTCTTCCTTGTTGAGTATTCAAGTATTCAGATTGAAGGCCTGTACTTATCAAGAATAATTGTGTGTTGTCTTGTTATAATCTGTGGCAGCTTTTAGGTGGAAAACACGAGTAGGTATTAATTTACACTGTCATATAGAGCCAAATAAAGCACTCTCTCAGTAATTTACTGAGATAAAGTGAGTAACTTGTTGCTTTTGGCGGTGTCTGGATTTCTAGCAATTGTCTTATGAAGAGGGCATTTCTCAAGTCATCTCTGGACCTTACCCTTGATATTTGGCCAAGTGTAGTTATTCCCCATGCTGCACAATTTTGCACAGTAAGACAGGAGAAATAGAGCAAGGTAATAGCTCAGCCTTGTAGTGCCCCCATGCTGCTCTGGTCAGCAAACATGCTTGCCTTGCTAGACAAGCAATGGTGTAGATGTGATGCCTCTGCATCTTACAGACTGGGTACAAAGCAAATGCCCATTGTTCTAAAACAGTCAGAGAATTAACCTTTAATTTTATCCCTCTGATTGATAGACTTAATTATTTCACTCTGTGTTCCCCGTCAAATTCTCCCCAGAGTGCTGACATAGTCACAAATCTCCTAGTCCCTTTATTTACTTTGTTTTCCATCTTGGGGCACTGGCATCACTGTAAGCCACCACCTTCTTCAGTGAAGAGGCTGAGCCAGCATTTCTGTTGAAACACAGCGAAAAACCCTTGTACCATTGTATATGTGCAACTCAAATGGGATAGGATTTAATAAAGTATTGTTGGAAACTTGTATTCCATTTAGATGTTCTGTATGATGAAAAGAGTAGAGTTAAAGCATTCATTGTGTGGGGTTTTCAGGCTCCTGTGTAGCCTAATACAAAACAGACTTTAACCTTAAAATGTCTGGGACATTCTACTGCAAAAGAATTGCTCATCCAGGAAACTTAATGCAGCTGGGCAAAGTGTTAGCACTAATTGTAGTATGAAGACACATTTTACTAAATATAGATGAATTTATTAGTCCTCTTCAGTGGTAAAACAAAGACTTGTGTGGCTGAATAAGGAATTCTTAAGATTTGGGATTTGAATCTTTAGTAACACTCTGCTCACTACCAACTGCAAATGCATTGTTCTTCATGGCTCTTATTGTCTCATTTTGATAGTTCAGGTGAAATCGTTTCTTGATGTTTTTCCACTGCAGTTCTAACTTAAACCAATTGCGAGATGGCTCGTTTTCAGTTCTGACTTCTGAAACAGAAATGCTGTAGTACCATTCTCCCAGAGAGGTCACTGGGTGAGAAAATTGCTGTCCTCCCTGTGTTTACTTTTCAGGCTGCCATGAGTCTTAGTTTTTCAAACTTCTGCAGCAGTCCAGGGTTACTGTAACTAGTCAAGTATCTGGTGCAAGAAGCCACAGGGCATTGAAGAGAAGGATCAGTATTAGGAGGTCTTCTATGTCTTGCCTAGGAAGTAACTGTTGAACCCAATTAACACCTGTTAGTTGATACTAATGTGTGCTTTGTTGCTAAGAGTGCAAGTCACAATGCATTAGTCTTCCTCTAGCAATTTGATAAAGATCTGTTTCTTTCATCTGCTTAATATTTTCTTGTTGCTGCTTTATCCTGAAGTCAAACATGAAAGTGATTGTCTTGGAATGTAAGCTTGACCACTTCCCTTGAAACACAGGCAAGAAGCAGCTGAGTGGGTAGGGAGTATTGCTATGCTTACAAATGCATCAACTCAACATGTGCATAACCTCTTCACATTACAGTACAAAAAGGAAGGCCAGAATGTAACCAGCTACTGTAATGAGACTCTACCAGGATGGGTACATGATGTACTTGGCCACAATTGGGCTTGTTTTAGTGGACGCAAGATTTCTTCATCTCCCTCAGATGTTCACAAAAATGAGCTGCCTCTCCAGAAGCCCAGAGGAAGGTAAGGAACAAACAGTGACCTTTTACTGTAGTAAACCATTTGTTAACTGTGCTTCAGATTTCATCTGAAACCCTGTGGACCAGGTCTGTGACTGAGGGCAAAGTCAATACCGGTGATAACATTGGGAATAAGCCTGAATGCACAAAGACAGGATGATGTGCCAGTTGCATCACACAGATGCTCCCTCAGTCTGTGGTAAAGGCCGGTTACAAAACTGGCATGTCTGAAGGTGGTGATATCCTTCTAGTTAGTCTGCCTCAAATCTCGTAACCTCGCCTTGATCCAACAATTGCATATTTCTTTGTCAGTACCTACCAGAAGACTGTTCTAGAGTTAGGTTCTCCCATATTCAGTATAGAGAACACTTTTACTTTTCAATCCTTGTCCTTTTCTTACTGTTTTATGTGGTTGCTTTTGTTTACAGTCTTTCAAGCAGACGTTATGTGCACAACTTTGACTTTATAAATGCTATCAATGCTCACCAGAAGTCCTGGAAAGCAACAATATACAAGGAGTATGAGAACTTTGCCCTGGAAGAACTAACAAGAAGATCTGGGGGTCTCTATTCCAGAGTTCCAAGGTACTGAGGTATTTTGTTTTGCTATAAACCCCACTGATTCAAAGAATCTGCTTGGATTTGTCCTGGCTCTTCCTAGCTGTGTTTTGGCTGGTAGTTCAGATGTTTAATCAAGTTTCCAGGCCTTCCATCTCATTTTCATTGTGTGCCAATGTATTTCTTTGTTTGAATTATTATTCTGACCATCTGTTGTCTCAAGCAGTTGAGACAAATAGGATCATCTACCTGTTAATCTTGCCCAGTAACTCACTGCTGAATTCATATGTGCAGAGAAGTAGTTGGACAGACTCAGTTGTCATCTCACTCTCCTGTCTACCCATCAACTGCTTGCCTTAGTCATGAGCTTTTTCTTGACTGTCTTCCTGGTTCTGCTATTTCATAATTGCAATTAAAAACAACAGTGAACCACATAGAATCATTTTGGTTGGAAAGGACCCTTAATAACAGAATGTTATTTGTTATGTGTTATGTTAACAGTTGGACTCTATGATCTTAAACATGAATAATAAAGATTTTCTAAGGGAATTCCCTGATTACTTCGATAATTTGCCATGTCTGCAACCAGGAGTAGAATGAAGCAGCATGTAATAGCTCTGAGAGTGCCTTCAGGGTCCTGCAGATCATATGGCAGAGAAATGGTAATGGGATGGACATGTGGTCCTCCGCATTAATTTGAGGACTAGTGTTCTTTGATCTGAAGTTTCCCTCTTAACAAATGTTTTACCTTCATTGTATTTTTTTTCTACTCTGATACTACTGTGGATAGGAATGCCACATACTTTTCCAAACCATAAAAATTATGTTTGTAGAGGAAGATCCTGCAATGCAATAAAAATTCTGATTTGTATGAGCATTGTGCAGATTATCATCATTTCACCCTATAGACAGACTCATACAATCATACGATTTTAAATGCAGTAACCTGTAGGGAAGCTCTATTGCACCATGCAGTGCCATGATGCTTTTTGGCCTTCTTGTGCTCTCAGAACAGATTCCAGTGTCTGGTGTTTGTGAATAGCACTTGGTGTGTGACTTACGAGACAAGTATCAGGTTATGTGAAGGTGGAATGCACACAACCTGGCTTGCTGATACATGATCATCGCTTGACTGCAAGTGGTAGATGAGGACAAGTAACATTCAATACTATTTCAGTAGTCACAGTAAAAACTTGCTCCAGGGAAGTCTCCAGGGCAAGTGGTACTGCAGTTATTGAAACGTCTGTTGTGAGCTGTGTCTGCAGTTAAACAGTCTGTAGTTGCTGTCAGTATGTGCTGCCAAGGCGAGGTGCCTTCTGCAGTCAAATATTCTGCATACCTTGTGATGGTAGAGACATAAAATAGCAATTGTAGAACTGCATTACTACAGTCACTGAGTTACTTCAGCACTTTGGATTGGTTCAAAAGTATTTGACCTCACCAGATTGTGGATACTTTGTAATATAGGTCACTCAGGGAGGGATTTGAATATGTCTTGCATCCTGCTGAAACTCATCTCTTGAGATTGGCACCCACTCAGCTTAAATGGAGACTGTTTCAAACTACTTAGTATGAAGTGTGTGCAGCTAATAGAAGCCAGAAGATGACAACTGAGAGTTACATGATTGTTTTCTTGCCTGGAGTGTGGTCTGTTACTCAGAAATATTTTCTTTTCTTTAGACCGAAGCCTGCACCTCTAACAGACGAGTTACTAAAAAAAGTTTCAGGATTACCAGATTCCTGGGACTGGAGAAATGTGAATGGTGTCAATTATGTCAGCCCTACTCGGAATCAAGGTAAAAAGAATTAATCAAAACTCTGAATTGCTCTAGAGCTCTTTTGATGCACTTTGTAATTTGCTGTTAACAAGATTTTTGTCTAGTGTCTTGCAGCTGACAGATGGTACCTCTGCTATTAATAACCTGCAGAAACTGGGTGGAGCCCTGGTTGACAGCACTGTGACAAAATAGGTGGTGGTGCTGGCTTATTTAAACAGCAGTGTCTCTTGCTGGAGTTCAAGCCAGTTACCACAGTGCCCTGCATAAAGACAGCTGTCAAGTTTTGTCCAAACAATCTCAGTCATGGTTTTCTGCATGCTGACAGAACTGATGTATCTTTAATTATTTCCCTAATTCCTGCTGATGGCAAATTACCATGAAGCTTTAATGAATAAAACCATGAAAATTGTTTACACGGCCTCCAAATCTTATCACCCTGATAGCCATTTAGGTAACTCCTAAAGTTATTTGCAAGAGGAGGAGTTAGTCACTGTGAAACCTGTGGACACTGATAATGGTTTTTACGTGTATATTTTTTCTTTACCCCTGTGGTAGTGTCATTAGCTCAAAACAGACTTAAAAGTATACCATTCTGGTATATATTTATTCTATAGGGAGTGCTTTTATAGCACTGTGGCTGAAGATACTTGAATTGGATGTTTACATACTGGAGGCCAGGAGTGGACTCAGTTGACATGTCCCTTCCCTGCTCCATTTCCAAACAGACTCTCATCTGCTGAGAGTTGTCTGGTTGCAACTTTGAGTGGAAGGGAACATAACATTCATAAGGTGAGGAGGGGATGACTTAAATCACTGGTCCCTCATTTATGGCTTAGTTCTTCTGCCTGATTCTGCCAGCTGGATTCCAGGTAGCAGAAGTAGCATAGGAAGTCTTGTGGGAGTTTCAGTTCACAAACTGACCCATGGTGTCACTGAAAGATGGCAACAGGGAACCATACAATCCTATGTAGGTTCAAGTCCTGTACTTTTTCCTGGTGTGAACTGTCATCATCCCAAGGGCTCTTTTGCTGTCCAAGCAGTAGAACACTTGGTCACAAACTTACCCTTTCTCCATTGTGTTGCCTCAGAGTTTCTGTAAACGAGAACTAGTCTGTTGCTTCCAATAATAAAGCTGCCTACACTTTTCCTGTAATCTGAGAATCCATACTGAGTATGTTAAATATCTGTGGAACATGCATTATGCTCTATTAAATAGCTTTCAGGCTTTAAAAAGGGAAAAAAAAAAAGGAAAAAAACAAAACAAAAAAACATATCCAGAGGATGACCTTTGCAAAATAGTGCTGACACACAAAATAAGTCTTACTGATGATAGCTGGTATGATTTTTGAGGCACTACATATCAGTGCTTCATTAAAATGATGGTATTAGAAAGTCTTAGTTGTATATCATTAAGATTATTAGATTATTAATTAGCAAAGTCTATGGATGAGAAGTCTGCAAGCAGTAAGATGCAAAGTGTCTGGCACATGTAGAGTGAATTGTATGAATTACAAGATTGTAGATTCCCAGATCGCACATGCTTCTGGAGTCACTGCGCTTTACCTAAGGAGAAGAAAATAAGTTATCTGAAGTGGAGAAGAATTAAAATAGAAGTGTGCATTCTCTGTAGAATACAGTGAGGAATGGCAGGCTTCATGCAATTGTATTTGTCTTGGACTGTAATACTGACAGCGTGTAAGCATCCCTGCCAGCATTTGCTGTAGTCGAGAAAGTGAAGATTGAGTTCTCAGGTTGTTTATAAAGCATCTTTGTCTTTGAGCCAAGAGATGTGTTGTCTTTGAAGACAGACCTGTCATTGCTTGTTATCAACTTTACAATGAGAAGAAGAGGGAAACCTACAGATTTCAGACTCTTAACTGCCTTAGAGCCTGGTTCCAATTTCTTACTGACTTCTTTCTGCAAGTTTTTTCTGCAAATCAAAGTAGATGAAAAGCCCGGTCAGCTGATTCTTCACTAGGTGTGCTGTGCCTCCTGCTTACTCCTCCTAATGTAACAGCCTTTGCAGTAGAGTGAGTGGAATTTGATGTGGCTGAAGCTTTGACTCTGGAAGAGAATTTGTGGAAAGTTTCAGAAGAGTAACAACTATTCTTGCAGCTGTGGGCTCTCTGCTGATGTAGTGTGGTTGTCATGCCATGGACCTCACAAATACCACTGTGGTAGCAGGAAAGAAGTTTAGCAACCGCCACAGGAGGCTTCAGACTGAAATGGTTGTGTTAATTATATTTTTTTCAATGTTTTTGCACATAAAATGCAACAAAGTGTTTTGCAGCGTGGCCTGTCTTGGATGCTGTGACTGTACAATGAGTGGGAGGCACCTTTCACTGCTTCAGTTTTCCCTGCTGGGTAAAGAGCGTTCATGTTCAGGCTGATTTTTGTCCCTTCTCTTCAGAGATACGTCTGAGTGAAGGTGCAATTTCACAAAGTCTTGGTTTGGTAATAGCTTTTATACACCTACACAGTTCAGAAGAAAGTATTTTGTTTTGTTCCTCAAGCCTCCCTCATTTTCATAGCTCTGCAATATTTGGCTTACCCGCTGTCAGGAAACAAAAAGAAATTGGGCACCAGGGTGACAAACAGTAGATAAAATAGGACCTCATGCAAGTAATTGTCCTTCCCTGTGATGCTTGTCATTCCACTTCCAAAGGTTTTTAATGTGTCACAGGAAGCTCCAAGGGAGTGAAGAGGCCTAAAACCAGAAGCAGTGCTAAATTTTGATGCAAAAGTTAGGAGACTTATCTTGCTGCCAGGAAACAGGAGGGAAATTAAGGTGCCTCTGAAAAAACAGCATACAATTACATGCCCTTGAGAAGTAAGGGGAGCTGGGATTAATCCACTATATGAAACCTGTTATTTATACCGCTAGACTCTCCAAAGTCACATATTTTAGTGGTAGCTCTAAAGGTAGAATGTTTTTTAACTGGAAATTCCAGTATTGATATGTTGGTGAGTTGAAATAGTCTGGAACAATATTGTCATCATTCACTTAAAATAGTTCATTGCCCCTTAGCACATGTGCTCCATAAAGGGTTATAGTCTGAGGCAGCAGGTTATCGGCCTTCTCAGCTCTGGTAATGTGGTCCCTGTAGGTTCATTCTGAAGGAATAGCCTAGCTCTTAAATGATACTACTGGAGAACACTAAAGGGCAATATATAGTCTCTTATTCTTGACCAAGTTCAGTGTTCCTTCAGAAGTTGTTAGAACTGTTTTTTGAATTGCATATTTAAAAATCAAATGTATATTTAAAGTTTTTGTTCTATCAGTGTTTAACTTCTAATCACTATCTGGTAGGTTTTGACTCTTTTTGGTGTTCTTTAGCAGTAGTTGTACATGCAGGTGACTTACCATGTGTGTATATATTGACTGCTTTTTGTGGTTACTTTTTCTCCTCTCCTCAGGCGCATGTGGCAGCTGTTATGCATTTTCCTCCATGGGCATGCTGGAAGCAAGAATACGTATCCTCACAAACAACACTCAGAAACCAATCTTTAGTCCCCAGCAGGTTTTGTCTTGCAGCCAGTATTCTCAGGGTAAGTATGCTGGTGTATACAAACATAACTTTCACTAATGATCATGTGGCAGAAGGAAACTGTATGTTAAAAGCTTCCATGCCTTCCCCATCACCTACCATTTAGCTTCTTCATCTTTATAGTACTTCTTTTTTTGTAAGATTGGAGAAAATATTCAAGAGTTGTCAGCCCACCTTACTGCAGAGTTCAGATTGAACCAGTAGTAGGTGGCCTGATGCTCAAGATGTTGTTGGATTTTTAGTTAGATCCACCTGGGAGATGGGGAATATCTAAGGGATAGGGCAAAAATAAAGCTAAATTGCAATGCATATAGAAAGTGTGGGACTAAGTATCCTCATAAAAGCATATTCAGAGGGAGGATGTGCAACTGGGGAGAGGGAGATGAGCAAAAACAGCCATTAAAGCTTTCTACTAGGACAGTACCCGCATTAGGACAGGTCTTTTTACTGCATGTAACTAATTGCTTTTCCTGATGGGAAGTATCAGGAGCAATTGGATGAGAAGGTGGTTCATGCATTAGTGTTCCCAGTATAGCTCCCACCAATGTGATTTTTGTCTTGTGTGTTTCAGAAAGCCTGCTGTAGCTAACTGGAAATATTAGTGTTGTCTGGGTCCCTGCAGTTTGTGTTCAACACTGTATCTAGAAGTATTCCAAAAGATTTGAGTGGGAAAGTCTCCCACCTCAGATAACTCTCCAAAGGAATAAATAGATGGTTGAGTGTGGTTTTTTTTCTTTTGTTTAGGTTGCGATGGTGGCTTCCCATACCTCACTGCTGGAAAGTATGTCCAAGACTTTGGTGTGGTGGAAGAAGACTGCTTCCCTTACACAGCCCAAGATTCTCCATGCTTGTTCAAGCGCAGCTGTTACCACTACTACACTTCTGAGTACCACTATGTTGGTGGTTTCTATGGAGGCTGCAATGAAGCCCTGATGAAACTTGAGCTTGTTCTGCATGGGCCAATGGCTGTTGCCTTTGAGGTTTATAATGATTTCATTCATTATAAAGAGGGGATCTACCATCACACCGGGCTGCGGGATGACTTCAATCCTTTTGAATTGACCAATCATGCTGTCTTGCTGGTGGGCTATGGTACAGACCCACAAAGTGGTGAAAAGTTCTGGATTGTGAAGAACAGCTGGGGCATCTTGTGGGGAGAATATGGTTACTTCCGAATTCGCCGGGGCACTGATGAATGTGCAATTGAAAGTATTGCAGTGGCTGCAACTCCTATTGCAAAATTATAAATGCAGAGGTCTTGATCCATCCAGTGCCTTGTCCCCAGCCATAAGAACATACTGGTTTTTAGAAACTGCAGGTAAAATCTTTCCCCAGCTTGTACAGGGGAGCTTTAATGAAATTTTCCAGAACAGAGCACTTTCCCTAGGTGAGAGGTTGAAGACTGTTCGCTCTGTGCCCTGAAAGCTTCCTCTCAAGTCTGACAGTAGATCACTGAGAATGCAATGGCAGTTTTGGTAATCATGGTGATAGTTATTCATCACTGGAATAACTTCACTCACCAGTTAATTTTTTATTGTGGACCATCGTGAACTTCAGATCTCAGAGGGAAGTGTCTGCTTTGATAATCTGTAACTATGAAAGGACACTGTAGTGCCTTACTTCTCAGAAATCGGGAAGTCACTGCAATTTAGAACATTACTGTCTTTTGGGGAGGGAATAGGCAATCACACTGATTAAAAGAAAATTCTAAAGCTTTAACTGTCCTGAAAAAACTGCATGTCAAACACTTAGGACAATAAAAATCAATTTTATATTTCACGCTGTTATTAAATGTTCCAGTTTTGGATTTTATTGCTGTGCTTTGCAGTTGATCATCTCGGAGTTCAATAAAAGTTACCATGCTCCTATAGGAGTTTGTACTTGTGGAAGTAGTTGGTTCATTATTTCAGTATTTTGTCCTAAATTTTGAACTTTCTGTCAAGAACTTTGTACTTTAGCAGGATCTAAACTGGTGGAGAAGGAGGATAAGAGAGGAGAAGGAGGAATCATCCAGCTCAGGCCAAGATTCTCATGACAGGATCAAGCAAGGTTGTCCAGGAGTCTAGTAGTCCTTGCTGTGGTTATGGGACAGTTCATTGAGTAAATTGACTAATTCCCCAGTAATCCTGCTTAAATTCTCTCTGTTAATCTGTTGCCATATTCCTTTCAAATATACAAGGTAGAAAAATAGAATTGAGGGGGGACTGCAAGACTTGGAATTAACTTTTTTTTTTTTTTTTTTAATGTAACTCCACTGCAATACAGGACTGGGTTAATGCAGCACTCTGCTGTTCTTCACATGAATAGATTGGAGTAGCTTAGAGGCGAGTCCTAGTTTCATGGGTAGAAAATGAATTCTTTGGTAATCTTCTGTTTAAAATAACGTGACAAAAGTAATTAGTATTTTTCTATACAAAATACGAGCTTTTTCCTAGGGTACAAGGAAACATATAATACAGAAAAGTGGAACAGTTGTCTATTTTTAATCAAAATATCCCATTTAAGGTCAAAGGGAAAACTCCCTTTTTAGTATCAGATTCTCACAAGAACTGCTTGACTCTAGTTTGCTCAAACTGAAGGGCAGAGGCAGAATCATTTCATGGTTTTGGCTGTTCTTTTTTTTGAACTCCCTGCTAAGAACTATTGAACTGTGTTTGGAAACTTAGACTCTGTGTTTGGTAGTATTTGAATGAGAACATCCAGAGTAGTTTATATTGTGGACTCGATCATTTTGGCTGAGGGGAGAGCAGGGTACTTCACTTTGTTCATTCCCACTTTGATTACTTGGAGTTGATGCAAAACTGAGAGTCCCGTGAGGACATTATCCCTTGGTAGAGCAGCTGTGATTCTCCCACACACCTATTTGCCTGAAATACACAACCAAGTGCACAAAATGCCTTTCGTCTAGCATTTATCCCTTTCTTCCCCTTCTCTTCCCATACTTCTACTTACTTTGGAGGAAGTTTTACTGGGGTGGAAGAAGCAATGCTGCTTTCTCCCAACAGTATCTGTGTGTGGTTTGTGTTTGCTGTGTTATCAGGTGTAATAGGGGTGTGATAGCTCATGTGCTATCAGTAGGTCACCCACTACCCTTTTTACCGGTATTGATTTGAGTTATAGTAATAAAGCTAAAGCTGAAAATTACTTGAAACAATCAAGGATGGAAGAAATCATCACCTGTGCCTTCATTGTAGGAGACAAGATGATGTTGGCTGCAGCGTGATGCCAGGAGCAAGCTTCCCACTGTGCTGGTATCACAGCTGCCCAGCTTGATCTAATTTGGGTGACAGCTGCTCTGTTACACAAGCAGCCATGTTGACACCAGTATAAACTCTCATGAGGTGCAGAAAAAGGTCTTTGTGTAGTGATCTGCAGGCTTGTCCTGCCACCCGTGTCTGTTATTTCACTGCACAGATACAATGCAGTTTGAAGTGTCAGTACTTAATAAGAGGTGTTTTCATGAAGTTATGGCTCTATATGGATGTGCTAGGTTCTTTGATTTCATTAACATCTGTAGCACTCAAGATTAGCTTGAGAATAAGGATATAAAAGTTGGGTATTTGTTACTATTTCTAGTATCCTTCAGCCATTAGGAAATAAATTTATTATCACCAAACTGCTACTGACATGGCACTACTGGTATAAAAGTACTTGCTATTTATTGTGGCTGGTATCATGTTAGCTACGTGTATTTTGCATAAGATTGTGTATTTTCTTAGAAATTCCTGTGTCTACCTGTCACTGCTTGTGTGTGGCAGCTGCACTGGTGCTAAGGTGAGGATGGGAGAATTCTCAGAGCCATTTCTCACTGTCACCACCTCCAGCGACTGTCATCAGATGTACTTGTTTGCCTCTGGCTGACTGCAGTATGAGAATGTCCCTGTTTTCTGTATTTCTGAGTTGCACAGAGAAATGTTGATCAGCCTGACGGAGCTACTTAAGTAGCCCACATAACATATATGTATTCTCAAGTTTTATTTGGAGTTGTGGGCCAAGTACAGAAAGTACGTTTGAGAGCCACAGGCTGAAGCCAGAGTGTTTCTTTTCCACAGGCCATATGGGATGCAACTGCAAGAGCTGGTAAACCTTAGAACTGAGAAGGTACCACTCCACCTTGTGATGGTGCAGCCTGTGATGCAGCTTCATCCACTAGTATCCTGCCAGCCCTTGGAAGTTGAGCATCTCCCATATGAGGAAAGGCTGAGGGAGCTGGGGCTCTTTAGCTTGAAGAAGGGGAGACTGAGGGGTGATGTCATCAATGTTTATAAATATCTAAAGAATGAGTGTCACGAGGATGGAGCCAGGCTCGTCTCAGTGACAACCAATGACAGGACAAGGGGCAATGGGTATGAACTGGAACACAGGAGGCTCCACTGAAATATGAGAAGAAACTTCTTCTCAGTGAGGGTGACAGAGCCTGGAACAGGCTGCCCAGGAAGGTTGTGGAGTCTCCTTCTCTGGAAACATTCAAAACCCACCTGGACACGTTCCAGTGTAACCTCATCTGACCGTTCCTGCTCTGGCAGGGGGATTGGATTGGATGATCTTTCAAGGTCCCTTCCAATCCCTGACATTCTGCCATTCTGTGATTCTGTGGGCAGGGCTAAGCTTGGCTGTAAGGAGTAGGGAAGACTGGAAATAAACTACTGTCTTTAAAATAGAATAGAGATGTGGGTCTCCACGACTTCAATTCACCTTTTTTTAAGAGGCTGTAGTTTTCTGAGATGCCTTCTACCTATAAATGATGGAGTTATCTGGAGTAGCTTAAAATGGGAAACAAGCTATCGCTCACTAAAATAATTACAAGTTTGGCAAATATGCCTTATAGTGAACAAGTAGGAACCCAATCTATTTAATTTATCAAGGAAGGTTAATAGATAATGTCACGGCTGATAAACACTTACAGGGGAAACAGAACTGATCATCAGCCCAGCAAACAGAGATATTGAAAGTTCAGTGTTTTGAAAAATGAATATATACAGAGGACAAATGAGCTATAGCTGTTTAATAGTGAGCGTAATAAATCCTTAAAATCTATTAAGGACTGCGGTGGAGTCTTCATCACTGGAGTTGGGTGATTTTCTGCTTTGAGCACATCCCCTGGCACAGGAGTTGCTTGAGGAATCCTGTGGTTGGTTTATGAAGACCTGGCTGGATCATCATGACTCCTTGCTCTGTGATATGAGGGCTTGAAACACAACGTGACTTTTAGCTTCCAAAGTTGTCAATCTAATTTTGCGCAGTAAACTGAATATAAAGTGACAGCAGAGGCATTTTCCTAGATTTGTTCAAATGGCTGAACTTGGGACTAAGTAATTTTAGAGTTGTAATGGTCCGGGGGTCTTGGAAAGACACAGGGGAAACCACAACGTGCACCAATGGAGATTATTAAAATAGGAAGTCTGGGAGAATACTATACTTTGCTGCTTTTTTTGTTGTGCTCTGTTGTTGTTGATTGGTTTTGTTTTGTTTTTCAAATGAGCTGCACTCTCATCCTTTGTTTTCCTCTCCATTGCTGGAGGCTTAGAACTAATTGTATAATAAAGTGGAGTTAATATTGTTGTACTGCTTTAAAAGGTTCTCCTGCTAATGTCAGACTACCTACCACCTCAGAAGATCTTAATCTCTATTTCCCAACTACTTGACTTTCAAGGCGTGATTAAAACAAGGTTGTAGGTATTGTTAATTGAATAGATAAATATGTTAAATGGAGAATTTTGAAAAACTTATTTAACTTTTTGTTCTTAATTTTCATATTTAAAAAGGGACAAATGCTGTGGTGTGGTGGGGATTTTTTGTTTTGTTTTGGGTTTTTTGTGTTGATTGTTTTGTTTGTTTTTTTCAGGAGAAAAAAAATATTAACTAACGCATGTTTTACTCAGTAGTTTCAGTCTATAAAACAACATCCTTTACCAACATTTCCAGTTTTCACTTTTGCATTCCTCACTTCTCCCACATGCCATGGTATGTTTTCTTTTCCCTACCAATTCATTAATTTCTTCAGAAAAGCTCTTCTGGGGTGTATTAAAATTCCCTGTAAAACATCAAAGCTATCATTGATTTCACTCAACTCTGCTCTAGACAACCAGCAGGGATAGAGCCACCTGATATAGCTGGGAGTGTCTCACTTTTGAGTTGAAATAATTTAGGAAATGTTGTGGGCTCCAGAATGTGCTGAAGAGCACTGTGTAACACCTGGAGCATCTCAGGGATGTGGTGCAGCAACAGGTGGGGACAGAAATTTGGGGGGCTCTGTGCCCAGGTCTGCCAGGGTGCTGTGGGAGCTGTGGGGTGTTGCAGGGATGGGGCTGTGGGGTTCAGAATTTAGGGGGCCTGAGCTGCTGTGCAGAGGTGCCTGTGCCTGCCAAGTGTCCCACAGCACAGCCTTATTGATGCCCTCATTTGCACCACTTTGTCTGAGAGTAAAATAACATTTGAATTGTGAAGTACAGTGTATTAGACAGGGCAGAAAGCTTGTGGGTGCTAACACCCATCTACCCAGACTGAGTCACAGCTAACTCTGTTTTTCTCCACCATGGTGCATCATATCTGTAAACGTTTTTAAAAAAGCTGATCTCAATTTGAACCTTGAATTTGAAATTTAGAGGGAGATCCCAATTCTATTAAAAAAAAACACAACTCCTTTCCATATCCTGAACAATATGAGCAACACATGATAGCCAAAGAAAAGGTGAAAGCTCTGACTACAGTATGAAATAAGAAAACGCTTGGCTACTCCTTCTGAACAGCGGGTTTTAAGTGAAAAGGCTCAGGAGAGTCAGAGTATTTTGTGCAATGAGCAGGAGGTGTGGGGGGTGCAGCTCAAGCCAGCTGAGGCTTCTCTGCTGGTTGCTATGGCTTCTGTGTGTGCTGTCAGATCAAACAGTGTGTGAGTATGTGTGTATGTTCAGTTTTCCAAAAAGAAGCATTTAGTGGCAGCTGGAAAGTTATTAATGGCCTGCAAAATTAGGAGGTGGTCAGGTGCAGTACATTAACAGAGCATCAGTTTTTATCCGTTCTCTCTGAACGACAGGTGGGGCAGGAGGAGAAGTCGAAGCTTTTCTGTACAGGCTCTAGAGAAACAGGCATGTGCATATGCAGAATTTGTCTGTATCTGTAAGAGGGAAAGACACTGACATGTACTTCTGCCATCGCTTCATTTGGATCAACTGACTTGATCCTACAGATGCCATTTAGTATGAGATGCACAAACTAAACTAATCTCTCTCTGTTATGGTAACATCTCACTAGGCAGATAGTTCAGCCTGCTCCAGCATGAGCTTCCCACAGGGTCACAGCCTCCTTCAGGCATCCATCTGCTCCAGCGTGGGGTCCTCCCTGGGCTGCAGGTGGAGATCTGCTGCACCATGGACCTCCATGGGCTGCAGGGGACAGCCGGCCTCACCATGGGCTGCACCACGGGCTGCAGGGGAATCTCTGTTCTTGCTCCTGGAGCACCTCCTGCCCTCCTTCTGCACTGACCTTGGTGTCTGCAGAGTTGTTTCTCTCATATATTCACATTCCTCTCTCCTGGGTGCTGTTCCACAGTGGATTTCTTTTCCCTTCTTTAATACGTTATCCCAGAGGTGCTACCACCATGGCTGATGGGCTTGGCCTTGGCCAGCAACATGTCCATCATGGTGATGGTGGCATTGGCTCCACCGGACATGGAGGAAGCTTCTGGCAGCTTCTCACAGAAGCCACCCCTGTAGCCCTTCTGCTACCAAAACCTTGCCATGCAAACCCAATACAGCTTTACACAAAGATTTCCTTCTATATCTCATACATTAATAACGATGCTGAGGTGGTGAATTTTGTGACTCAGCTATGTTTCTGCCTCCTTCCTGAAGCCCTCTATTAGCCTTGGGATCACATGCACAAGTTTAAATTTCAGCAGGATAACAACTGCAGGAAACTGCACCTGATTATGGTGGGGAGAAAAAAATCACTTGCATTAAATTGACTAAAAGGCCAAATCAAATACATAAAACTCAGCAGTGGGATGATAAAATAGAAGTAATGCAATGCTTCCTTTCACAGAACATATCAGTTTTTCATGTGGGATGCCCTACAGAAAGAGTCAGGGTGATTGCATCTTCCTAATTGCTGGAGGTTGACTTTTCAGCTGTGACATTGAGAGGGTATTGTTTTTTCTTTTTTAATTAAAAAGGCCATTGAAACAGAAAGTGATGTTAGCTCTATATTATCCATGAGGATGGCGGAGGTTTGTAATAGAAGCATTAAAACTGTTCCAAAAGGACAATGAAAGGGACTGTCTGGGTGTGGAAGAACCAGGAGGGATGTCAGGAGATGGGCTGTAGGAAAGGCAGGTGCCAATAGCACCTGGGTTTGCAGCAGCAGATCAACTTCCCAGCACATCTGCATTAAGTCCACCAGGACACCCAGAACAGGTACCAAGGGGCAACCTAAAGAAAGGGACAGCCTAAAATGAGAATTTTTTTCTTTTTAAAAAAAGGATAGATCACCTACCAACCTACCTATGCAATTAAGAGATGATGCTGAGAAGGAAAGGACAGATCCTTTTCAGTAGCATTCAAGTAAAACAACTACATACTTGCAAGTCCTAATGCTTCACAGAAGTGGGACTGAATGGAGAGGCAAAAGATCACCATGATTTTCCAATCTGAAACTGTACAAGAAGGACCCATCCAAAACCAGTGCCTGAAGCCTAAGCTATGGATGAGGAGACAATGGGGGCTGGGTAGCTGGCGTCTCTTTTCCTTCCTATTGCTGCAAGGAAATCTGGCCAAAGCACTAGGATGTATATGGGTGTAGAGGCTATTTGAACATCCAACTTGGCACTTTTAAGAAGGTGGGTCTGAGAGTGTTGCTGTATATTATAAAATAAAATTATTTTCCCCTCCTATAGCTCTTGCATTTAGATTTGCTACGGTTCTGCTAGAGAGAAACAATGTTAATTACTATAATACAAAAATCTCTGGCTTAAGAGTTCAACTGCAGGTCTCCAAGTACCGTTCCCTTCCTCAGCATTAACTTGTGTGGTGTTTTGAACCTGTGAACAATTATGTATGGCAAAGCTCATGTTTACCTTCTAATTCACATACACCCTCCTCTGCAAACCCACTTCCACAAAGAAAAGAAATGCTGCCTTTGCCATGACAAGTAGTGGCCCTGTTACATGTATTATGGATCAAGTAAGAATTTGTAGCCGAGACTCTGGTTCCCAATGGAAAGGGCAGCTGTCTCATTGCTAAAGTGACTTCCAGAATGGGTAGGGTATTTTTGTTATCGTTTGAACAGAGTGCAAAAAAACAAAGGATAATATTGGTGGAAAATGTAAAAAGCTAACCTATCCTGGCATTTCTGAATTACTTAGTGATTTTTTTTTCTTATTTTGTAATGTGTTTAAAAAGTTACAGAAAGGGAAGATTTGAGGAAAATGTTAAGTTTCAGCTGCTCAGCAACATGTCCTGGCATTCCTTTTGTATATACAAAATGAATATAGTGTGTGTGTGTGTGTGTGTGTATAGATATATGCACACAAATAGGGAGGACTTTTCTTTCCTCTCTCTTTTTTACAGTTCAGCATGTGGCCAAATATCCCAGCCTGGAAACCCTTCACCTGAGCTCCACACAGTGTTACTTACCCTCCTTACCCCAATGTTCACTTGTCTTGCCTGCTGAGATAAGGCTTCCAGGACCTGGCCTGGCCACCATCCAGAGTCTGAGCAGTGTTCATCACACAGGAGCCTTTCTTGTTGACCCATGAAGAGCTGTGCTGCAAGCAATAAAAGCTGGAAGGAACTCAAGCCCATCACTATCTTTATAAACACTTCTATTGTGTCTTATTACCTTTTCAAAGTCTTGTCTCTGGGCAATGGGAAGAGAAGTGTCCTTCTAGCTGCTATTTTGGGGTCAAGTGGCTCCTTCTGGAGGGATATATGAGTTGCTCCTTCTCTGGAGGTCAAGTAAGGGTAGTGGGCAAGGGGAGTGACAAGAAGTGGTAGAGAGTGTAGAAGTTGAGGGGGTCTGATGAAAAGGGCAAAACATGGCCAATACAGCCAGGCATCAGGAAGGACAGCAAGAAAAGGTCTTCTCTTGGTGTCCCAAGGAGTCTACATGAAGTTTGCTGAGAGTGGGGAAAGCTCAATGAGTTGCTGTGAGCAAGATTAAAGGGATGTGAACCTGTGCTGCAGGTAGACGGTGGGTGTATGTTCATCTCTCTAAAATCCCAAAACCATGGCCTCACACAAAATCCTGTTGTGCAGGATTTTTCAAAAAGATGGACCCAGTTTCAAAGCAGTATCTTTCACAATGGTGACATGTTACAATTACACAAAATTATGGTTTAATGATAAAACAAGTTTTAGTAACCTTTTAATAAATTCTCTATGTTCCCTCCACCTGCTTTACAGACAACATTGAGATGATAGTTGAGTTCATCCCATCATCCCAAACTCCTCTCAAAGTGTCTTCTTCTACTGAGGTCACTGCTGCTGTGATTCTGTTTTTGAGGTCACCCAGATTTGAAAACTCTATGCCCCGCACTTTCAAGTGGTAGGAGTTTCATTAAAGAGTGGTTCATGGTTGCAGAGGTATAGTGATTTCCAATTGGGTCTATCTTTTTGAAACATCCTATACTGAAAGCTACCTTTTTACATCCCAATTCCTTTCCACAATTCCTTTCAGTGGACTGAGAAAAGGTGCAGTTGTGTTAACTGACGTGGCAAATGCAGGAGTCCTGTCCCACGCAATGATCAGCTCGGTGCCTGGTCCTGCTCTTGGAGGAACATGCAGATCTACGTGCTCCACTGAATCCATTGCATGTCTGAAAGCAAAGAGAGTTTTGGGGGCAGAAACTCTGATGTGGCCTGGCTGGAACATACCAGGTGAGGAGCTGGTTCTCTGGTGAACAGCACACTCAGTTAAATCTTTCATTGGGTGAAAACGTCCACCACTTTTATATAAAATGATTGTTCTGAGCAGGATATGGCTTTTCTTGGTGTTTGACATTTGTGGCAATGTTTTGCAAGTTTGGTTTGTGTGGGCTGCATGAGGGCAGTATTTGGCCATTGCAGCAATGTCATCACCATGCGAAGTCAGGAGAAGTCTTCAGTGAGAACAGATCATTTTTCTGTCTGTGTGGGGCAAGGGGATGTTAGGCCTAGGGAAGCACTATGTTCTTTTGTTGTATAGATGAAAAATGAGATCCTGGTTCTGTCTAAAAATGTGTACAAATGAGGATTCTGGGCTTTGCTATGTCATTAATAAAAGCTGCTGTGACTGGGAACAGTATGGACATATAGTCAGATCTTAGGCATAGCTCCTCATGCAAGTGAAATTCTGTGGCAATGCATTTATAATGTGCCTTGTGAAATGATTTTTTATTATTATTAACAATAGGTGCTAATATATTTCTGTGTCAAAATGTCCAGAATCATTATACTTTCTTAGGAAGAAAAAGGGAACAAAAAAAAAGCATTATTTTCCAAAAAAAAGCCCCAAATCTCATCTCTGCAGGTATAAAGTAATTCCTTTATTTCTTGACCTTTCTCTGGAAGGGAGCAATAATAATGTTTCTGCTGCTCCTTCGAATGGCAGCGTGATGTGTCACCAAAAGGTAATAGGTATGCAGTTCAATACCTCTCTGCCTCTCTGCAATCAGTAATGGGGGGAGAGGTTATTGCTTATTTGGAAATTCTCTAAACTGGATCATTACTCATGTTGCACTTCATGTGCATGTTATGCTCTTACACCTAAATATTGAGGGCTGGTCTCTGATAAGACACAGTAAGCATCGGTAATGACTGGGTACCACTGTGTCCATCCGTGATTCTGAATCTTGAAGAACCGTGGAAAATTCTTCAATAAACTGGAGTGAATTTCTACAAATATTCAATTGTCACTGGAAGAGAGAAAACAGGGTGGAAGTTCAAGAAATCATCTATCATTTTCAAGTACTTTATTCTTGGGCAGATAAATGTTACTTACAGTGAGCAAATCCTGATCCCCTGAACAATGTCACTGATTTCAGTACAAGTGTTCAGGCCACAAAACATCAATCTCTATGAGTAAGTGTGGGATCTACCCTCCAGTTTTGGGTAGACAGATAGTCACAGGCAGCAGAAATTAACAGGCGGGTTTTGAATGTCTCCAAAGTAGGAGACCCCACAACCCCCTGGGCAGCCTGTTCCAGTGTCTGTCACCCTCACTGAGAAGAAGTTTCTTCTCAAATTTAAGTGGAACCTTTGGTGTTCCAATTTGAACCCATTACCCCTTGTCCTATCATTGGTTGTCACCGAGAAGAGCCTGGCTCCATCCTCGTGACACTCACCCTTTGGATATTTATAAACATTAATGAGGTCACCCCTCAGTCTCCTCTTCTCCAAGCTAAAGAGCCCCAGCTCCCTCAGCCTTTCCTCGTACTGGAGATGCTCCACTCCACCATCTTAGCTGCCCTGTGCTGAACTCCCTCCAGCAGTTCCCTGTCCCTGTTCTTGCAAACTTGTTTTCGTAATCAAGGTGACACTGTTCCTGTCACCAGTGATGCAACTCTGATGGCATTTTAGCCACTGGTTTCTATGTAACGCATCCAGTGCTAGATGCTGTCGAGTTTTATCAAGCTAGCCGAAGTCACCGCTCATTTTCCCACAGCTCAGCTATGCTGGATATAGCAGTACCCATGGCTGAGATGAGACCTGAGGATATCAGTTTTTCTTCCTGTTTTGGGTCTGGCTGAGATAATTTTGCCCATAACAGCCCTCATGGTGCTGTGCTTTGTATTGGTAGCTAGAAAGACGTTGATAACAAACAAGTGTTTTGGCTTCTGCTGAGCAGAGCTCGCTCAGCATCAAGGCTGTCTCTCCAACATTCTCCCTCACCCAGTAGGCTGGGGGTGGGCAAGACCCAAACTGACCAAAGGGGTATTCCATACATCTGCTCAGCAATAAAAGCTGAGAGAAAGGAGGAGGAGAAGGGGCTTTTGATACTATGATGTTTATCTTCTGGAGCAACCACTACATGTACTGAAGCCCCACTTGCTGGAAAGTGGCTGGACATCACGTGCTGATGGGAAGTAAAGAATAAATATTTCATTTCCTTTGCTTCTGCACGCATCCTTTGCTTTCTCTTTATTAAGCTGCCATTATCTTGACTGACAAGTTTTGCATTGTTTTGTTTTCCATCTTTTTTTTCTCCCCTCCCTGTCCTGCTGAGGAAGGAAATGACAGAGTAGCTTGGTGGGCACCAAGAGTGGTCAACCCACCACACTTCTCCTTATCACCTGAGTCCCAAGTTGGTGTTTAATTTCAACTGAAAATAAAGGCTTGCTCAGACTGAACAAAAGCCTTCATACAGGACTGTTTCAGGGTATGATCTGTTGGCTGTTGAAGGATTTAGCAATCCTCTTTGTAGTCTGCAACAGAGAGACATTAGAAAGAGAAACACAGGTCAGAAACAGCAGAGAAGGGACTGTTGCAAACATAACAGTATGTGATTCCTTACCATCTCTACATGTGTCATTTACTGATAGTGATATTTTGCACAGATAAATTGCCCAGCATACCATTGGGTTTTAGAGCCCATGTACTACTACTGCACAGCTCACCATCATGTCCATGAACAGGAATTTCATAAGTAAGCATCTCCTTGTGCCTGACTGCTTTTCAGACTCTTCAGACTCAAAATGTACTGACAACGAAGTACAAGTATGACTTGACTACAATATGAACTAGTGTATAAACCCATTGCACCAATAATCTGATTAATTCAGCATATCAGTCAGCTATTAGAAGACTCTGAGCTCTTCTTCTCAGATATCCTGAGGTCTCTAATTTCTCTGACTTGGCAAGGTACTGTGGATTCTTAATGTCTTTCATGAAATAGTCAGGACCACATAGGATCAGGCCCTTTGGCTATCAATTATTTCATGCCAAACATTATTTTATAGCCTATTCTAGTATAGTAAAGCTCTTGGGAGCTTTGCTTTGCACACCAACCCCTCTGAGACAGCTGCAGCAGGAGACAAATGAGGCAAAGAGGATTGTAGCTGACAGTGCTGTATGAATAAATTGGTTGATTTCTCATACAATTCGTAACTACTGTAAGGCTCCTAATCTGTAATGACCTAAATAATTTAGAGGGACCCGCTCCTCAGACTGAATCTAATCCTGAATATCTTTTCCTTAGTATTAGAAATATTCTTACATATTATGGTCTTCCTCAGACATCTGGAAGAAGCCTCAGGTTCTCAGGCTCTGGTCCTCATGGGGGACTTCAGTCACCCCAATATCTGCTGCAGGGACAGTGCAACAAGGCACAAGCAACTTGGGGTGTTTCTGAAGTGCATTGACACAGGTGACTGAGGTGACCAGGAAGAACTGTATGGCAATTTGAAAACTAAGGACAGCTTTGGCCGAAATGACTGTGAGAGGGTAGAGTTCAGGATCCTGAGAAGAGGGGAAAAAAGCAAAAAGCGGGGTTGTGAGCCTTGACTTGAGGAGAGCAGAGTTCAGCCTGTTCAGGGATCTACTTGGAAGAATTATCTGAGGGGCCCTGGACAGAAGAGGAGTCAGGGAGAGCTGATTGATTTTAAAGAATTGCCTCCTCCAAGTTCAAGAATGGCCCATCCCTACATGCATGGAATAAAAAAAAGCAACAGGAGGCTTGCATGGATGAACAAGGAGCTCCTAACTAAACTCAAACATGAAAAAGAAATGTACAAGGTGGAACCAGGAACAGATAACTGGGGAATAATATAGACTCACTGTCTGAGCTTCCAGGGGTGCCCCCATAAGTGCCAAGGATGCTGGCTGATGTCACCATGAGACCAGTCTTGATTATCTTTGGGAGGTCATGGTGAGCAGGAGAGTTTCCTGAAAGAAAGCAAATGTCACTGCTATCTTCAAGAAGAGCAAGAAGGAAAATCCAGAGAACTACAGGCTGGTAACCATCACCTCGATCCCAGGAAAGGCGATGGAGCAAATAATCCTGGAAGCCATTTCAAAACATAGGAAGAACAAGAAGGTGATTTGGAGTAGTCTGCAGAGATTTATGAAGGGGGAATCATGCCTGACCATGCCTGCTACCTATGATGCAATGATTGAGTGTGGGGAAGGGGAGAACAGTGGAAGATGGGCAAGGCTTTTCACACTGTCTCCCATAACATCTTCATAGGCAAACTGATGAAGTAAGGGTTAGATGAATCAGCAGTGAGATGGGTTGAAAACTAGCTGAACTACCAAGCTCAAAGGTTGGGATCAGCTGCACAAAGCCTAGCTGGAGGCCACTGACTACAAGTGTATCCCAGGGATCAATACTGGGATAAATACTGTTCAAAGTCTTTATTAATTACTTGGATGAGGGCACAGGCTGTACCCTCAGCAAGTTTACAGATGACGCAAGGTGATTGATACACACTATGGGTGTGCTGCCATTCAGAGGAGTTTTGACAGGCTGGAGAATTGGGCAAAGATGAATCTCATGAAGTTCAACAAGACGAAGTGCCAAATCCTGTTGCTGGAGAGGAATAACCCCAAGCATCAGTGCAGGTTGGAGACTAACCACCTGGAAAGAGTTTTGCAGAAAAGGACCTGGGGGGTGCTGGTGGAAAACAAGTTGAACCTCAGCCTTGCAGCAAAGAAAGAAAACATTCTCCTGAGCTATATTACGTGGAACATCACCAGTAGATTGAGAAAGGTGATCTTTCATCTCTAATTAAGCACTGGTGAGATACGCTTGGAGTGCTGTGTCCAATGTTGGGCTCCCCAGTATGAGAGACATGGAAAACTGTGTCCATCAAAGGATGACAAAGATGATTAAGGGCTTGGAACATCAAGGAGAGGCCAAGAGAGCTGGCACAGTTCAGCCTGGAGAATATAAGGCTCATGAGGATCTTATAGATGTGTATGCTTGGTGGGCTGAGTAAAGAAGAAAGAAAAAAAAAGATGGAAATTCTGCTTAAATATATAAAAAAATCTTTTTGCTCTGTGTGTGATCAAACACTGGAACATGTTGCCCAGAGAAATTGTGAAGTCTTCATCCCTGAAGACATTCAACATCTAACTTTACATGGCTCTGAGCAACCTGTTCTTACTGTCCCGGCTTTGAGCAGGGGTGATGGACTCAGTGATCTCCTGAAGTACCTTCCCACCTCAGTGGTTCTGTGATATTGTAAATTCTACTGAATACAGCTTACAAAATATACTCCTGATGAACTTTTATGAGGTAAAAGGAGTATAATTTATAGTTTTGTTCCATGGTTTAAATTTGCAGTTTCAAGGAAAATTATTTAGGCCAATGCATATTAATTTAGGATGTACTCTTAAAAAATGTTCCTGCACATGAAGTTGGTGCTGCTGGGTGAAGCATCATTAAAGATTGATAGCCTCCAAGAATCAGTTTTAAATTCCCACACATCAGACAAAACTTTTGCTGATGTGATTCAGCCCTGTTCATAAGAAGATTTTCTCTGTGGCGGACAAGGTAGACTAGTCTCTAAGCTCCTGCTGTGAGGATGGTATATGGAGCCTCATGGGATGGTGTAACACAGATTACTGAGTATCAGAAACTTTCTAGCTTGATTCTAAACATGCCTATCTGTAGCACTGTAACTGTCTGATGCTCATCACACAGATAATTCACAGCATCTGAAGACGACTAAAACTACTGCACTGTCAGTTTGGTCCAGGCTTTTATTGGTAGCTCCATAGTAGCCACCTGCAATGAGTGGTGGGTCAGTCTACAACCTCACTGAGGACTCTTACACTTTGCTTATTGAATATGAGACACAGCGATGTTCATTTTGAATGAGCACACTTCAGTCTAATTCTGTGCTGTGTGATGCTTCCACTGCTATCTGGCTTCAGAGGCAAACCACTTTATTTTTCCCGGAGTATTACTGATGCCCTGTTATTAGATTTTACTTATGGTAGACATTCTGGTCCTTCTTCCTATTGCTTTTTGAGTTGCACTGTTCTCATATATTCCCAGGCGACTGTTCAAGTGCACTTGGTGTAAAACACACTGCAACCCATCTAAGATTTCACCGCAGACTCCAAAGGGTAGACCTTAACTTGGATTTTGTTAGGCAGTGCGGATCTATTAAAAAAAAATATAATAAAATCAGCCTTTAGAAAGGGAATTACATAAAATCATTATTATTTTTTGAGTCTGATGGAATAGAAACATGTGTTTGCATCTGGGCACTGACTGTGCTCATACAGGTAACCAAAACCATCTGAGATGTCTGGAGGCTTCTGTTAAGGGCTGGTGAACATGAAAGGTATATTGGAATGTAGAATAAGGAGCCAAGCTGGGTCCCTTTATCAGACTAAATGTTTGTAATTATGGGAGAGCCACAAACTCTCATTCCTTAAATACAATTATTCATGTACCCATAAGCCATTAACATTTGGAATCTCTTTCCCTGTGTTCTCACTATTTCTTTGCCCTCAATACTATCTTGCCCTGGGGTCTGATCTTGCAGGATCTATAACCCTAGAAACAGATCCATTGCTCAACGAGCAAAATTGTATCCTCAACCAGTAACTTGTTCCTGTTTAACACTTTTATAACAGGGCTGTAGCTGTAAGGTTTTAGCTGTTTTTGAGAATTGTCGTTTCTGAGATAAAATAGACACTGCCATAGACTGTTCCTGCTAACCAGATCTTGTTTTGCAGGACAGCTAGAGCATAATTCCTCAGAGGTAACACTTGGGCATACCTGTTAAATCCATAGTATTATGTTATTGATAGAGTGCTTTCAGCCACGGTGTAGACTGAACTTTTAATGAGTGAGAAAAATTGAGTGCAGGAGTTATAACTCATTTCAGAACAGTAGTATGGCATCTGACCATAAAAGCTATTGGTTACATAAAAATTTGTTTAGATATTCCTTGAAGGATCTTTCTGGATAAAGTATATTTTACACTAAGTTAATTGTAACTTAAGATCGTAATTTAATCAAAAGATAACTCTAGCTGTGTTTGACAAGTCAATAACTGTTCCACTATGGGTATGTTTGATGAGCCCATAATAATTTTTAATTGAATGTCTTAATCACAAGAACTGTTGGAATGGAAGAAGGGAAAATCCAAACTAATTAAGTCTTTCTACTCTAAAAATAAAATTGGGGGAAATGCAACATTTTGTTAAAACAATGTATTTCTCTGTAAAATATTATTCTTGCCATGATTGACTATTCCCATAGCGAAATCAGAGAATATGCTAAGACTGAAATGAGGAATACAATATATTAATAAAAGATGAACAGTCTTCTGCGTAGCCAACAACTTAGTATTTATTCCATATCCCGGATTAATTGGGATAGAGAAGTCTGACAAAAAAAACTCTGTAGAATGACAATGTTTTGAATTCTTTTTAAAGCAGGACATAAAATAATCTTCTAATCTATCATATTAATTTGTGTGTCTGTATATACATATATATATGCATACCCACACACAGATGTGTATTTAGCATTCCTCTGGCTTATGATGTCATTTATATTATATCATATTCAGGAAGACCAATATGATGTCATGGGCCAATCCTCTCAATTCATTCAAAGCTACCAGGTAGGACATTAACAGCTATTGTGTAAAAACTCTAGATAATTAGATAGCAGTCCTTTAAGTACATAAATATCTAATAATCTGAATGTGCTTCCTTGGACAAAAATTATTACCTTGTGCTTTCAGCATCTCAAGAAACATAATTTTAAAATATATGTTAGTACCAATCATGGTGCTGAGTCAGGAATGATGTCCTTTTCTGTGGTATGTGCCATGCAAAGAGGAGTGATAAAATCCAGAATGTAGATATACTGTCTTTGATTCCTGTCAACACAATTAAAATTATCACTGTAAAATGAGTTTCATTTTTATCCTGAGGCCAACACAGTCTGTAATCCCTTAATTTGATGGAATTTTCTTAGAAGTTATTGTTCACAAGAGAGATGTGTAGAGTTTGTATTAATTCCTGCCAATTAAAATAGAGTGTTAATATAGTCTATTAATACTAGTATAGGTATTAAAATCGAAATAGCAAAGCATCAGGTGACACTGTTTTTGCAAATAGCATAGTGGATAGGCAGGAAATACAAAATAAAACAGCATAGATATGCATAATGTTATGTGGAATTTCAATTACTATTTACATTGATTTAATAAAGTTCAAAATGTATGTCTTTACCAGAGAAAACACAGACAAACAACATATAAAAACTGAAATATCAACTAAATTGGTGACGTGTTTACATGTTCTTATTGCCTGGACATTATTGAAGGACCTGAAGCCAGCAGAATAAAGGCTCAGAGACACCACCTGGTCTTCCCAGCTTAACAAGTTACTCTGTGTCAGCTGAGCCTTGCTAACTACCTACCTGAGGGTGGCAAATGCAAACTAATATGGTTTACGGTAGCTATCTTTAACCATGGTCTCAGCTAAGACAGATTGTATTCAACAGCTCCAGGCTAAGGGCGCTTCCCTGGACATCTCTGTCTGCAGCAAACCTCTGACTCACAGTGACCTGGTTGTGTGCCTGAAGGGATCAGCTGGCATCATCAAACAAGTCTTGCAGTGATCGCTTAATACATGACCAGCCCAAATTATCTGCCTTCCCCATGGCAGTGTTGCCTGTTCCTGCAGCAGAGCTGCAAATAAGCAACACATCTGCACCTCCCTGCCCTGGTGCCTTCAGGTGCTGATGAAGCCAAACCAGTACAGACACGTAGCTCAGGATGTGGGAACAGACCTCCAAAAAGCCAATTGAGGGAGCTGATTGTCCCGCTCTGCTCTGCACTGGTGCAGCCTCACCTGGAGCACTGTGTGCAGTTCTGGGTGCCACAGGATAAAAAGGATATAAAGCTACTGGAGAGTGTCCAGAAGAGGCTACGAAGTTGGTGAAGGGATTGGAGAGGAAACTGTATGAGGAGCGGCTGAAGTCACTTGGTTTGTTCAGTCTGGAGGAGACTGAGGGGAGAGCTCATGGCAGCTGCAGCTTCCTCACAAGGGGAGGAGGAGGGGCAGGTGCTGAGCTCTTCTCTTTGGCAACCAACGACAGAACCCAAGGGAATGGCAGGAAGATGTGCCAGGGGGGGTTTAGGTTGGACATGAGGAAAAGGCTCTTCCCCCAGAGGGTGCTGGACACTGAACAGGCTCCCCAGGGAGGTGTCACGGCCCCAAGCCTGACAGTGTTCAAGAAGAAACTGGACAACGTCCTCAGACACACGGTGTGAACTGTGGGGTGTCCTGTGCAGGGACAGGAGTTGGACTCAATGATCCTTGTGGGTCCCTTCCAAATCAGGGCACTCTGTGATTCTAAAATGGAGCAAGGGAGGGCTGATGGCCTTCTCCTACCTCAGGAGCATTCAGCAGATGTTGATTATAAAAGCCAGTTCACCGTGGAGTTCAGAGATCTGGGTATGGCTTTCACTCACCAAGATGTTTCAGTCCATGCTTCACTTCAGCTCAGCAAATCATCCCTCTAAATGCAAAGAAGCCTCCTATGTGCTCACCCCACATCTGAACACCTCGCTGAACACCTTGTTTGTAGCCCTACTATGCTGGGGTGACCTTGATTAAGCCTATGAGGAGCTCATTGTACCAGGGTGTTGCTGGGGTCAAGAATTTAGCCAGGTTCAAAGAAGAATGGGAAAGTAAAACAAGTAGCACGATTATCCAGAGCTATTATAGCTAATGCTAACAAAAACTTTGGAAGAGAAGTAAAGCCTCATGCTTCTGGGTGTAGGCCAATCTCTAACTATGCTTACTAAGAGCCTAAGACCTCCAGTTACCTAATATCTGCTTACAGTGATCTTCCATGCACTGTTCTCTGTGCATTGGCCATTATAAAAGAAGGATAAAAGATCAGACCTAACTTCAACCTTGTCCAAAACACCGATTTTGTCATTACTTAAATTGCTAAATTGTCTCAGCCTGTTCTTTTTTTTTTAATCTCTAAAATGGGGAATCTTCACCTTTAGAGGGAAATTGTGAGGGCTTAGAAGTGCTGGGGTGCTCAATCCTCTCCAAAAATGCACAGACCATACACAACCAGTAGCAACAATAATAAGCTTGAATCATGTGAAGACAGTATGGAGTGAACTGGTTTACTTCTCAAATTGCAGTCTTTTATAATGTCCACAGCTAACAAGGGTAAGCTCTTTAAATCTTTGTCTCCAAAAAGAAGGATACAAAGGATAGTTGTTTTTTGGAAAGAGAATTTGTTTCTTATTAAAAATAAAGTGTTTTAAGGAAAATAAGGCATTTTCCTCCTCAGATCATCCATTTCCATTTTGTGGGTATATATATACAAACTCTAAAGTTTGAGTTTAAAGACTCATTATAAAAGGTTGCATAACAGAAGTGTTCTGAATTCTTTGTCTACTAAAATCCAACTTTTTGGATAGATGACAAATTTCTAATACCATTTCAGTGCACAGTTGGATAAGAACTCCACAAAATAACATTTCAATAAGTGTATAATGTGTTAGGTTTTTTTAAATTTATTTTATCAAGATCATCAATAAATATAAAAATCATTCACAGATGACTTTCACACAATATTAAAATTCTGGGGGTTTACTAAAAGAACTATGAAAGGAATCAAACACCTCCAAGCAACAGATAGTGATCTCCAGCTAGGCTGCCAAGTTGAAACTGTCACTGTGTTCTCCATTTAAAATATAGGATCAATCATGTTAGTGGAATGATTTACTCAAATATGTTCAGTTTTTTGCAAGTTTGATATCACTTATTTTGGAAAACAGAGGAATGTTGAGACACTGGCATTCATATGCTCTAGAGCTGTTATGCTTTCATAACTTCTGATTATTGGAGTCATGGGATAAATCTGGATTTTTTGCATTTTAGAGTCCAGTTGTATGAAAAAAAAAGTACACCAAAAACCCAACAAGCTGTGTGCTGCATTCAGCATGTGTGAGCATGCTTATGGGTACAGACAACAGTCAGAATTATGTTAATGAAATTTTAAAATATGTACCTGTTATTATTAAATTCATAGAGCCCTCATAGAGTTGACACGTAAAGATGCATTATATTGCTACAATTGCCACTTCTAGTGATTTAACTGCATTCACACTGACTTACGTTGATTAAAACCAAATCGCATCCAAAGTTTAATTCACGCTGGTTTAATTTTTGCGCTTTAATGGAGGCATGAAACCTCTGAAAGGCAATTTCTGCTTTTTTTGCAGTGACTGGCATTTTAAAGATGTCTGGAAACAAGCATAAAGTGACAAATTATCACCAAGAAGACAGTGATTTAAAAAAGTATGTAAAACTAGTTCACAACAGAAACACTGTCCTTCCAGCAAGGACCAAAGCAGGGAACAGGACTGTTGCATGAATTTTCCTGCAAAGTCTTTAGCAGCCTGACTAATCCCAGACACACCTCGTGCTGACCTTTACACACATACGCACAAAACTTTCTGGGAGACTTTCTTCCCCCCCAGTCCCTTGCTTACTTCATCTCCCAGCAGGGCTTGGTGATCCTGCTTCCATACAAAGGGAAAGAGCCTCCACCTACCTTCTCTCCTTCCCTCCCCGGTTCCTCACTCCCTCTCTCCCCCTCGGGCTGGCAGGATTCCTCGGGCAGAGCATGCAATCAGTTTGCAGGGAGCAACCGCAGCCACAGGAAAGATGCAGAAGCACAACCAGAAGGAGCACCTCTACAAGCTGCTGGTGATCGGGGACCTGGGAGTGGGCAAAACCAGCATCATCAAACGTTATGTCCACCAGAACTTCTCCCCCCACTACCGGGCCACCATCGGAGTGGACTTTGCCTTGAAGGTGCTGAGCTGGGATGCTGAGACTGTGGTACGGCTGCAGCTCTGGGATATTGCGGGTGAGTAAAGAGGAGAACCCCATAACTCATCCAGAGACAATGCAAAATATAGACTCAAACTGTATTAATCTTTAAGTTGGAAACTACCAGTGCCTGTGCAGTGAGTGAGAGGAGATTGAGGAGAGCAAACAGACTGAAATTCTGGAGTTTCCCTAAAGTCAGCAGAACCCCAAACAAGAGGTGTCAGAGTGAAACCTGCCCTGTCTGCTTTTTCTCTCAAGCCCTTAGATGCATGTAGGGACACAGGCACCTCTCTCCAAATGCCCCAGTTCTTCCCTCATTAGACTAACAGATCTCTGTGATGGGAGGGAGAGGGACAAGAATTTCCAGTTATATCTATTTAATTTGGTGGCAGAGATGAGGGTTTCAATAAGATAGTTGAAATTATTTTTATCATTAAAAAATAAGAATTTTTTTTAAAAAAATCACTGAAGTACTTTATCAAAATATCGTCCTTCTTCCTTTCCTTCCTCTTTCCTATCTACCTTCCTTCAGCCCAGTGAAATGTAAACAACTTCTGACATGCTTTGAAAGGAGAAGTGTTTCTATTTGGCAATAATCCTGGTTGTTAAAATGTATTTACTTATGTTGACTTGTCCTTATTCCATATCAAGTAAAAAAAGATCATTTACTCTGTGAGGGGAGAAAAAGAATAAAGAATTCCAGCTATCATTGCATGCTTACATAATTAAAACCACAGAATTTGACATTGTCATTTTCACTTCTTTGGATTTTTTAGATTTGTTTTCCAAGTAAAACCAAAACTTTTTAGTTTTGCTGCTGCCATTACTAGGAATTAATCTTTTTTACTCAGTCCACAAAGTAGAAGTTTATCTTGAAGGCATATTTTACATGCTATAAGTAAAGATTTTTCATATAGCGTACATAGGAATCCAAGTACAGCTATACCACAATAGCATACAGAAAAAAGGAGGGTGTTTTCAAAACTCAATTAATTTAAAAAGTTACGTTTGTTAAGTACTGAATAGCGGTGAACATAATATCAGCTGTTAGGTAACTGTGCCAGCTTGTGGCCTGAGCTGTGGGTTCAGTGATCTAGTCTGGAACAGCACCCAGTAAAACTAGTGAAATGAAAAAATTCTTGACATTCTTCTCGGCGGAGGGAGTGCCTTTCTTCTGCACCGAGCTGCCTCATGTCTGAGCTCCGAATTTGGCACCAAGGTACTAAAATTTATGCAACACTGCTTTATGCAAAACGTGCATAACCTCAGTTTTCTCACACATCAGTATGGCCTCATGGCTATTAAATACATACATATTCAGTTTTCTTTATGAAGTTGGAATAATGGGGAAAGCGTTGCCCTTATTGCTTACCAGTGACTGATTACAACAACAAATACATACACATCCTGCAAAAGTTTTCCGCATGAGAAAAAGCATTTAATAGTAAATTCTGAATGCATCGGGGACTTAAAGAATGTATTTTGCATGCCTTGTTTCAGAGATTTATTACGCTACTAATCATGTGCTGGCAGATCATATGATGTAGCTTTCAGTCAGGCTGCAGAAGCAATTACACCAAGTTGTAGTGCTGAATGACTAGCATGCTTTCTGAGTTATCACACATGACAGAGAGAATTACAGCGTAGTACTAAATTTCATATGAATTGCTCAATTCAAAGCATCTCTGTGAAGGTCAAGACAGTGGTCAGTGATAAAAAGAGTCGCTGTCTCAGTTTTAATGGCTTCTGTGTGAGGAGCTTTAGCTGCTGATGGCTATACACGGAAAATAATTTCTGTGAGCAACACGCCGAATTCAGATCAGGGTGTTGCTGGCATAGAAGTTGTCACCCATAAGGCATCTGACTAGTGAGAAAAAAATATTTAAAAATGAAAGTGAAGTAAAACTGATTGGAAATGTAGGAGGAATGGAAGTGTTTTATCCTGGCTGCTGCTGGTCACATACCACCACTTGCAAAACACAAAGGATAAGAATGAGGAAAATAAAATTTCTAGTCTCAGAATATCCTCTCTCTTCTGGTAGAATCTCTGGCGATGTTTAGTTTTGGGGATAAAACCAATAAATTTTCAGTTTCTAACCAAGCTGTAGGATGTTGGCTTAGCATTTAGGACATCTGGAATTGAAGCAAATGCTACAAATGTATCAATATATGAATATATATGTGTTTGTGTGTGTGTATCAGGTTTCATTTTAACTCTTACATCCTTTCCCTCCATTATACAGCAAGTAAACTTACTACACGGTGTAACATGCACTCTTCCTGGCAATTCACTATGTGGATCAGTGGGTAGTAAATAGTTTAACAATCTAGAAATAACTTTATTAAAATGTTTTGAGTAAAACTAGTGTTGAGTTTGTCTACCTTATTAGTAGGATTGACATATGTCGTGGCTTCATGGCAGGGGTGACATACTCTGGTCATGGTAGGACGAAGAAGTTTACCTTTGTTTACCATTACAGACATAGGAAGAAAAAGCAAATGTCATCTAGTACCATTTAATTTCATATATCTGTAACATATTTTTCTTTATTCTCTAATTTGGTAAACAAAACTATAGTAAGATCTAGTAGCTAAATGCTGAAACTGTATTTATGTAGATGAAAGATAATGCTGAGCAGTAAGGATAACTAAGCATTAGAAAAATTAATTCAGGGATAAGGTAGGTTCTGCATCACATTATTACATTAAGACTAGGGATTTTTAAACAGATAATATATTCCTGAAGCTATGGGTGTTAGACAGGAATAATTGGACAAAGCTTCATGGTTTATGATGTTATGATAGCTGTAACAACACACTGGCATTAAAATCTATGAATTTACATCTGATTCAGTGAAGTGCCTATGTTTCAAGTGACTGAATTTTCATTCTTGTGCTTGGGAGGAGATATACATGGTAAAACTCCCATTGTCTTTAATTTCCTTGCAACAGTTCCATTTTATTTCATCGAATGTCCCAAATTCTCAATTTTGGTGTTCATGTCCCTGTTAAGTGTGCCATCACCTATACAGCTGTGTCACACATCTTTAAATCTCACTCCTCAGTCAATTTTTTGTTTGTTTCCGTATATTTCTGCTGCCTCTGTAGGAGTATTCCTTAAATTAATTTACATATTGTTAGAAGGAAAGCTTTAAAAGAAACTCTTAATCATATTTGGAACAAGGCTGTTGTGGTGGGGGTGGCTCTGCAGATGCAGGCTGGGGCTGCTTTTGAAGAAACCAACTATTGCAGCCAGCAGATCCATGTGTCTTTTATACTCACATCTCTGCAAGTCTGCTCTCAGTGCTACTGCCTGTGTTTCATGTCTGCACAGGCTGAGATTTCTCTGAAGACCAGTTTGAGCTGCAGATTTACTGCAGGGAACATCTCTGTGAGCGCAGCGGAGGGCAGAGAGCAGCACTTCAGAGCCTTCCCCCTTCCCTGCTAATTTTTCACAGCCTTGTCAGCATCACCCTTATCCCTCCTGCTGTGTATGTGTGGGCTGGATTATTCACTGCTACCAAAAATACATTGATTTGCTTTTACAGGTCTGGTTCTCATCTCATAAAGAGATGGACCAATGCATTGGAGACCATAACAGTGGTGAAAGAACAGTTTCATTTCCTTTCCCTGCAACTTTTACCTTCAGGAACATCAATCTTTGCACAGATATAGGCAAATGTCTCTGCAGCTGTGAAGTTTTTAAGACTGTTATTTTCCAGAAGGAGTAAATGGACTGTTCACTAATGCCAGGCACAGCACATCCTCAGTGGTTTAGGCTTTTAGTGGCTGCTAAGCATTGCAGTACATATGCATAAATAAGATAGTCATGGTGATTTCTAGGCTAAGTTACCCTGAAATTACTGTTCTGCAAACATAAATAAGTCCCTGGCTGTGGTGGGTTTATTTCAGTATTGATTTGTGATGGGATGCATGGGCCTGATCCTGCTGATAATCAGCTTTACCACATTCTGGAGTGATGAACAGCACCTCAAGGCTTGCTTAAGTTTCAATCTATGAAGACAATGACGTGAATTCAAGGGTAAAAATCCTGAAAGTTGTTTTGAAGTGAAAGGTAAAAGATGTTTCCATCTTCTCCACTATTTCAAACTTCTCAGTGTTGGCTAAAGGCCCTCTGTAAAGCATGGTGGTTGCCAGGAGCTTTTGCTTCTCAGGATGAGGGATGGTGGCAAGAAGTAAAGCCCATTGTAAAACTGGGCATTAAGCAGTTTTAATCATTTTTTTTTGTCTTGTACTATATTGCAGATACTATAGGTGATATGATAGAAATTGTCTGAGTTTTAGCGCTTTATAATTGTTTTTTTTTAACTTCACCAGAGATGATAATGGTTAGTGAAAATAGTAGATTTCCTTACAAGTCATGCTGTCAAATTTATGTAGAGTTCATTTTTATAAACGATGAAAATTCAGCTGTTGATTACTTTAAGCCCATGAAATGATACCTTCCCCTGCTGCAGGCAGGTGCCATTCAGACAGGGAGTCCTTGTCTTTCATGGAAATATTTTTGCTTTGGCACCTTGCTCTCACTGGGTTCACTTCAAAGTGGGGTAGGATTCATCTGGTTTCACAATTAAATATCTTCTACTGAACCATCTGAGTATAAGCTACTCCCCCTGGGCTTACCAGAGACCTGAGGGCAAAGGTTAAAACCTCCATAATAAAGCTTGTGTGACCACTCTTGAACATCTGTCCTTGCTGAGAAGATGCCCTCTAAATATCTCTTCTCAGACTCTGATGACAAAGGCACCCTAATCTCAGGAGGAGCAGCTGAGGGACCTGGGGCTGTTTAACTGGAGAACAGGAGGCTGAGGAGAGACCTTATCACTGTCTGCAACCGCCTGAAAGGAGGTTGTAGTGAGGTGTCATACCCTTTGTCAGAACTTTGTGGGCCACTACTAGCCAAAAGATCACATCATAAGAGCCTTTTATTTCTCTAATAACTTTGATAGTTTCTGATGAATGATTTTATGCTGCAAATTAATAATTTAGCTAATGTTCTGTAACATGTCCCACCTATCTTAGAGATCTGTGTCTCAATTAATATGTGTAAGGCCCAAGTTTAGCTGTTCTTACATCATCTACATGTGATCTACAGTGCAAGCATCTCAAGAACTTTGCATGAGAAGTAAAAAGTAACACAGAATATGCACTAAAACCTAGTTGTACATGTTGCTGCTTGCCTCATTGTTAAGTTTCTAATCAGACCTTGATTTTTGTTTGAAGGCACCTTCTTGCAGATGAAAAAATAATTTCTCAACAAGGAGATTATTGAATAGCACATGACTTAGACATTCATCTGATTAGCCCACTGATAGGAATCATAAGACATTTTAGTAAAGCACAACCATTAGAAATTTTCATATCTCTCAGAAATGATAAATTTCTATCTTGCTTCTTCAATGGGACACAGTGTTTGTTTAAAGTAAAAAAAAAAATTCTAACATGAATTTGGAGAAGACAGATATACACTTTCAGTTTCTGTATCATGTGAATGACTTTCACCTTGCTGCAACAGCTAGTGCATAAAACCAAAGATAAACATCACAAACAGATGGTTTTGACTCCATAAGTGCATTCAATGCTATTTCCGTTAAATGAAACTACATGGTCTAGAAGCCAGTAATCAGCACTCTTCAATTTTCAACCCAACCTTGCATTTGACAGCACAATTTCCATCAGATAAAACCTCTACAGGTAACCTTCCTGGGGTCAAAGGCAAACTTACCAATCTTCTTGTCTTCCTAACCTACTCAAAGCTATTCACGTTGAGAAAGTAAGGCTAGGAACAGGTTTCCGTTTAATGTTTTCTATTTTCATAGCACCTTTTTCTCAGCTATGGAGTGATATAATTAAATACAAGAGTTATCTTGCTTAAAGATTGCTGTTATTGTGAGATGTTTCAGGAATTTATAATTCTTCACTTTCAGATCACAGCTCAGCAGTAGACATCAATGTAAATTATATTGTTTTCACTTCAAGAAAAATCCTGTGTAATATTTTTCCATTCTTTGAAACATTTTTTTCTAAGTTCCCATGAAAACAGCATATATATTAACAAACTCACAGCTGGTCAACATACCACATCCTGATGTCAATGTGTCAATTTTTACAATCTTAAACATATAAAATGATAGATAATTACAAATGTTCATGTTTGAATATAACAATATGTTATTAATAGCTTACAAAAATACTGTAAATAACTTCGCAGAAAACACTTTGAATTCAGCAAGTAAAACCATAAAGCTTCTGAACAGATCTAATGTGAAACATCTCCCAGAAAATTTTACTGGAGCAATACAGCTCTTCATATTATAACTGATAGGCTATTTCTTAGAATACTTTGCATGTTTGCAAAGCTTTAAACTCACCTTTCTCACTCCTATGTTTTAGTTTGCCAGTAAAAGTAAATTAATGATGACTCTAACTGCCAGTATGGCTCCAGAGCTTACTTATGTTATTTGCACGAGAATATGCAGGATCCTCTTCATACATGAGCAGACCAGTTGTATTAGATGTTTTCCACAAAGTATCATAGTATCAAGGAGCTTCCAATCTAGAACATGGATTTGTTTTGATTCTGGTTTAAAGTCCTATAATGTATACCAAGACCAATCTGCCAGTTTCGTAAGACTCTACATGGAAGTTCAAGCTTGTCATGAAGTTATTAAACTTTCTTGGATATTTGCTTTACAACTCCTTTTTCATGCTATACTCTTCTGCATTTTCATACAAATGAGTATGGTACTCATCATTATTTAGACAGAGAGTAGCTTTCCAGAGACTTAAAAAATGAAGTTCTACCATTGGTAATAGTCTCTTAGCAAATCTGGTATTTGAAATATTGACCTCAATTGGAAACAGTAACTTTTTATAAGGCGGTGACTTTTTCCCCTCCTACTTTCTTCATTACAGGTCAGGAAAGATTTGGAAACATGACCAGGGTATATTACAGAGAGGCCATGGGGGCATTTATTGTCTTTGATATTACAAGACCTGCAACGTTTGAAGCAGTGACAAAATGGAAAGAGGATTTGGACTCTAAGTTGGTTCTTCCAAATGGCAAACCTGTGCCAGCAGTCCTCTTAGCAAACAAGTGTGACCAGGGAATAGATGTTCTTATGAACAACGGCATCAAGATGGATCAGTTCTGCAAAGAGAATGGCTTCGTAGGCTGGTTTGAAACATCAGCTAAGGTAAATGTTTCCATTTCTTTTTAAATGTTTCTTCAAATACAGAAAAATTGGTTCCTGAAATATTTAACTCGGCCAAAATGTGTACCTGGCAAAGCTCCTCCCGTGGTGGGATTAGTTAAAGGTGAATTTGTCAATTAATACATTCCTGTTTCTTTTAGGCCTTTTATTGCAAAGCAAAATATATGCAACATTTGAAATAATACAATAGGCCAACATAAAGTATGTAACTGGTCACAACTTGCTGCATAATAGCCTGGGGAGAAAGATGACCTTTGAGGAAGCACAAAAGCTACCTCTTGTGGATGATACTTAACAGTGAATCTTATCTCTAAATATTTATATACCCACTTTGCCTGAGAAATGATGATTTGAGACAACAGCTTTATTGTATTAGATTCCAGAGAAAAAGTCGGTCTATTTTAGTGCTTGTACAATGCTTGTTGTTATAAGTTCACATTCTCAAAAGCCTTTTCAAGAAAAACCACATATCTGGGGAAGAAGGAAAGATCAGTGGTCAAAGTGCCACATGAGCTGATCTGAGGCTCAATTCCTTGCCTTGGCACAGATTTCCTGTGTGACTTTAAGAAAACTGAGAAAAACAATAAGAAAGGGCACAGGGACTTTCAGAGTACAAAGACCCAATGTTCAGTGGTCCTGTGTATAAATTTCAGATTTCTCAGATAATCCCAGTGCATGCAAGATTTGGGGAGCTGTGAAATATTAATTTGAACACAATGCTTCAATGGATATTGTATTTATTGTATTCTCTAATTCTGAAAGCTGGTGTCATCATTAACAGCTCTGGGGAACATTTGGATGTTCTAGTAAACAGTTTGGCTCTGGTTTGACCTAGATTGTTAGTAGACTGAAGCAAAAATGCTGCATTCAATTGTTTAATTTAAATGCATTATGAAGAATCTTTGGAGTGTATACATATATTTTACTTTTCTGAATAATTCTTTAAACATTAATATTTAAAAGAGGTCACACTTGTAATCTGCAGAAGTAACACAGGTGACTAGCAGCATGTCCTAGACTGTCTCAAACATTGCATGAACTCCAGGCTGAGATTCCAGCCTTTCAATACTCAAAGGGAGCTCATAAGAAAGATGGGGACAACATTTTTAGCAGCCCTGTTGTGAGATGACAAGGAGTAATGCTTTTAAAATAAAAAAGATAGATTTACACTAGATAGAAAGAAGAAAGTCTTTACAATGAGGGTGGTGGAACACTGGCACAGGTTGCCCAGGGAGGTGGTAAATGCCCCATCCTTGGAGACATTCATTCTTTGCGAACAGTGTCTTTGCTTTCCTACTGAATGAGTCCCAAAACAAGTCAGTGTTGCTTCAAAATGCCATTTTTAGGGACACATTTTGGTCTAGGTCAGTCTGTAAATTATCTTGCTCTACAAACATGGCACTTACCATTCCTGTATGCACATGACCTGATTTGAATTCAGGTCTGTGGTTCTCTTTTGATTTGTGCTGGCAAGGCCACTAGAATCCAAAGTTCCTCTCTAGGATAACCTAAATTTTACTATAGATAATGTCTAGTTCTGGTTTAAGAAAGAGGCCAAGATCCCTTACATCAATTTCTTCATAAGAATTGTGTCAGAAAGCTAACTATTCCAGAAAAACAAAGAAACAAATGAACAACAAACACCAAAGAAACAGAAAACACAGAGAGTGAAGCATTTGCAATAGCTGCTGTCAGTAGTAGATATGGAGAGTTAGCACATTATTACAGGACAAACTATTCTTATTTCTATAAGGATTACATATTCTGGCCCTTTCCAACATTCTATTAGGTGTCTAACTGTCAGGCCACAAATAACATGGAATAACTGGTTGTGACTATTTTTGGAATCCATTTAATCAGTGATGTGTAACACTGTGTATGGCTATTTTCTTCAGAATTACTTGTTCTTCATTTCTGATATGTATTTGAGTCCACATTTCCTGAAAACAAGAACTAATTCACTGAAAACTGAAGCCTAAGTGCAAAACCACCACAAAAATCATGTGTGGAGAAATGCATAACAAATTGTTTGAAAATACCTGCATCTAAAATACTTTCAAGGAGAACAAGAGGGAATAGGATTGACTATTGCATAAAGGATACAGGGCTATAGGTTCATTATTGTAGGTCTGGATTAACAAAGTCATGCAGTTAGTCACTGCTCTTCATGAGAAAGGAATCTGTACCATGAATTCCATACATCAGTCCCCAGCAAGCACCTGTCCACTTCTTAAAAAGAACAACTACACTTATTGTGCCAAGGGCCATTGCAGGTCATGTCAGAGAACAAATGTACAAACAATTTCGAATGTCACAGTGAGGTTTTACAATGATGATGAAGCCAGTCTTGGGCAGAACTATGGAAGTACAAAGGACATGTGAAGTTTAAAAAAGTCACAACAGAGGAAAAGTTTTTCAAGCTTCTCTGAGACACATAGAATTAAGAGTTATTTTAAACAAAGGAAATATCTAGATTCTTCTTATTTTTTTTAACTCAGAAACCCAAACAGTCCTCAGGTTACCAGTGCAATTATGTGAGAACAAAAAGAAATCCAGCTTTGACAAAACTTGTCTTCAACAGCCACTGTGAAGGAAGCAATGAGAGCTGAGGACACAGGACTGTTAACAGACTGTTCTCTGCTGCTATAGACTAACAGTTAGCATCTGCTATTCTACAATCTCCACACCTCATTTCCTTCTAGAACTGGAGGCTCCTGACTTTAAAATGATGCAAAGAAGAGTAAATCTACTAGAGATGATAGAATCACAACATTTAGGCTAAGTTAGATCGGAATAATTTTCTCACTTGGTCTAAGTTCTGAACTAAAAGCTATGCATTTTTTTTTTTTTTAAACAGAAGTTATTATTACTGCTATTTTAAAATATTGGATGTTACATGTACCTGGTATTCTTTCAGCCTAGGGCATACTAAATAATTGAACCCAGGTCTGGGGAAAATAAAAACCTAGCTATGTTTGCTGTAGAGAACAGAAACTGAATAACACTGACAGAGAAGTCATTGTATAGCAGCCAGCACTTTCAGCAGTTCAAATAAGTAATAACTCTTTTTCTGTAGTATCTTGGAATAATTAGATCTCCAGAGGATTTTTGGAGATGTGCTTGGAAATGTTAAAACCTTCAGAGCAAACTGAACATGATTTATGTGTTTTGGAAAAACAAAGGTGATTACTTATAAAAATACATCTTTTAGTTCTGGTTGTCTTGCAGAAAGTATAATAGCATACTATATATGTACCTACCATATTTCAAGCTGTCAATAGTTTGAATTTTTTGTCTGTAGCACTGGTAGGTTATAAAAAAAAAATCACTGTTATTCACTGGTGCTGTTTTTGTTAACAACTTCAATATAAACTATTTGAGCCACCTAATGCATTCACACGTATTTCTTTTTATTGTTACATTAATCTAAAGGAAATAGTCTGTTCCAATTTTATACTCCTACAAAGAAAGAATAATTTGTTCTGAGAGTTTGCCATGTAAGAAAGGTCTTGTTGGGCAACAGGAAGTATAGTCACAAGTTATACATATCACCATATATTTGTTGGAGAGCCTGGTCTCTTTTATGCAAATATATTTAGTTTGCTCATATTTATTGCAGTCTGAAAGATACATCTCCAGATAATAATGAAATTATCCTTAGTAGTAAATTCTTTAATAAATTTCATGACCACAACGATTGTGAAAGATGCATTTTTTTGAAGGCAGGAAATTTCTTCTTCCTGTCACACATTTGATCATCCAGCATGTGGCCAGGGTAGCTGAGCACTGCACTCACATTTCAAAGCATTTGAACTCTTTTCACTACTGCTCCTAATTCAAAAAGGTGAGCTTTGACTTGGATTAGAAAAGCAGAAATTTCAATCTTATTATCACCTTAAAATGTAAACAGAACTTGTGCATCAAAACAGACAAGTCAGGCAAAACTAAATGTGCTTGAAAATACCAACTTCAGGAATAATTTGAAATACCTCACGACTGACTGTAGCCATGCTGTGATTATGCCTGAATTCCTCTTTTCCTTGAGGAAATTCTGCTGTCAGCAATACAGAATAAGATAAAAAGACATTCGAGTTTTGTCCAAATTGCCAGGAAGGGCCGGTAGCTGTGCTTTTCAAAACCTTTACCATCTAGGTTCAGTACACAGCTCCTTGTCTGCTGATCATCATGGCCTGGAGACTGAATAAGCACTGAGTCTCTGGGCTTGTTATAGAATCTTTCTTCCTCTCAGAAGCGTGAATAACTTGTCCTTTCTCCAGCTGTTGTCTGACAGGCAGTCAACAGTGTGAATTAGTGCCCAAATGCTGGACTAGAAATCAGGAGTCCTCTTTGCCACTGAACTACTGGTTGACCTTCAGAAAGTCACTCTCCTCTGATCCAGCCTTTTCTTCCACAAAGCAAGAACAGCAATTCTGCTGTGAGCTCTGTGAACACACCAAGCTCTACTATCCCTTGTTTAAATCACGAATTCTTAAGATCTTCTGACTCAACAAATATTACGAAAGTTGAAAGAAAACAAGCTATATGGTAGACTTGCAGAGGAACAGGTTATGTGGTTTTGTTTTCCATAAAGACAAATGAGGTTTGGACATGTATTTGAATTAGGCTGACACACTAACCTGCTGATCTGGTAACAGAAACCAAAGCAATCCATTTGAGGCTGCCAGAACCAGTTAGGAATGTAGGGCTCCCTATATTGTCTTGTTAATTTACTCAAAAAAAAAAAAAAAAAGTCTAACTAATCTCACTGCACATAGCCTTAGAAAGTATTTCAGCTTCTGCCATACACCACGAAAAGGAGCTGACACCTAGGCAGAAGCTTTCAGTTTAGATATACAGTCACTCTGAGCAGACTCCTCTGTAGAACTTGTTTCCTGTAACTAAAAGAAGAGGACTTGTTTCAGATTATCCTAGAGGTATCCTATAGCTATCCTATAGCTCTCCAGATCACTTTTGTGAAATAAATTATTTAGTGCTGACCAAAAGCTCGAAAATCACAGGTTAAATCACAGGAATTATCTTATTCTAAGGGTTGTAGTTACAGTAGTTCATATCCATGAATTTCATGTTGGCACATCCAGAGGGCTTTTAACTTGTATGGTTGTTTTTTCCTAGAAACACAACTACAACAGTACAGCACAACATCTTAATAAGGCTCTACTGCCAGCCGTTTCCAAGGGAGCTCTGCTAAGGGAGTGTTTGGGCTTGTTCCCACAGATTACTTGCTCCAGAGGATTGCAGGTTAAAACACACTTAAAGTAATTTTCCTGCTCCTGGATTTTAGTGCATTATAGAAACAAAACATGGAAGCTATGCAATTGTCTCTAGATTCCCATCTAATACTTGAATATTTCAGAATTCGTAAATGTTTACTTAAGGGAAGTCAACTTCCTCCAAGTCCAGTAGTAGACTCATGTCGCTAAGCGATGTTGGCTAAGACATCCCCAAGTGCCCATGTTAGGTAGCTGTGCCTGCATACTTGTTGTTCTTCACCCTGACTTTCAAGGTAAGACTCAGAAACATCACATTCAGTCAGAGAAAGAAACTACCCAAATGTAGAAATGGAGCAGTTTTATACCAGAAAACAACAAGACAGACAAATCTAGGATATCTGCATATCAAAGAAATATTTCATCTGGAAGTGAGACAGGCCCATGAAACCAGCAAAAGCCTTTTTTCTTCTGTAAAGAGTTAAGAGCCAGTGTAGTCTGAGAGGATTTATTTCTTATATTAAAATGGAATGCTCTAAATGTTACTGTTCTGCATCTGCATTAGAGATGACAGATAAGGAGGAAGGTAATCCAGAATGCAAAGAAGCTTGCTGAACTTGTGTACTGCTTTGAGACACTTTCAATAAAGCATTTATTTTCCTGTCAGTTGACTGTTGCATTACAAGAAAATGACATTATTTCCCATAGCAATAATTTCAAAGGTTTTAAATCATGCAGCTGTCCTTCCCTGACCCGAGGTTGCTATCCTTTCTATAAAACTGCCCTTTGAAAAGATATACTTGAAGGAAACAGATCTACAAAGCAAAAAGTAATTTTGTTTGTGTCTTCCAGTGTTCCTTTCTGGCTTTCAGAACTTTCTCAGAGTTATTTCTTTGCCTTGCTTTGTTTGGTAACAGAATAAAGAGCAGCATGTGCTGACTTTCACTTTTTCATTCTTTCTTGATGGGGTCAAGAGAAAGATACAGTACCCAGTCAAGTACCCAGACATCATCACAGAAGCTGGGTTCATGTTCTTGCTCTGTCAGGCTTTGGCATATTGATGCAGAGTAATTCTCTTGGGGCTGGATTAAACAACTTAGTTCTTGCATCACTGACTGCAATAGTGTTTTCAAGTGCTGAGGCTTACTGAGGCACAGAAATCACAGAAATGGGTTAGGTACTTCAGGGGACAGGGCAAGTGAAGATGCCTGAGAAAGAGTTTCATAAAAGCTAGACCAGGATGTTATTGTGAGAAGTAGAGCAAAAGCAGGAAGAGAGGCCCAACAGCAACAAAGGCACCATAATATGGGAAAGATGCTTCTTTTTTGTCTTGCAGTAGAAAGTCTTGCCCCAGCTTTGGGAAAGAAAGGTGTTGCACTCCCATATTATCATGAGAAAACTTCAGATTATGCCATCTTCCACTTTCCAACTAGCCACAGTGCGCTGGACCAGGTTTCATGCAGCTTCCACTGTTTGAGACTCTTCTTTTTCTCTATTTCATAAATGGCCATAGCAGCACTTTCCTATCACAGAAATGTGCTGTGTAGATAAACACATCAAAAATGTGATAATGAGTAACAGCAACCTTAAAAGTAGTAGTATCAGTAAACAGGCCTTCCCTCTTGTTTGGAAAGCACTGAAGGCAAAAGTGACCTCAGAAGAGGCTGGAAATCAAGCTATAGCACTACAGGTGCACCTAGTTCTATGTCAAGAGTGAGGTAAACACTGAACATCTTAATTTTCAGAAGTGACTCCACCAAGGAGGTACAGTAGGACTGCCAGTATGACCTAAAGAATTTGCTCCAAACATTTTCTTTCTTTTTTGAAACATAATTAACTTCATTTTTAGGTGTAACTTGGGCTTTTTCCATGTTTCAGTACAATTAGTAGGGTGTCTGTGATTATTCTTGCCTGTCCAATCTTTCACTCTGATTGTTGGCTTCTTTGTATTTGTTAGATGGATTTTCACCTGCTCCTTTTTCTCTGTCCTTTCCCAGATTGCCTTTCAACACCTCCTGCTCTGTAAAATTACCAAGTCTCTGGGTGTCTGTGTTTGGATAGCAGATCACCTTCTACCATCTGCAGCTGCTTTGCTGCTGGTAGAATATTGATTTTTCTTTTGCAAAACACACTGTAGGAGGAGAGGTGCAGAAATCAATATTTCATTAGACAGGCCAGAATACAGCAATGTCTGATCTGCAAACCTAGGACATGGAGTAGACACCATAGAATTAGGGTTGTAACAAAAGGCAACAGTAGCGTCAGAAAGCAAGCAGTCTAGGCACAGAGCTGGGAGAGAATCATAGAATCACAGAATGTTCTGAGTTGCAAGGAACCCACAAGGATTGTCAAGTCCAACTTCTGACCCTGCACAGGACAACCCTGCAGTTCACACCGTGTGTCTGAGGGTATTGTCCAGTCTCTTGAACACTGTCATGCTTGGGGCCATGACACACACACAGAATCAGAAATGTTAGGGATTGGAAGGGACTTCGAAAGATCATCTAGTCCAATCCTCCCTGGGGAGCCTGTTCCAGTGTCCTGCACCCTCTGGGTGAAGAACCTTTTCCTCATGTCCAACCTAAACCTCCCCTGGCACATCTTCCTGACATTCCCTCAGGTTCTGTCAGGAGTTGCTTTGTTGACATGAGCACAGGCTCCTTGCAACAAGTAACTTAACACTTTTCATCCATACCACACACCAGTTGTCATCTGAAACACAGGAGAAGGCTGGAGCTAGACAGAAGCTCAAAAACAGCTGTTCTGTCTGCCAGGGTCACCCTTCCTCTCTCGCTCCCCTTGTAGTCCAGCAGAAATTTTCATCCACAAAGCTTAGAAGTTCGTATAAATGTTCAGGATGAGAAAACACCTCTCTGATCCAACACATGCTATTGACAGGACTTTTTATTCCCTTCCTCTTACACAGAACAAAAGGCAGAATTTGAATTGCATGGGTGCAAAAGCTTTAAACAGTGAATCCTCACAAACCTGCACATTTTGCTTGAAGAAGTAAGAGCTGAGTCACATAAACTTCAGGAGACACATCTGGATGGATGGTGCCCTGGCAGAGAGAAAGGGGGTATGGACTGAAAGCACAAGACTTTTCAGGTGGAATGGCTGGAGCTGGGGATGGTATCTATCTGTATATAATCCCGCTTCACAGATATTCAGTAGATGTGGGCAGACACCTAGCAGGGAAACAGCAAAATCAATCTAAAATGTAATTAACAGTGTAATTAGGAATATGGGTCAAATTTGGTAAATAATTTCATTAGCAAGGAGAAAGGGCAATGCAGAAAAATATAAGCTTTTCATTTTCATATTCCCAAAACTAAATATTTTGATTTCTTATGTCAAAACAAAACTTATGTGTTAAAATTTGGCTTTCTTCCCAAAAAAAAAGCTATTGAGGTTTAAAAAGAAGTTTAATAATCAAATTTTACTTTGGTTTGAGTTCTGTACAAAGTAAACTAGCAGGTTTTTTCTTTTATTCTGAACTTTTAGGGTCAGGTCTGGCACATGGACTTCATCCATCACCAGTGGGGATGAGGAATGTCGACCTATGCCCATTTTATGCTTTTGTGGGCTTGGGTTCCTTCCCCCTTTCCCATTCTTATAAAATGCTGATCTTAAGCCTCTGACAAAGAGGGTTTCTATTACCACATCTGAACATCAATCATTTTAGGCACAATCTCAGATAGTCCCTAAGACATTATTGAAAAAAGACGTGCTGCCATGCCAAGAGAGAATCAGCACATGGGTAAATAAAATGCTTATCAGTCCATTAATAAAGGAAAATACAATTCAAAAGATTTTTACACATATGTTTTTGTGCATTTAACAATCCTGTTTTACCTCCAGCTTTCTGAGCAGTACTGAGAGATATTTTTCTTTGTCTACTTTCTCTAATAAAATTTCACAGTGTTCTGAAAATGACTTTTGGTGCAGGCTTGAGGAATTTGCTTGTCTGGTCTGAGAGACCCATGTGATACAGTAACTTTTTAACATCTCAGTACAGAGCTCATTCCCAGCTCTGTATTACTTTCTGGGGGTTAGTATGTAAATGACTTGTCTAAAGATTTGGGTTTTTTACAACCAATCGATATTCTTTACAGGTCAAAGATCAAATATTTGAGTACACTTGTGTAGTTGAAGAAACCTGTGGAATCTTGGCACTGATTAACATTTTCAGTTAGATTTGCAGAATTCAGCTCTTTACTCTGGTGCCAAGGGATGGACTTTGTGGAGCTTTGCTGTTAATTTCAAGGGGATTAGAAATCAGCCTCACAGAATCCATTACTTTAGCTTTTGATCTTACCATCTCTACTGAAACACACATACATATACTTTGTTTTCTTTCATAGCTGAACTTCATACTTAAACATCTCATCTGACTTTTATTTGAACATACACATGAAAAAAAAATGCTTCACAGGTTGTTTTATTAAAGAAGCTGAATTGATGCTGGCATTTGCTGAAGGTAGATTTCATGATGTTGTGTGCATGGATGTTCATAGTATCAGTACAACAGGCTCCACATTCAGCTTGGAAACCTGGGTAAGCTTCCATTGCAAAGAAAAGCATAATCTTTATGGAGCAAGAGGAGTATGTGCATATACATAACTAAATACATATATATTTGTATGCACTTCTATTTGTATATATATGGGTGTGTGATATATTTTCCCTGAAAACTGAGGCTACAATGAGGTTTCTGTTTCCTGTCATATAAAATAAGTAATCAATGCCAATAGTCAGAGTAGAACATCTTTTATGCCAGCAAACCTGACTTTTTCATTCCAAACATGTCATTAAAAAAAAAACCCAACCTTACTCAGTATTACTGCTTATTTTATATTCTATGCTGAGCTGTGTCTCACTGAGCAGGCTGTTTCAGCTTTGCTTATTCTACAGGCAGAGCAAGGGTTGCTGCAAGTCAAATGTGCTGCTGAAGACACATATAGAAAAAGACACCTTTCCATTTCCTTTTAAACCCTTAGAGTGAGGATTTCTGTCTCACAAATGAAACCAATGGTGATATGAGTGTTCTGAAACAGTGCATTGGAGATAAGTCAACCTCAACAAAAAATAAGTGAGGACTCTGAAAGACATAGAAGTTTTTTGACTGTTTTGTGAATAACCTGAGATCGTGTCATTTATTCAATGAATCTGGTTCATCACAGATTTCATGGTGCATGTTGGATATATAAATCTTATTGAAGCTGTGGTAAAGGCTTTAGAAATAAATGTTATTTATGGCTGTAATTGGTAATAGGTAATTTATATTTTGAAAATAAGAGTAACCGTTATTCAAGCAGTGAAATACGGACTCTGGAGCTTTACTTCAGGCATCTGTCTTTTACATCCCTCTGGCATTTGTTTGTTTAGTTTATTGAAGCAATCAAATCACCAAGAGTTTCAGGTAATTTAAAGTGAGCCCTGTGGATAATTTAGATATGAATTATAATATGCATAAAACCTAACTAACTTAAAAACTACAGTAGGCATTAGCATTATTTAATATAGTCAGTTTTTGAAGACTGTTTATTAAGGAAAGTAAACTTTTGATGTTGCCTAGAGAAAAGTTTAATTATGCACAGGAAATATGCAGCATGGTGTAATTAATATTGACTAATCAACTTCTCTTTCTCTTTCACTTGCAGGAAAATATAAACATCAATGAAGCTTCCAGATGCTTGGTGAAACACATAATTGCTAGTGAGAGTGATCCAGTTCAGTCTCTTGAACCAGATATTATAAAACCACACTTGAATTCCTCCAAGATTGTCAGTTGTTCAGCTTGCTTTAAATCGTAAGAGACTTCCAGACAGCAAGAGCTGAACAGCTATGATTCACAATTTATACTTTATCCAACATACCCAGACTTCCCAGATTGTCCATAAGCAGATTGCTATTTTCTCAAAAATATACTTAAATTTTTACAGATTTTTTGACAGCTAGAATTTATTATGAGCTGTTCATTGATAGCAATTATTCAAAGCTGTCTTTGGCTACTCGTCAAATAAGACTCATGGTGATGGCTGTGTTTTTCCAGTTGAGTACCACCACCAGTGATATCAAAACCTATTTCTTTGCAATGTGGTTTCTGAAAGCTCATATTTGTGATGTAACTGCAGCAATACCTTGCTTGTCCATTGGTCCTCCAGCCTGTCTTCTCAATAACTTGACCAGGCAGCCATCATCATTACACTGTTTTGTCATCCCTCAAATGTGAACAATCTTGCTTCATATGAGGAAGATTATGATAATGAAATTATAGCTGTTCAGAAAGAGATAACAAGAGTGCTCACAGCGAAATCTTCCCCTTGCAAGTTCAGTCTCTTGGATGGAGTGGTAGGATTGAACATGAAGCAACCTTTCACATCATTCAGTTCTTCAGAAGATCTCAGCTTCTGAGACTGAATCCTGATGTAGTATTGACTGTCACTTTCTGAAGAGTTACATTCTTATGGTTATTAGCATTTTCTTCAGATGAAGCAAAATGGAACAAGTTTGGGGGAGAGGTAACAAAACAGGTAATCAGGGGTACAGTCTCACAGGTGAAGCAGCTGAGAGTTTTCAGAACGGTTATCTATTCTGTAAAGCCAGCATTTCCTCTGAAAAGCACTCACTCATTTTGTTCCTACCTCTCCATCCTCCATGCCACAGATGTTCCTGTGTATTTACACCATGTGTATTCTGTAAGTCCTTGCATGCCTCCCTCTATTATGTTGATTCTCATGTGAAAATTCACTACCCATACGATAATGTAGTGGCTGAACTTTTCAGGAATGTATGTGTTGAATAGGAAGGTACTTGCTTTCTGAGAACATTCTTCTAAAAACCACAATCATATGAATGATCATGGGAAGCAAATCAAAATAGTCCTAGGAAACACTCTTGGAATGTGTGCAAAATTTGTTGAGCTGTACTGTGGGAGTGAAATGGTTGATTTTCAGAGTCTCACAAATTATGCAGGTTGGTGGAATCATTGAGACAAGTGTGCCTAAACAAATAGTCTTGACATGCGGCCGCACAACCCTGCAAAGCAAACTTTGCCTATCTCTTGCTATAGACAAATTATTCATTTTCTGTTCCTGCCCAGCCTTTTCCTTCCTAAGCTGCGAACTCTCAGTGGCAGGAGCTGTCTTCTGAGATGGGACTTTTTCCTTAGAGAAGTATAAGACAGTGGAGGGGAGGAGGCAGCATCTCATGAAGTCTTGTGTTTGCAGACACCACTACAATACTTCACTAAACACTTAGTTGGAAATGACTGGGTGAAATTCTCAAAGGCTAGTAAATAATGATTCTGTTACTGAATGATCTGTTACTATATATGCACAGGAGAAAAGAGCCAAGGACAGAGACATAGCTCTATATGTGTTCTTTGTAAAGACTTAAATTGATATATTTTTGTCCCAGAATTCTAGAATAAGAAAGCAAGGTCTGTGGTTTTAAAAATAAAAATCCACATCCCAAATTATTCTTCACACACACGTAGATCTAAGGATCCATATATATCTTGAACTGGCTTTTTTTGAGGAGAGTGGTTTTCAAGTTATCTTGTTAGCAGTGTTATCCTTTAACACCTGTGTCCCATATCATTTAACTCCTGCTGTGATCTGGGTCAAATACCTTAACCTTTCTGCCTCAGTTTCCTCATCTGTCAAATAGGGATTGATGTACACACCTACCTCACAGCACTCCTTGAAAGTTGCCATTGGCACCGTGCTTTGAAGATGTATGTTATGCAAACGCCAAGCACTATTACTGCTCAGAATGAAATATGAGTGCCCTCTAGCATAAATACATGGTGCTGTAATGCCTTGATGTTCTAAATCTATCCAGGGCTTGTCTCTGCTGCAACAATTATCTTCAATTACTCCACCTCAGTTAACCCAGTGAGGTTATAAAGCAACATGTGACTGCATGGGATGAATAGATTAGATGCAGATGGGTTGCAAATGGAAACTGTGGCTGCACAGATGTCATGTTACTAGTTTAATAATCTCAGCAACAAAGCTGCAATTCAGAACTAGAGCCAGGTCAGCTATTTCAAATATAAAGCATTATTTAAGTCAAGTCATATGGATGCCTTATTAAGGATAACTATTCATACCTTGAGCCAACACTGTGGGGAACACGAGCACCTAGATACGAAGTGAACCTCATGCTTTCCTTATAAACCTGGATGCCTCAGGTGAAGCAGAGGAAGTTCTCATTTCTTCAAAAAAATATCTTGTGATCACCTTGCAAGGAACATAGCAGTTGCTAATGTATTTTAGTTATCTTCAGATTACTTGTCTTTGGTGGCTTCTTGCCAGTAGTCATTAAGCACAATGGTAGCTTTCACAAACATTTGAGACCTATGGCTAAAGATCTAGTATAACAGTAATTAAAAAAACCCCTACACATAAAGAACACACTTAAAGGACTAATAGATCATTTTTGTTTATTTGTTTGTTAGTTTCACAGTATTTTATAAACCTGTGCACTACAAACTCGTCATCTGTTCCCCTTGTTTCTGTTGTGTCACGTTTCATTGCAGTCACAGTTCTTGGACAGATTTTCCACCTCTGGTAGGCGGTGCACAGAATCTGGCCAATTTCTAGACTAAAGACTATATGAGGTATAAGTTCTAAAGTCATACATATTTACACCATAAGAATTAGAACAGTATCATGAAGAATCAGGCCTCCTTAGGAAGTTACATAATTCCAAATGTTCATTTTTATTTGTGCTGTAGTGATAAGAATCTGTCAAGTCTCTTTCTGTAATGCAATAAATGTGTGAATGCCACCTGGGTATGTAGCAAACAGCATTTTTAGAAGGGGTCATTGTAGGCAGACCAGAATAAAAACTTTAATTAAGAACTAATGAGCTCATTTTGTGCCAATACCCTTTCAGGAACAAATGTAAAATTTAATTATACTGTGGCAGTCCCTGACAGGTTGAATTTCCTTGTTTTTTATTGATACATTCTGTGCTATGTCCTCTTTGCTGGTCAGTGGAGACCAGGAATCTTAATTGCATGGCCATTTCAAAATGAAACATTTTCCTCTTCTGTTTGCAATAAGTAATAAAAGACATGAGTCTCTATTGCTTTCCTAGTGGGCAAAGATACTGCAAAACAAATTTAAAATTAATTTTCATTGTGGTTCTCCTCGGGGTGTCCCAGCGTCTAGAACCACAGGCTGAGGTGGTGAGGTGCTGGGCATGAGGGATCAGCCCGAAACTCTCATGAAAAATAGTAGTTGAGCATCTCCACCCCAAGGCTTCATTTACCAATTCAGACACACCACCAGTAATGACTGGATGTCTTTCATTTTCCATCTTTGAAACTCCATACAAACAAAATCTCATGATCCTTAATACCTGGGGAAGCATATGCATTGTACTAATAGGAAAATGGAGGAAGTGAAAGGTAAATATTCCTCTGTTATTCCAGAAATATCATAATTTATTCACCCAATTAGACCTTTCAACAGAAAGCCATTTGAACTCTGAAAACAAGGCTTTGTTTTTCTTATGTACCATTTTTTTAGATCATATATTTTCATTTCAATTTTCTATTCAGGAACAGTTGTTCCCAACAGTACCTTGTGTATGCAGTTTGAATTGTTGTACATCAATATTTTATCTTCAGGCTTTTTTTTTTTTTTTTGGCTTTTATTTTAACCTACCTGACCATATGAAAGGGGGAGGGCAGTAGAAGGTGCATGCTTAAACATCAGTTTTGTTTTACTTCTTAAAACAGCTTGTCTAGCTGGATGAAGTGAAATTGGTAAATACATGTGGGAAATGCAACTTTATGTCAATTGCCAGGAAATAATCGACAGATATTTTACTGCACCAATATTTATGCATGTGACCGCAGGTTCTATTGTAATAAAAGATGATATTTCTGAAAAAAAATGGACTATGAGTGTTTTGTAAAATTAATTCATTAACCAAAGTATGCACATACAAGTAACCAGAAGTTAATTCAGCTTTCCTCACGTGTAGCCAATCTCTGATATATATACATATATAAATAGTTTAATTTAGACTGTTTTCTTTCTGTACAACCTCTTTGAAACTATCCAAGTTAGTGTTTGACATTGATTAAAGAGTTACATATCTGAGACGGGAACTTTCCACCTTTTCTCCCTTCATCACCCTATTTGATATGCAATTCCAGATGCAGCTTTTGTGGCTCCAGCTCTTCAAAGAACCTCAGTTCAAAGTCTGATTTTTACAGGCAGAATTTTTGGCTTACAAATAGATGCATCCTCAGCTTTGGGGCTCATTATTAACCACATGTTCAATTCTTGCAAGTCTGGCTGGGTAACAAATGACCTACATTTGCAAATCAGTAGCTGCATGTCTAGGGTGTAGTAACTGCATTTGTCTTCAGCAATCAGGGCAAGTTGTTACCTGCAGCAATGTTACACACGTGACCTTTCATGTGGTATTAATTAAAAAAGCAGGTGCTTGCAGTGTGAGTCTGGTGTTTATTTTACAGTTTTTAGCTTTTCTACAAGAACAAAAGAAATTTTCTAGTTTTGTTGCCTTTTTTCATAATGCAACCAGACATTCCCACACCCTGTGGCTGGAGGTGCATCCCCAGCATTTAGTGACGCTGTTGCAGCGGATTATAATGAAGAAATATATTTTACTGCACAATTTGGCAATACTAATTTCCTGAAAATCATCTCATTTACAATTGCAGTGCATCAGCTGCCTAATTAAGATTGGAGTTTCCACATTTTATGTTTCAAATGCAGTAATAATAGTTTAGAAAGATAAGATATTAAACTGAGCAAAGCCACAGCATACAACTCCCCAGAGTAGAAGCTGAGCAAATGAATATGTCCTGGTAGACTTCTTTGCATGTCAATAGTGGAAGAAAGTTGTTCTAGTGTGATATTTGCCTGCTCTCTTCCAGGAAATGAGCTTTCACTTAAGCCGTAGTAGCTCAATTCCACAGCAACTGGTAATATTTGCACCCGGCATCTATGGAGTTTAGGTAGTTTTAAAAGACAAGCTACAATTTCTTTCAGAAATGGCGTATTTTTTTTAAAGGATTAGAAGTCAGAGGTGCCTAAATATTTTCTCAGGTATGTTAAAAGTCATTTGGGGTATGCAGCTCCCATGCTAATCTATCCGTGCATCTTCTAGTTTTGTGAATTCACACCTTTGACTTTCAAAACCATGCAAGGAAAGGGCCACTGCAAAATATTCTTTTAGCAGATGCTTCAGCCATATCCAAAGTCCTGCAAAGGAGATAACCCTAATGAACAGGAAGGCAAGGAATACAGCTGGAGTCAGGGTGGACAGAAGCATCTGAGACTGGGCCAGGACCAATTAATGAAGCACTCAATGGAAGTGAAAGATGCTTAACAACCTCATCAACAAATTGCAGAAATGACATATTGAAATCCTGACAGTGTGTTAAGCTTTTAACACTTAGAGATCTATGAATTTTCTAGGGAGCAAAGAGCTATGCGTTTACCTGTGTTCCTTGAAATTTGCTTCCTTACTGGCTACATTGACAAAAATGCTTAATTTTGTTCAGGAATTCTCTCTGGCCTTTGGTGACATCTCATCTCCTGGTCTTGACACTTTGGTGAGAAGCTGTTACCAGACTCATTAGGACTAAAGCTCATGCTGCAGTCTTTATGCACCTTGCATCCTGATCATGCCTCCAAGGGCCTCTTGTCATCCTACATTAGCATTTCTGACCACCTGTGACAGTTGATAGCCCTGCAACATGTGGCTGATCAAGACAAAAGGTACTTTAAACCGTCTACAAACCAGTATGCAGACAAAGCATGATAATTTGCCTTGTCTGAGCATAGCTGGGATTTGAATAAACTGAAAAAGCTAGAAACCTGACAGAAGCTAAAAAGAAAAGTTTCCCAAAGGCATTAACTGCGCCTGGAAGCTTATGTCTGCTGCTGGGTGATATACATGTAACAGGTATTTAAGGCTTCATCAGAGCCAGGCCAGCATGGCAATTTCACACTGGGGTTTTTAAGACTGGGAGGAAAACCTTGATTCCACACCTAAGGGTGATGTAGAGATCAGAAAAAAACAGCACACAGCCATCATGGGCAAAGAAGCAGCAGTATTAAATATAACATGTTATTTTATAAATTTCTTCAATTTTCCTTGACAAAAGCAATATATTGACAGAAGTGGACTATTTGACAGGACCCTGTGTCTTCCCTGGGAACCACATGCATAAAAGGTGTTATTTCCAGGCAGAAGTAAATCTCTGAGAGGCCAGTTATAGCATATGTTGTGAAACCCAGAAAGACATGCCAAACCACTGACTGATTGTTAAAAAGCACCTTATTTCCCTGTTGGCTGATGGTTAGGTGTTTATTATACAGTGGGAGAATCTACACATGACAGCAACTACATAGCTATTTAGGGCAGACATGGTTTTGAATTCTGGAGCCCTTTTTAATGAAGACAGAAAGGGAAGCTATGAGGGGTTATTATACCTGCCACAGTGGAGTAAACTCCTCCTGGTATCTCATTGTGCTTTGGAGAAAAAACAATTTGGACTTTACTTTAGATTTTGTTTTAGTTTTGACTTTGCTTTAGTTGTATTGGTTAGATGAAGAGTTACAGGAGTTACAACCTATTATTTTCCCCATTAAATAAATTTGTTATTAGCTTATTTGGTCAATTAGCTCATAAAGCATAGCTTTTTATGAAGCATTAATGGACAAATGCAATAATTTCTCTTCCTAAAAGATAGACTGAATTGGTTAAATGGGCCAGGATAAAATGTATTTTCCACCTAAATATTGCAGTGGGAAGAGGGGTTAATAAGCAATGAAATTATCCCATTCCCTTTAGATATTTTATAAACAAGATGTATGTAATCCGTAAGTTATACAAGGTGAAACATGCATCCTAGGCAGATGAAATCCCAAGCCTTGGACTATACAAGTACCCAGCATGAATAACAAACCTGTTTGGTAACAGACCTTTTCTGTAGCATATAAGAGTATGAATCTTCTGTCATACACAATATCAAAGTTCCACAATTTCTTTACCAGTCTGAAAATGCAGAATATAATAAAGCATGTCTTCTATCTGTGCAAAGGTTGTCTGGAGGCTAGGCAGGCACAGTTTAGGTCTAAGTGACTTTAAAATGAAGCAAATTATCAAGGTGTCCTTGGAGGCTCTGTCAGTATCAGCTATTTAGACATACAAAGTAAACAGCATCAGCCATGTTTGGAATGAAGGGGAAATTTCAATGAAAAGCAAATCAAAGCAAATGCTGAAGGGGATAGAGAAATTAACAGGTCAAAAGAAGTTGTTTTGTCAGTCTGCTTGATGGGCAGCTACTGCTTATACAGCCTGGACGTGTGTGTGCGCACGGTGCAGGGGAGGCAGCCTGCCCTGCAAGATTCACCGGCTGCATGGAAAGAGGTTTTGTTCGAGTCCGGGCAGACTGTCCGGGCAGACTTCTGTCAGGGTCATGGTGAAGGATGGCACCTCCAGCTGCATCCCAGTTGATGATGTTGCTCTGGGAGGTTTGCAGGAGTGCAGCATCTCTGCTGAAGTTCAGCAGGAATTCAGTTATTCAGTTTTGTGCTTGTACAGCAAATGTCTGACAGGTAGAAGCAATCCCATGTAGCAGTCTATATTCCTCACTATGACATGATGTGGATGTTCATTCTCCCTCCAGACTAGCATGGATGAACACTGTGGTACTGACTGGGTTGTTCTTCATTAGAGGTGCTGAGGCAGAGTTCTGGCACATCTTTGGTGTCTGGATGCAGTGACAACTCTACCAGCACCATCCAGAATTCTTGAATCACCTAATCCCAGGAGCAAAGAGGCACAGGGATATATGGAGCACATCTTTCCAGACGGATGCTGCTTCTCCCTTCCATGAATGGCACTCCAGCTTCCTTTTACCCTAACCTCAGAGTCTGGTTTGTATTTTAGCTTCATTGGCTGCTGATGTCTCAAAATATGTACTATCTAAGACAAACCTAGATTTGTCTCATATGATCTCATCAGGTCCTTCAACACTGCTTTGTGGGGCTAATATTGAGATAGCAGACCTCAAAAAGTCCAATGGTGACACAAGACAGTACCCTCTCTTATCAAGCATCTCGTTTAGGGCTAGAAAATGCCATGCTGATACTGATAGTTTGGAGGGTGAGTGATTTAGGATTCTTCACACAGTTCAACTCCCTTCTTCTGCAGGGCAGGAGGTAGGCAATGGGAGAAGAGACGACATTATAGGAGTAAGACATGGGAGCTTAGGGATGATGTGGACACCCAAAAGGCAACAGGGTTTAGCAGTAATTAAAAGACACTCTAGTGGGGCAGAGAAGAGTAATGAAAACAGGCAAGGTAGACTGGACTAGACTTTCTCATGTCCTTTCTGACCTAAATTATTCTACAATTTTATGAAAGAGAACTAGCATATGGAAAGAAAGGAGAGCTGGGGGAAACCTGGGTGCACAGGTGAGTTAGAAAAAAAGAGACAATAAAGGGCAACAAAAGAAAAAATATACAACATAGTGGTGTCTTTAATATTTACTTAATAGTAACATCAGACTTTTTGCTGGATATATATTAATGCACTGAGAAATAGTTGCATTGCATTTTTAGTGTGCACACAGTAGTAAATAGTTTCAGAGACTGATCAATTTTTTTTATTTTGCATCAATGGTTCTGAGCAATTGTCCCATGTCAACAGTGGTTGTTGGCTATGCCTCTGCTTGTCTTTTCAACTTCCATCTATCAGAAAAGATCCTCTTCGGAAAACCACCCCCTGGGAGAGGTGACAAATTTGGCACCCTCAACACACAGACACAGTGGAACAGCAATGGGAGGAATTCTCCCAGTGACCTTGCTGATGAAATTCAGAAAGGAGCTGAGCTGAGAGAATGAAGTGAGCCAGTCTCTACAAACTGTTACCCAAAAAACCTCTCAGTTTCGGGTATACCAGACGGTAACAAATACAGTCAGTAGAAAGCTTTCAAGGAAATTGCTGAGTGAGATTGCCTGAGATTAAAGAAAACTACACAAATAGAGGAAATAGGCCAAAGTAGGAGTAAATTTGCCCTTCCACAGGTCTCATAGATGACAATATTAAGAATCTGACATTACAATATATGCCTTTGATGTCCTAAGGTGTCCAAGGCCAAGAGCTATGCTTCCTCCTCATATCCCCATGTCAATCCAAGTACAGAAGTTGGACTAACAAAACAAAGTGAAATTCCCTGTCTCAAAGTGGCTTATAACCTAAACATTAGAAAAAGTATCAACAGTGACTGGAAATATAGTGAACTCTATGACTAGGCTACTAAATCTGGATGAATATTTGTCATATACATTAGATCTACTTGTCTGTCTACTCATTTTATGTGCCTTTTCCTGCAGTGCTTACTCATCTAACTATATATAAATTACCATCATTTTAGGACTTCCATCTCAATAAACTCATGTTCATCATTTGCCTGAGTCACCCTCCATCTTTGCACCACAAGCTGCAGTCTGGTGTGGGATGACAGAGCAGCATAGCAAGAAACACCATGTCTGGGGGTAGTCAGGGGCCTCAAGATGTTGTGGCAAATCCTCTGTGCTGTAGCTCATCTCCTGTCTTTGTTAGTGGAAATCCAAGTCCCAGGCAGTGCTTTGGGTTCCTGGCAAGCGGGAACAAGGATGCCACACAACCTCAACTCAAGCATGCAGTTGAAGAGGACATTACTCCTATCTTCTGATGAAGCCAGCACATGGAAATGGGTTCAACATGTCACACAAATCAGCAATTTACAACTCGTGTGGAGTCCCACCTGTGCTTTGTTATCACTGACCCATATCACTTTAAATGCAGTCTTGTCCACCACTGATTGAATTCTTTAAGGAACAGAAAGCCAGATCTGAAAAAGGACGTAAGCACTCAACAGGGGACACCTTTCAAAAGCCAAAATTACAGTCCTCAGAACACAGAGGCAGCTGCCAGCCCCACGATGTCCAGCTCTGCAGTTCCTGGCAGCCACAGTGCTCCAGGTGCCTCAGCTCTGCTCCTGGTGTGCCCACAGATTCCTCTGTGTTGACAAGGCTGAGCAGCTTCGTACACAGTTAATTCTCAGTATTCCTCCACTACACAGCTCCTCATTATGAATTTTTAAACAACAACTTCAAAGTGTTACTGCCACCCTCTTTTCTGTGTAATAACCTACTAGTTAAAATGTTCAACCTTCTCTTCCTGGTGGGGTTCAAAGCCCCATCTCATGTTGCCCTGAGGTGGAGCAAGCAGTAGAACTGTTGCCTGCCTAGAATAAAGGATTTGGGGATCAGGGTTTAGACTTAGTCAAAAGATTATCTACTCCAGAAGAAAAAGCTCATTTGGAAGGTGTGCAAAGACTTAAATTGCTTTCTCTGCTTGACACAATTTCGTCCATTTTAGCTCGTGTTGGGTTTTTTAGTTTGTTTGTTTGGAGTTTTGTTTGTTTGTTTGTTTGATCGATTGATTTGTTTTGTTTTGTCTTAATGAATAGAAAAAGCAGAACTCTTATGTCTCCACTTCCTGGCTGGATTCAATAACCAACATGATACAAAGCCACACTGCCACAGTTTTCCTTTGCCATAATAAATCCTGAACTGTTTGACGGAGGGTGAATGAGCTTCATCACAGCTTTTATAAGTCTTACACATCAGCTCATGAAGCCCATGGCCTGGTGATCTCGGGATTGTTGTGGAACTAGAGCTAAGAATCAAGTCTAACATTTAGAGGTGCAAGTTCTATAAAATCTATTAAAATATCCTCTGTGGTTTTACAACAGCTGTCTCTTCTCATTTTTATATATTGCCCCTGTATGTTTATGCATCACAGGTAAACTTTGTGCATAGAAACGAAACAGCTTCATTTGCATTTCTGTAAAGCCAGATTTGATTTGAGAGATACAAAAGTTATAAATATATCTTGATGCACATCAGTCTTCTGCTCTGATAACAATAAATGCATTTGTGATGTGATTTATCACCTAACAAAAAATTGAGGAGGGAAATAAAAAATGCAAATTAAAAAATGCAAACAGGGAGAAATTAATTGCAAATCATCTTTTAAGTGTTAAGGAAGATATAAAAGATAATCTTACAATGGAGACTCACAAAATAATACTCTCATAGAGTAATCAAATGCAATTCAGAATAAATGTACACATTAAACAGATGAGGCTGTCAGCAAGAGCATGGTGGAGTAATGTGTTGAGACAATTAGGAGAAAACAAAGAAAGTAGGAAATAGAATGATAAAATTGTTTCAGTTTAAACAGAAAGAAGGACAACATTGCAAATTCACAATTAATAAAAAAGAAGGTATTGTAGCCCCTCTTCTGACATATTGAGTGAAGATACATCAGTGATACCAAACTACTGCAGGCGTATGATATTTATATAAGAGGGGAAATCAGGATTGCACATGACACCAAATATCAAACATATTTAGACCAGGTCTCAGATTTGTATATGCTTAAGGACTACAGAATAGATATAATCAAGTATCTACAACAAAGAATTCGAGTCAAAAGAGATTGAATTCTGGAACTATGGGAGATTTGCAGTTCCCGCTGAACTTTCAGTGGGTATGTTACCGTTATACAAGGGACACACAGGAAGTACAAAGTTGACAACGATGTTTTTCAAGTATTCAAAGGTCATGAGGAAAACCATCCCCAAATAACAGCATGCTGGTTTCAGAGTCATAAGATTATTAAAAAAAAAAAAACCACAAATAAAACCTTCTTTTCTGATGTCTGAACACTGAGGGTTTCATAAAATTTTCCTCCCAGCTTTTCTCATCAAATAAGATCTAGAATAATTATTTTTCTAAAAGAGACAATGAAAGACAAAATTTTCACGGACCCATGTGATTCCAGAAACTGCGAACTTAAAAAAGCTTAGCAAAAGGATTGACATTAACTTGTGTTAATTAGCTCCTTTGATTGACTGTCCAAACTGAACTGTCATTTCTGAAAATATTGGGTTTAGTATAATACATAGTCCAATATAGGTAGTATTTATAGAAAGAATACTATACATACATATAGTATATATAATTTATGGACAATGTTATCTATACAGCTTACTTAGTACTACAACACATAGCAGGAGATAGAAATATGTGTGCAACCGTAGATACATGGCTGATAAATTTCCAAAGGGAAAGTTCTGCCAGCAAACCTGCTCCAGTATGGGCTCCTCTCTCCACAGGTCCTGCCAGGAACCTGCTCCAGCATGGGAGCTGGAGGTCCCAGACTCCTTTGGGCATCCACCTGCTCCAGCATGGGATCCTCCCTGGGCTGCAGGTGGAGGTCCGCTCCACCATGGACCTCCATGGGCTGCAGGGGACAGCCGGCCTCACCGTGGGCTGCACCACGGGCTGCAGGGGAATCTCAGCTCCAGCACCTGGAGCACCTCCTGCCCTCCTTCTGCACCAACCCTGGTGTCTGCAGAGTTGTTTCTCTCACATATTCTCACTCCTTTCTCAGAGCTGCTGTTCAGCTTTTTTAAGCATTTCTTAAATATGCTATCCCAGAGGTGCCACCAGCATCACTGTTGGGCTCAGCTTTGGCCAGTGGTGGGTCCATCTTGGAGCCAGCTGGAACTGGTTCCGTGTGGCATGGGGACATTCTCTGTTGTCTTCTCACACAAGGCACCACTGCAGGCCCTTCTGCTACCAAAACTTTGCCACATAGGCCCAATACATTCCCAAATCAAATAATCCTCCTATTCACCTTTCCTCACATCACAGTTTCCTCATTCCTCCTGCTTCTCCTCTTCCCTCAGTGCTGCCCTTACTACAGCCCATTGCACCAGTATCCTCTGCTGCTCTGCCCAGTTCTACAGCCACCACCCACACTGTAGACCCGACCCCCAGCTCTGCACTCTTGCAGTAGGTCAGTGCTTGCTGATCTTTCACTGACTATAGAAGGTAGCCAAGCTTTGTCCTTCCCTAGCTTCTTTCAGTAGGATAATTCTTGTGGCAGGTTTAAAAATCCCTAGCAAAAGTTTGCACTTGCTAAAGTCAGCTAGACAGACCTCTAAAGGCAGAAAACCAGGACAGATCCCAAAAATGAAAAGCTGATATATGGTGGATCAATGGAAGCTAGTGTTTTACATTATAGCACACCGATTAAAGTATCTTGACAAAATGTGTAGAAGGACAGTTCATTGTAATCTCTTGGGATTTATCAGTCTTAGCATGCTACAGAAATGGTGGTTTATAATTTCTTTCCTCTTTCTTGGTTACTGTTATACAAAAGAAATGCCCTTAGGAGGGTGAAGATCAAAGAAAACCATCCTCTTAGATTAAATCCCAAGTGTATTTTTCTTCTCTCAGTAAGGAAGATAGAAATACCAAGGGAAAAGATTCAGCTGCTGAGCTACTGAACTGCACCCACCATGCAGCGCATGGACCACTTCCTTCAGAGATCTCCAGCATAGTATTTAAATCTCCTTATCTCTGGGGCCACACTTCAACCCAGCAGCTGAATCCCTTTTCTCACTTTTTCTTGTGCCTATTTTTGCTGGGCCTTGTAAGGCACCAATAAATGACTGGCCTCTCAGGAATCTTCACTAAAACCAGAGGTGGCCTGGCAGCCACAGAAATCACTGCAATAAAGTGAGTCATTAGGCAGTATAAGATTGCAGTGATTAATAAGAAATCTTTTCATTTGTTTGTAACGATGACAACAAAAATAAGCTTTTCTCAGATCATTCTTCTAGCATTTCCCAGATCTTTTCCCTAACACAGCAAGAATCTCAGGTCAGCAGGACTGTGTGAGAGGCAGGGAAAGCTTTGTATCTACTCAGAGACCTGACAAATTAGTGGAAGTGGAATCTCCTGAAGAACCACATGCAGCTTGAGGTGTTTTTCAGTTAAGAATAGCTGGTAGCTGAGGACTTGCACTCTTCCTGCTTTCCCCTTATTGCTTTTGATGATTAGTGGAAATTGGGCACTGGATCTGAATCAGGATGACTCTTTTTTATATCACACGGTAAGTGAAATGAAGTCAGCTGTAGACTTTTTGGGGGTCTACAGGCCTTTATCCAATAGGTAGACAGGGTAATCATGTGAAAATTTTTGGCGTGTGTTCTGCCAAGAATCATACTGTGTGTTAGGAAAATTGTTCTTCAGTAACCACTTGGAGTGAAGTAATTTGACATCCTGAGTATTTATATTTTAATTCTTAGCCTCATGTAAAATGTCCCTTTGCACAACATGTGATGTGTTGACCTTGGCTGGCTGCCAGATGCCCATCAAACTGCTCTGTCACTTCCCCTTGTCAACAGAACAGTGGGAGAAAATATGATGAAAAAGCTCATGAGTCAATATCAAAACCTTCCCTGGTGCAACTAGAATCATTAAGTTTTGAAAACACCTTTAGGGTCATCATAACTTAACATTGACAACTCCATTACTAAACCATGTCCCTAAGTGCCACATCTACACATCATTTGAATAATTCCAAGGATAGTGACTCAACCACTTCCCTGGGCAGCCTGTTCCAGTGCTTGACAACCCTTTCAGTGAAGAAATTTTTCCAATATCCAATCTATAACATACAGACAGGCAGATTACCCAGCAATTACCATCACAGACAGAACAGATTAATCTCAGGGAAATTAATTTAATTTATTGCCACTTAATAACAGAGTAGGATAGTGAGAAAAAAGAACGAAACTAAAAACACTTTCCTCCCACCCCTCCCTTCTTCTCAGGCTCAACTTCACTCCTAATTTCTCTACCTTGTCCCCCTGAGCAGAGCAGGGGGATGGGAAACAGGAGTTGTGCTCAGTTCATTACACGTTGTCTCTGCTGGTGCTTCCTCCTCACACTCTTCCCCTGCTCCAGCATGGGGTCCTTCCCACAGGAGACAGTCCTTCATGAAATTCTCCAACATGGGTCCTTCCCACAGGCTGCAGTTCTTCACAAACTGCTCCAGCATGTGTCCCTTCCACGTGGTGCAGTCCTTCAGACACAGACTGCTCCAGCCTGGATCCCCACAGGGTCACAAGTCCTGCCAGCAAACACAAGTTCTGCTCCAGCGTGGGCTCCTCTCTCCATTGGGCCACAGGTCCTGGCAGAAGCCTGCTCCAGTGTGGGCTTTCCACAATGTCACAACCTCCATCAGGCATCCACCTGCTCCAGTGTGGGGTCCTCCCTGGACTGCAGATGGAGATCTGTTCCACCATGGACCTCCATGTGCTGCAGGGGACAGCCGGCCTCACCATGGTCTGCACCACGGGCTGCAGGGGAATCTCTGCTCTGGTGTCTGGAGCACCTCCTGCCCTCCTTCTTCATTGACCTTCATGTCTGCAGATTTGTTTCTCTCACATATTCTCACCCCCTTCTCACAGCTGCTGTTCAGCTTTTTTTAACATTTCTTAAATATGCCATCCCAGAGGTGCCACCAGCATCACTGTTGGGCTCAGCTTTGGCCAGTGACAGGTCTGTCTTGGAGCTGGTTGGAATTGGATCTGTCGAACATGGGGACAACTCCTGACATCTTCTCACGGAAACCACTCCTGCACCCTTCTGCTACCAAAACCTTGCCACATAAACCCTATAAACCTGTCTCTGACATGACAAGTGGCTCAATCTGTATTTTCTTTTCCCTTACAATGAGCAGTTGGACTTATCTCAACTGATTCTTGTTTCCTAAGATGTCGACTTCTAATTCAAGCTTGTTTTCTTTTCTGTCATTAGACTGTGGAGAGGAAGAAAAACATCTCAAGAGAAGATCTCATTTGTTTAGGTATCTGTCTTAGGGAGTTATGAGCAGTATTTGGGTATGATTTGATATTGACTGTGGCAGAAGCACATATAAGCAGTGTAAAGGGTTGGCTGACGTTTAAACAAAAATTTAGATGAGATGCATTATCACATGCTCTAATAAACCTACCTACAACAAATGAAACTGAAACCTAGAAAAGTTTAACTATCAAATGTTTTAAAATGTAAGAAGTACAGTATAAATTTGGAAAAGTAGATAACATATTACTACAAAATATCTTGTGCCTTGTAGTAATCTTAGATTAACAGTAACATCTATAAGGGCATTCAATCTTTTTATATATATATATATTTTTTAGCATTTTGAGATTGTCTCTTTCTTTTCCCCAGATGAGTTGAGATGATGAAGCAGATGAGTTGAGATTTCCATTTGCTTGTCAATATGTTCCTAGTATCTTTTGGTATTTGAAATAGTTTGTCTAGCTTTCATCATCTCTGATGCCCTTCTACAAAACAAGGTGAGGCATCTGTTTACTGGTGCTTCTTTTTTTGCTAATAGTTAGTTGGCTATTTCTTGGTTATATCTTACTTTCCTATATTTTATCTTTTGTCAAAGTCACTAACAGATGATGAAGATGAATTTTGCCTTTCCAGTCTGAGATTTTAGCCAGTTTTAGCTAATGTTCATGCTGTAGTGAGTGTTTCTCTCCAGGTCATTTAGTAGAAGGTGTACTAGCACTTCTAAATTACTGTAAGCATATTAATCTTGTCATAACTCATTTGTGAGGTTTTAGCTAGGCAATCTATAATAATGCAGCCTACCAGCCCACACCTGATGCAAGTTTTCATTTGCTGCATTCTATTTTTCCCCCACTTTGTCTCACTTGTTGTCCTTCTTGTGTTTTGTATAGTTTTGACAGTTTGTAGTTGACCTCATTACACTGATTCAATTGATGACCACTTGAATTACAATAACAAAGTAGCTGTATTAATCATGTGACACATCAGACTTCTTTTACCATATTAGCCTTCTGGGAAATCCTTTAGCAAGTTGTATCCACATGTTAATCTCCTTTGAACAATCAGTTCAGCTAAAGCCTTAGCCACCAAAATCCATTTCTTTTCTCCTAATTTCTAGTGATTTATCCTGGTTTTTTTTTTTTTCCCTTCCACCAAGTTAAAACCAAATTAGATGAACATTTCATGCCAAAAGAACATTCATTTTAATACAGGCAAATCGAATGAACACAGTAGCTCTTTATGTGAATTGTAAGTTTTTTTCCAAGTCAGAAGTATATAACAATGGCATGCAAGCTTGAAGAGCTTCATTGTTCTTCCATTTCCCATGTGCTAATAATGACCTGGAATATTTATCAAGGTGAAAAAAAATGTGCTCAGTTTTCACCTTATCCTGGAAAATGTTTTTGCCTCCTCTCATTCCATGAGATAGAAACAAGAAAGAAAATTCTTCAGTGTGGACATGTGAAGCAATTCAGACTTTTTTTATTGGACATTTTTTTAACAGTACATTATGTTAAGAACATCAACATTTTCGTGTCTTAGCTTTGTGATTATTTATATGTAGTGATGCCATAGTTTAGTGTAATGACTGCTTATTTGTGCAAGTAGATTGTCTTTCAGATCCATAGGTCTGCACTGCAGCTGCCTGATTTACAAGGCCTTCAAGACAAGTGCATATGGAAATCCCGGTTGGGATGCACTCTTTCCGACAAAAACAACACAAAATCTCAGCATCACTTAATCTCATAATTAGTGCAGAAGTCATATGTTGTCCTTGCACTACATTAATAAATATCAGTTCAGGTGTGTGAGTTACACTCTGAGCAGACATGTGATGTTCCTTATGCTTCATGTACCTGACAGAAACATAGCCAAGTTAGCACAATATTGAACCTCACTGCCTTCATCCTGCATTTCAACACCACTTCTTCACTCAGATTTAGCATCTTGCTGCTTTGCGGCTTCTCCAATGCTCAGAGTTCTGCCTGCCAAGGCATCCTAGAAGTAGTATCATTAGGGGGAGATCTGGAAAGAACTGGGTTATAGCTAGTGAAAGCCACCTTTTTACCATCACACTCCACCATTCAGATGTTAAGTGAATTAGAAAGAAACGGCTAAAATATTGATTTATTTAGGGTAATTTTAAGAATTTCTCTGCAATAAAACTTCAAAGCTCACAAATCTGTTAATCTTCCAGAGATCCAAGAGTTACTCATGCACAAACACAACAGCATTATTCAGTAGGTGGACCAAAGGCATGCTGTTGTGGGCTTAAAGTCTCTCATATTATTCAGCTATACATGACCGAGGTAGTCCTAAAAGGTGTTAATCAAAAGGAATAGGTCTTGTCTAAAAGGACTTGTGGTATAATTACTGACTGTACTTGAAGTATGAGGCCACACAAGTGTGACAGCAGTAAGCTTACACATCTAATTTATTTCAATTATAAGTGTCCTTAAGATAAACAGTTCTTGCTTGGTGTATTGCAGGTCTTATAATGGAGCTACTCTTACAGAGGCATTTGAAAGAAAAGGAATATTTCAGCATTTTTTCGAGCCTTCTGATTGGGAAAAATGTTTTTGCAAGTGTTGTGGATAATTCTCTGAAATTATTTGGTTTTATTATTCTTCCTACAAAAATCCTAAGGATGGTAAAAAATGTTAGTTCGGTGCATTTTCTGATAATAAAATATCTTGTATGTGTGTATGCTGCATGTAGAAAAGCAGAAAAGATATGAAATGTGGTTTTGGAAATACTTGTGCACCTAGGTAAGTGATCAATCTAACCCATTGTTGTAAAACGTAGTGGTTTTCTCAGAAAGATGAAAAGCACAGTGTCAGAAAAACATCTTGATACAGAGCATACACAAAGAAATGCTGACACTGTACATGATCTATGAAGATACATTGAAATGCTGATTTTTAACCCCTACTATGCCTTAGCAGCAAGAAATATTGTGGATTTTTTTATTAAAGATATTCTCACTACATCCATCACATTGATTACTTTGTAAGGTTTTCCTTTCCACCCTCGTTAAACTGGAAAGGGTGCTGCTGCCTCATTAAGTGCCTTGATCACCCACACACAACTTACTCTGTCCGGTTCCCACTGGGTCATGAAGAGCACAAGGTGGATTTGAAAGACAAATCTCATTATGTGACAGAATAAAATGCCCATGTCTGTTTAGGTGAAGTCTTAAAGAAAATTCTTTCAATTTTCCCACCTTTTACTCCTGCAAAGGGATATTTTGGCATCCAAGAGATATTTTTCTACGACACATAGCAGCATTGAGCTCATCTCACTCCTATGTTCACCACAGGTTTTAAGCAGTGAAATATTTTCATTTTCGCAATGAACTGAATGTATTTTTTTACCTGTACTGTGTTACCTCTGAGCTGCATGGGGAAGGGTTGGAACAAGCTCAAATACTTTGAGATCTGAGTTTTGACACTGCCACAAGAGCCTTCCTGTAGGCATGTTATATTTGAATTTTAGGGGACAATAAACCTCTCAGGAAAGAAACAAATGTTGGAGACAAGCTTCCTGAGGAAAAGGATAGCTACCCAGATCAGCAGATACCCTTAGTGATACAGTCATCAGTATCAGAAGAACCAACAGAGACTTCACAAGGGGCATGATCCCTAGTGTATTAGATCCTACCTCACTTTAACCAAGACAAACTGGATCTGCTAGTAGATTTTGCTTCTTTCTCCCCCTAAAAATGTTGCACATGAATTGACAGGTCTTACAATATTTCTAATAAAAAAGGAAATAGCAATTAATCATAGAGACAATAAAAAGACTAGTTCAGTGTAGTACTAGCCATCTTCATGTATCCTCCATTTTTATCTGTTTTGGCAGAGGAACAGTTTCACAGTGAACAGCCCTAGGAGCTTAAGGCTGGACTGCAATGAAAGATGAGAAGTCAGACACAAAGGACACTGCTGGGAACTTTTCTCTCTCTAACCATTCACTGCTTTTATTCTGGAGCACTTTCTGGGTGATTGCTCCATTACACTGAATACCAACACAGAGCTTCACACCAGGCCCTTTGAAAAGCCCAAGTGGCTATACAGAAATTGTGAGCTATGCTGGTGAGCAGGAAATGATGATAATAGGAATATTTTGGTTCATGGTTAAGTTCCTGTTGTCTTAGAAACAGGACAAAATCAATTCATCTGGGCAGTTCCCCAGATCCAAGCTTTTTCTCAAGGTCTTTTTTCTTATCCTTCTGTGCCTGTGGTTGATGTGGCTGTGTAGTCCTCCTAGACCTCCTCCCTTCCATCCACATAGAGATTCTACCCTGAAGCAAGTTAAACCATAGGATCTTCTCCAGGATTATTAAAATTCCTCAGTGGACATGCATTGCTTTCTGATTTGAGTGGAGATACGTGTCCATACTGAGGATTTCTCAATATTTCAGGGACTTTCCTCTACAAAGGAGCTCAAAGATTTCTCACAGCAGTCTTGGGTGAAAGGTAGTATCTATATTCAGTTGTCTGAGCAACAAACAAAATTCTCAGTCTGCTTCAGAAGTTGGGTGCAGAAATGCAGGATACATCTTGCACATTATTCCTACAGTACACATGAACATATGTCCCTTCTCTTCCTCCTGTGTGTCTATGAAGAGAATGAGGAAACATGGTCAGCAAAAGTATTGCAGCATAGTTGCTGAAGTAAAACTGGTAAAAAATCCTGGAAACTAATTTGTGGTAGAAAGTAACCTGCAATCAAAAACATTTTTCTCACCAAACTGTCAGTAGTTGAAAAACAAACCAAAAACCACCCCTCCCCCCTTAAAAACTTCAATTGGAAATGTTGTAATTGACTCAAAGTTTAAAAAAAAACAAACAAAAAACAAACAAAAACAAAAACAAAAAAAAAAACAAAAAAAAAACCAAAAACAAATTGATAAAAATTGTAGGAAAGAGGAGATAATTTACATTGTCATTGTTGCCAAAGAAGAACCATTTATTGATTAGACCTCCTCAAAAGAAAACTGAAGTCAGTATGGAAGGAAAGCTATTCATACCCAGTCTTACTCTTGCTCCTAAACATGATCATTTCCATTCAAAATGAACCAAATCCTCCACTTTTTAACTCAAAGGAAGGTGCAGGTCTAGTCTTCTATTTGCCTAATCGTGCATTGCTTGATGGAAAAACAACCAGCAGTTCTGCACTGTCGCCCCTTCATGACAGCTTATTTTGGAAGGAACTGTCTGCACTGTGATGGACTAGAAAACCCTTCTCATTATCCAGCATTGAATCTTCCTAACTTTCTTAAAGGTAAGTTTTCCTAAATTCTAAAACCAGATGTCACAGATGAAAAACAGAAAACACTTTACCCCATTTATAAGTATTAAATAAAGTTGATTAAACTGACATTTGGGAAGATGAAGGAAGGTGAAGCACACACTGTGTGCTGTTTTCTGCTTGATCTTGCCTATTCGTGTATACTTACTCTTATCAAGACTGTTAACACAATTTAGATGCTTTGACCAATGTTAATAGGAGGAGGTGTGCTACTGTCTTCCCTTTAGCATCTTTTTGTTTTCCTTAGCTTAGGTTAGAAAACTAAAAGAGTCTAAAGTGCAAGGAACCACTCCAGCCTACAAAGATTTAGGCCATTAATAATACTGGAATTAAATGATTAAACCACTCGTTTCAAGTGCAAAATAGTAATGTTCTCTTAATAATTTCACACTCTACTAAACATTATGCTATACTTTGCAATGCATGGATTCATCCCACACATACTGTGCAGAAAAGTGCTTTGGGCTTGTGCTTAAATTCTCCTAAATCAAGATTCCAGGATTTATACTCTCTGACATTAATTTCCTCCTCCCATTCCTTCCAAACCCTGTTCTCAGTGCCTTTAAATGCGTTTACTCAAAAAGCTACACTTAAAATTCAGTGATTTTATAATGATCCAGAGCAGATGCTTAATTTGGAGACATTGCCAGACATCATATGCCCAAATAATTCATTGAATGAAGTCTACTGGGCCGGGGTAAGTTCCTCTGCAGTTCCTGCTGAGGTGTTCGTATCTGTGTTCCTGCACAGGCATTTTAACATCTGGCTGAGTTTGCCTGTTCTGCATAGCTGGATGTATGACAGACACTCCTACCTCACCTTGCTGTGTTTTTGCTGTACTGTGGGAAAGAGTCTTACTTATGACATTAAAATGCAAGAAACAATTAAATAATCCCACTCTTAATGAATGGTACTTCTCCCATCAATTTTAAGCAATGAATATTGCAAACTCGTTTTCAAGAATGTTAGATTAGTATTCACCACTCTCAGTTGTCAAGGACAGAAGCTCCTGCTGTAATGTGCTGAGCTCCTGACACTTGCAGGATCTGCACTGAGCCTGAGTGTTGGGTCGCTGTCACATCTAATTAATGTCAGTCCCACCCAGGGATCCTACCTCCAAGTCACAGTCCTTGGCCAGACAGATTGAAATGCTATTCTAGGTAGAATACATAGAGTGTATTCACTGAATATAGCATGTGCCCATTTGCAAAGCAAAGCAAAAAACAAAACCAAAAACAAATGAAAACCCAAAACAATGACAAAAAACAAACAAAAACCAAATCAAAACAAAACAAACAAACAAAAATCTAGACAAAATTCTATTTAAAAATGCCTAATTTTTCCCAGGAAAACAAATGTACATTAAATGATTTAAGGGGGAAAAAAAAAAATCAGTGTCAATATTGTAAATATTGTAGACCCTAGGATAAAAAATTCTTCAGTATGAGAGAACGAATTGACCTCTGAGAAAAGCAAGATAAAACACAAACAGGCATCAGAGAAAATACAACATTCATTGCTGAAGCTATGGGAGTCAATCAGCAATGTTTAACAACTCAATCTTCTTCACTCTCTAAAGGTAGCTACTGCAAATGTCTAAGTGACAGAAATAATGCATGCTTCAACTTTTTAAACAAAAGGAGGAATGTTAAACCATGATGTTTAGCACAGAGTTGATCTAGCTGGTTAGTGCACGTTCATGCAGAACCAAAATAATACAGGAAAGAGGTTCAGTAATGAGCCTGACATGTTGAGGCAATGAATGTCTGTAATTTCTATTAAGGGAAATTTAATTCTTACTACCTATAACCCTGTTCAATCCCTTTTCTAATTGACTTGTACATTCAAATTTGTGATTGCAACTTATATGTATAAAACCTTTTACAGACTTTCAGTTTGGAAAGTACTGGAAAAAAGGAACAGAATATTATAATGAATAAAGTTCCTTATTTCTATGACAGCTTTGAAAAATGAGCAGAACAGGATTGTTTGGTAAAAATCTGTATGGCAGTTGTATGATAATGCTGAAAGTAGGCACATAGGTCTCTCAGACTGCAATATCTTTGGAGGTCTATGAAATTCTGAAGGGAATAATAATAAGAAGAAAATAATTCACCCAACCCAGACCAAAGCAAACATCTTCATTGTGTCAGGGTTTGGATTCTTACTTGGAGTAATTTTGGTGGCCTCTGGATCCTATTTAGTCTACTACCTCCACAAAGCAGGTCAAATTTCAAAGTTAGGGGAGGATGCTCAGCATCTCGTCTAGTCAAAGTCTGAAAATTTTCAAGGACAACAATTCAACCACTCCACTTTGAAATTTTCCTTTTTTAAAGTTGTATTTCTTGCTCCTTATCTTTCATTGTGCACATTGGAGAAGAGTGTGGCTTCGTGTTCATCACCACACTTAAGACCATTTAGGATGCATTCAGGAATCATCTCCCGAATTACTCTGCAGAGATGCTGGCACACCTTCGTGACTGATTCCAGTAGCGAGTTTAACTCAACTTCCCAGATGCGAATTAGGAACAGAAATGTAGATGTCATTGCAGGAAGACAGTATTTTAAACACAATGACCTCTCTAGTCCTGCAGAAAATATACATATCTTATCTTGATTCAAATGTATAACAAAATCAAGAATAGTTGTCACTGATAGATCAAATGAAAAAATTTTTACCCTTTCTATGAATTAGCTTCAGTATTCCTTCTTCCAGCCTTGCCTGTCAATTTTTTCTTCTGCTTTTCTTCTGCTGATTTCCTGCAAGTCTCCATGTCTGCAAAAGTCAAACTCGATTTTCACACTAAGCTGCACCAAGACTGTGGGGTTTATTGGAACTCCCTTTGAGACACATTAACGGTGCCCTGCTCTTGGGCAATAATGTTACCATTATGTTGTGTCATTCTGACCTCTATAGATTTCTATAAAATATGGTCATAAAACACAAGCAGCAATCTAAAAGCTCTATACTTCCCACTCTTATTAAAGGTTACCAAGAAACATCTGCAGCACAATAACAGTAAACTTTCACACATCCAAGAATACTTGCCATAAAGTGCTCCATTGTGCCAGTTACATGCGGTGTGAACTCTGCACAGGGGAATACTTTATTGCTTCATTATTGGGTTTATATCATTTTAAATCCTGTTCACTGCAGAAACAAACATCCAAACGAATATTTAAAAAGCTAAATGGGGAAGTGTAGCACAAGTTAATCTACTATTTGAACCTTTAATGTGTGCAACTCCACATATGGCATATCTGTGTTTAGGGAAGAATAAAATATTTTCAAAGGCACAAAGAAAACAGTATATTTGCCTTTTTAATAAATGAAGTTAAACCTAATGAGAAATTATCTGATTGGTAGAGTGGGTTTAGATAGTAACATACTGATGGTACACATATTGTAGTGATAGTTTAAGAGGAACATAAACCTAGAAAGGCCAAATTCAGTGTTACAAAAGCCATGAATGTGTGGAGAGATTAGAGATTACCTTTTGAACAACAAATTTTGCCAGAATTGTCAATCTTCACTTTCCCATCAGGTTGAAAATTCCAGGTAGCAATTGCCTTTTGTGTGATTAAGATCTGGTATTTGAGAAAATGTACATAGGTTTCAAAGCTTAAGTTTCCTTCACAAGCCTAAAACTGTCTGAGCTTAGAGAACCAGAACCCTTGAACTGCTGTTGAAAAGCCAGTGAGGTGGCAGAGCTGATGTCTTCTTTGTGTGTTTAATGACAAAATTGGAGGACTTAAACTGCAGGTACCTCAGAACTATAGTGATGGTGCCAACTTAGTTTCATTAAAGCATTGCCTGTCTACTCTTTCTGTTATTTTATCATAGGATTTTTGCCAAAGTATTTTAACTTTTGGTCTACATGGTCCTGTCCCAAACTCAAACAGCTGCCAAGAGAGACATAAATTAATTTGTAGTCGTAACATCCTGCAAAGAACTTTTTGTGTTTCTGGAGCCATATATAAGTAAAGAGTTTTATACTCTTAAACTAATTTTCTTTTCTGAGAATGATACTACATCTACATCAGATGACCTGCCACAGTGTTCCTCCTGAATTGTCCTGTTCTAGATAAGTTTAGTCCACCATGGGACAAAACACAACTTGAAGGAATGACTTCCTATTTTTGGCAGCAAGGCTATGCCAATACTCTACTAGATTTCCCAATCATCCCTAGCAACCATGTTAAACAGATGGAATACAGTTCAAGGGGGAAAAGTGAGTGGAAAGATGCAATGAGGGTATTAATGATAAATAGTGGAAAGCAACCAGCTTGGCCTTTTCTGTGTAAGCCCCCTATAGGCTTTCTGCTTTGAAATAAAAGTAATTAATTCAAAAATGTACACAGCCACTTAATGAGAAGGGCAACTGTTTCAGGTTTACACTGCTTTGATTTCAGAATGCAGTGGCCACTTGAGAGCAATTCCAAACCAAATGTGGAAAAATACCTAATGAACCCAGTTAAACTCCTGGTGATGACAAGCTCATAATATCACTTGTCACCATAAAGTAGTGCATAATTTCATCAACCACATTTCATTGTGTTTATTTTACTATTTCTTTGTCACTTAAACTAGCAAAGTGAATTCAAAAATGAATTTATTCACTACTAGTTACAACAGCTATTTTTTAGATAGTTAAAAACACTTGGAAAGAACTTATAGTATTAAGATGCCAAACCGTTTTCAGAGAGGTAGAGATAGAATACATGAAGCACACACAGAGAGACCAAGAGGTTGAAGGTAGAAGACAAAAAGAGTACTTCATTTCAGCCTAGCGTGGGAGGAGAGGAAAGATCAGCAGCAACAAACTTATTCTCTACTATAGCCCAGTGCTTAGAAACATATATACAGCCACATATTTCTATTTACTAAACAGGTAGAATTTGGCTCACGCAAAATCTACTTTTGGAGGTGAGCCACTATAAAGTTGTAAGAGAAGCAGCAAATACTCTTTATAACTCAGCAATAAGTAAGCAGGAAGTTCTTACTCCTGATCTTCTGGTATTGAGCCCCCTGAGCAGAGCCTCGTTCCTCACATTCCCAGCTGTAGGCTACTGTCAAAGTTCCTTTTCTGGATTTGTAGCCTTTTTGCTTAATGGCCAAGGTTCAATGATGTCTCCTTCCTTTTGATGAAAATTACTTTATAGCCTTGGACTCTCCTCTGTCTCATGGAAAGTTATACATATGAGTCCCTGTACGTACCATACACAACAAGCGCCTCACCTACCAGTGAAATGTAAAGCTCTTCATACGGAAAATACAAATAACTAATAATAAACAGTAATGTCATTCCAGAGAAGCTGAAGCAATTGAAGACCATAGAATCAGCTTGCATAGCAGTGATGTTTTCTTATTTCCTACAAAATCTCCGTCGTCAAAAAAATATTTTCCTTTGAGCCTCTGCAATGGTCTCAAGTTGAGATTCTGTTTCCTGAGGGTGATTTGTTCTGCTGAATCCACGTGATTCAGGGTAACAAGTCCAATCACTCCGCTGTCCAGTTTCCAAGCGATGAGTGCTATCCTTTTTCTCATTACAAACTACCACAGTGCAATTCCCCAAAGACTACAGAACAATTATGATGAATGAATGTTGGTGATAATGTGGAAATGTTTTCAGTCTTAATACATTTTTCAAATCCTTTAATCTGTCAGACTGAATGACACCACTACATTTTTACATTTATAAAAGAATGTTACTCTTTGAGTGTTTGCTGCAACCCCTGTGGAAGAAAAAAGGAAAGAAGCAGTACTGCTATCTTACTGCAAGTATCTACCACAGAAAAATGTATTTATTGTCTTGGTTTCAGCTGGGATATAGTTAATTTTCTTTCTAGTAATTCTTAAAGTACAGGAAAAAATGCTGCTCCAGGCTCCAGTGGGCTGTTCTCCAGATGGAGTAGAAGAGCTGATCTCACTTCTGATGCTATGGAAGGAACTTCTGATTTGTATTAGCAGGAAGAGAGATGGGATTCAGACTTCAAATTTTACTGTATGAGAGAGATCAGGACCTCCTTCAGTCCCCTTGTTTACTACTAGTTTACTAAGGTTGAAGTCTGCTGTGCAAATACAACCTTTTTAAAAAATAGTTTTTACACAACTTAGATGGCCACTTTACCCAAAAATGCAAATTTAGGGTTCAGTACTTTTACCTCTCTAGATGAATTTTGATTATTTGTGGATTAAAACTATCTTAGTGCTCTGATAGCAGTTTCACGCACAAAAAACAAAGCACATATTCAAGCAATTATGCACATATAATGTTAGGTCTCTGTCTCCATTTTACTTCTTCCTGTGGCTAATTGCCAAACTGTAGACTGCCAATTAGTTTGACTCCCAGCGATATTCCAGAAGACAGCTGGGAATGTCTGCATAAGCCTTTGAAGTCCTTTACATTATCTGCTAATCTACAAAGCTTATCAACACAGCACTTGAGAGGAAGAAATGAATACTTATTAAAAAACATTAATCTTCCCAAAGCTTTGGAAGCTGCTTAGACACAATAGAAGATGCTGAAAAACGAAAGTTAAAGTGGGTCTTTGTCTCATGTACTTGCAGTTCTCTCAGGAAGTTCATGATAACACTGAAACAATAAAAACCCCCTTTTTTTTTTTTTCTTTTTCTCCTGTTGCTTTAAAAAAAATCTCTAAAAACTCGTGGAACTCTGTAGGAAGGAACAATAGGATATTTTTGTTAACGTGGGCTGGTCATTGCCACCAGTGAATTCTGAACCCACCTGACTGAGGAGTTACAACTGAACTTAGCATTTTGTGCCTCAGAGACAGACATCAGCTGCAAGTCAGGAAAGAAAGTGCCAGGAGGGCTGTGAAAAGCCTCGAGCTGTTTGACCTGAAGGTGGAACATTTGTTTTCTCTCTTTTTTTAGTAGCAACAGTAAATTAGCAGAAACATAGGTATACTCACTGTGAAGCCCTGAAATCTAAACTTATGACTGCCAATTATGCCCCTACAGTCTGGTTTTCCTCCAACAAAACAAAAGCTCTCATGTTTGCTTATGTATGCCACAGGCTGATGGTGAGAATGTAATTAGTTAATAGTGATATCACACTTCAATAATATTAGCTTTGGAGGGCTAAAGGCTATTGCAGCATCCCCAGTAAATCCAAGCAGCTGGCAGGAGTTTAGATCCTCATCCTAACTTTGCTGAGACTTGCAAAAGGATTACCTTAGGACCAGCAACAGCTTTCTGGGAGCCTCAGCCTAGGCACATTGCCTTACCCTTTCTTAGACCTCTCGATATGAGGAAAGATCTGAGCTCTTGGAAGAACAACTCTGCTCTATGACAATTAAGGGAAGCCAGAACAATGATTTGGTTAGTTTGGTAAGGATCTAAAATGTTATTTCTACTTTTTGTAGAAATGGCTTTACTACTTCAGCAACTTTTTTTTTTCTGGCTGTGCTAGCTTGGTTTGCTTTTGAAGGATTTACAGTTCTATCAATGCCATTCATATTACACTCTCTTTATTCTCTTCCCTGTCTTGAATCTATTGAGTCAGAAGCAACTCTTTTCATTAGCTGCTGTAAGGAAGTTATACTTGGTATTTTTATTTCCTTTCTAGTCACCTTTTACATTTCTAGGAATTACGTACTTGTATGTGGAGGCTTCATGAAGAGGCTTACAAAATTAAATACATTATTATGGTCTCTTGTAGATGTTTATCTTTTTCTTTACTGCTGTTTCCTTTGAACAAAATATCTCAAGTTATTTATACTGAAAGTCTGTGAATATGTTTTGCCAATAGAAAAGCAAATAGATTTTGGTCCTGGAATAAGTGGTTCACCTTGCTAAAAAAGGAGTATGAATAGGAGGAAGAAATATTACAGAATTTCAAAATATGTTCTTCCCATTCTTCATGTATTATTCCTTCCTAACTTTTTTCTTCTCTGCCTTCTTTTTCTATTCTTAATTTTTCATTCTCAGGTTGTATCTACTTCACGTGTTCATGTCTTTACTTTTATGTTTACTGTTATTATTTCAAACATATTACAAAGCCTTCACTACATGAAAACTGCATGATTGTATGAGTATGAGTAGTGGATTAAAAATGCCACTAATAACTTATCTTTTGTGATACAATATGAAATATCTTGAGTGGTTGGGAACTCATATCTGTCAGAGTGATACGTAAATGCAACAATATTCTGTAAATGTGGGAAAACCACAGCTTTTTCTTTCCAAGATTTAACTGTTTGCTTCCGTCATCACAGATGGATGTGTGAATGAATGGATGGATGGATGCATGGATGGATGGTCTGACAGATACACAGACATGTGGAAAACTGCAGAATACACATTAGGATGTCATGTATTGCCTATTAGTATATGTCATAGAAATATTCTCTGTTATACACAGAAATTAAAATTAGAAAGGAGGAAAGAAGACACACTGCTGCAGAGTTATGCACTGGGTTGAACACCAAGAAGAGTTTCAAGTTCCCTGAAGTATTCTCCTGATGTCAAAAATCAGCTTTTAGCTGAGCAGTGATGAGTCAGCTCTTGTTGTGAGGCTTGCTCTTGTGTGAAGCTATGTTCTTTTGATGTAGTAATATGTAACTGCCTGGAGTCAACAAATGAAATAGGCACTCGGCAAAGTCAGTGGACCACAGGGCAATAATTCTATGAATGACTAAAAGAACAGAGGATCTGTGGTATTCAGATCATCTGCTATTTGAAAGCTGAGGATGAGGTTTTAAGCAGAGGTCCCTTCCAATCCCAAACATACTGTGATACAAGAAAAGAAAAGAAAAGAAAAGAAAAGAAAAGAAAAGAAAAGAAAAGAAAAGAAAAGAAAAGAAAAGAAAAGAAAAGAAAAGAAAAGAAAAGAAAAGAAAAGAAAAGAAAAGAAAAGAAAAGAAAAGAAAAGAAAAGAAAAGAAAAGAAAAGAAAAGAAAAGAAAAGAAAGAAAAGAAAAGAAGAGTGCCTACCTACCATAATCCTTATGAAAGTCACTTTACAGGTTAGTGTAGGAGTTCCTTCAACTAGAAAGTCATGACCCCTGGATGAAGAAAATGCATCAAACACATACCAACATTCAACAATAACATTATACCAGCTTAAGAATGAGTCAGAGAGACGTTATGACTCTATATCAGCAGTAGTGAACAGCAGAAGATGGCTGTGAAGAAATTCTAATTATACAGCCTAGGCAGTTCTTTAAACTTTCAGGATGAATAAGAATGGTAACCAGTCTCCATTCTGAAAGGACAAAAAAAGACAACCAAACAAAAACAAAAAACCACTAAACAAAAAACAAAGAGAAGCAGAGCCTTGCTAGGCTCTGAAAAAAACAGCTGCTGTCTTTCCAGGGCTACTCTTTAAAACATGCTAAGGAAAAGGCTTTTCAGAAAAAAAGTTTATACACTTTGACAGAAATAGCCAAACATCTTCTAGCCAGTTACGACAGATGGCAATTCAAAAGACAGAGGACGTCTGTTTGTGACTCATCAGACTTTGTAAAAGATTATGAGAATTTGAGATAGAGCTCTCAACAGATTTGATTCCTCATAGGTGAGAATGGAGTCACCTCGATATGTCAAAAGGTCTAATGGTGATATGAGTTTGCAAAGCAATACTTGCTATTGATCAAGAAGTTAGAGGTAATAGGCACATCTTCAGGGAGAAGTTACAAGATGTGGATGTATAATGGTTTCAGACAGAATGCTTTGCTCCTATAAACAAAATTTGTTTCCAGAACATTTCTCCCTTTCATTTTGTAAATGGAAAATGCAGAGCCAGGAAGCCAGATAGGAACACATTCTTTCACAGATGTTTTATTTTTAGTTAACAAAATTATGAAGTAAACTATTGTTGCTGGAGTTGCAAAACTGCAGTGGTTCAATGATAATTATTGTCTCAACTCTTTTTCTTCTCTATTTGGAGCATCACTGACAGCTGAAAAATATCATTTCGTACCGTGCCAAAATAACTACCACTCTATTATGAAAGATATCAAGAAAATTTCCACAGTCAGCTGTGGCTTTATCTCTTCTCAGCTGGTCTCATGCATTTTACTTAAATTTAGGCATCTAATACTGTTTGAGATACCCTAGGCTATGTGAGATATATTCACAAGGCCAGAATATATGGCGCAAGGCGTAGAGGTGCCCACAATTATTTGGACAAATTGTGAGAGGACAGGAAGGATGTCCTGACTCACAATTACCTATGTTTAGGAAACAGAGTTGAGTTGCTGGTGCAAAACCTATGGTTTATTACAATTTCCATGATAGCATGTCATTAACACATATAGAAAAGTAAAGTTATTTATTCCGTTCATGAAAAGCACAACCAGGGAAATAGTCAAAGAAATGTTCACCATGGTTTTTACTTTTGCCAAAACCATTTGAAACAGCTGTATAATTGCATTGGTGGTTCTCACCATCCAAAAGAAGTGGAAGCCTTTTTGCTGCCTGGATCTCACAGCAACAAATAAGGAGAAAGTGCAGAAAGGAGTGTTAGCAGTGGTTGTTCAACCTCTGGAAGAAGAAAGATGGTACTTTATCCTATAAAAATAAGGAAATCTGAAATAATTGTCCTGTATGTAAATTAAATTTTGCATTCTTATCTGTCGGTACTAGTCAAGTGCTGAGCAAAAACTGAAACATTCAAAGACAACAGTTGGTCACATTTATTAAAAATGTCTGAAACTACATCTGGAATCAAAATCCCATGGCATGGTAATTTATACTGAATACATGTGGAAATAATATAATTTGCACACTCACACACATACATGCAACTACTTTTTAAATTGATCTGAAGATTTTTATTATTTTTTTTTTTATGTTTCAGTTCATGATTGAATATTGTACAGCAGTAAAAACATCTAATCACAGAAAGCTTAATGAAACACTCCCCTAGTGCATGTATCTCAAGAAAGAAAATAATTGCAAGGGACCAATAACCCCACAGTGGATTATTACGAACTATTTATGAGTTTGAAAAATATACACCTATTAAAAGATTATTTTGTTCTTTGGGTATTAACTGATTCCTTAATTGTTGTAAAAGTGAATAAATAATACATCCTACTCTGCTCTTTTGAAGGCAAAAAGAGCGAGTGTGTGGTTGTGAGCTTTGAATAACTTTACTGCTTCTCTTTCCTTGGCAATAAAACTATCTATTATAATAGATTATTATATAAAAACTTTCAATACAGGTGTTTTTATGGAAATTCAGCAGTGGAAAATTGCCACAGATTGCAGTTTCCCTTGGGAAGAAAAAATTATAGGAAACTCCTGTGAATCTTGTCAGCACAATATACTACAGAGTTTCGTATCTACAAATAATGGGGAGAAATTACTGCAAAAAGCAACCCAGCACTGGATGTGCAGAAAACTGAGAACTGATCAGAAACGCTTCTGCTTTGATGTTCTAAAATAAATGCAAGCAATAAATATGTTATTTTCAAATTATGTCAGGATAATAGATGCATCTTCACTGTATTCATGCAAGAAAATTAGTTATTCAGTATAAACACAGACAGCAGCAGAGGATACACAGTGCAGCAGGATAAAAAGTTCACAGGAATTCACAGTAACTGGGAGGTATTTCATAGTGAGTCTTGAAGCAAAAAACAATCTACATTAAATAATGCTAAGAACTGAACAACAGACAAAATTGAGGCTGGTGAAACCTGTTATTCTTGTTGAAATAATATACTTTTCTTCCGTTCAAAGCCTGAGCTGCTCACAGGGAGCATTAGAGTCTCAGTTATTGTTCTAATAGATCCTCATGCCATATTTGTATAGGTATGTTCAAAATCTTGTTTATGAGCAAAGAGAAAGCACTCCTCTTTCACAGATATATTGACACCTTTCTTCATAGGTCTGCAGCACCAGTTTGCATCCAAACACACTATATGGTGCCTTTTACATATGTTATTTCTTTGTTCTCTTCATTACCCCTAAAACCAGTTCTGTCCAGATCCAGATCTGCAGGTTTTTTAACTGGCTATTACTGAATTGGTTTTAATGTGGAGTCTATGGTTCCAGGCTTAGGCTCATCCCCTTCCCAGAATTTCTCTGCACTGCATCATTGCATTGAGTCATAAAGATCTCATTCTACTTAGAACAACTGCCTGCTACTGCCATCTATATAAAACTATAGTTGTACCACACAAATATAAACAGAAGTAGAAAAGTCAAGTACAGAAATTGCTGTCACAGCTAGATGAAGTTACACAAAATTGGAGGTGGGTCAGGAAGAGTTGAAACAGAACAAACAGGAGTCCTGAGACCTTACAAACTCTGTACAAAATGTATGGCCTGTGGCAATACTGTACTAGAGGGCAACGTGACTACAGTATGTTTTACAGAGACAGAACATCTGAAATTAAATTAATTTAGTTAAAGGAACAGAGCGAGGCATCAATATACTTGAAGATTCCAGATTGCCACTCTATGAGTACGTACTTATAATGTAATTAAAGAATTCTAGAAGTTTGTAATGGGCAGATGACAGAAAATAATAATCAATTAAAAAATGCAGAGAATTGATCAAATATCTAAAAATGGAAGCCATGTCAAGGGTTCTTCAAATATTAGTTACTGGGCAGCTGAACACTGTTATTCCATGTTTGGTAACTGTGTATGCTGTATGTGATGTAATTCCTGGATTTCCTTCGCAGAAAAGAGTCCCAAAAATAGATCCAAATCTACCACTGGGTCAAACTTTGTGCTTGGGCAAAATTGGTGAAGTCTGGTCTCTGGAGGAGACAGGACACAGACTCTGAAGCTGCCAGTTATGTGAGATAGGTGAGCATCTCTGCTCCTGAGGTGCTAACTGACAATGTTTTTTCTTAGTAGAAAAGGGTAATAAAAAACTGTGAAGAATACAGCACCTGGAAGAAGTAACCAACAGAGATTTCCAAATCTGAATAGCAAGAATGTATTAAAATTACTAAATTCATGTTAATTAGGAACCAGGAACTAGGAATGATTATAAGGTCTGTGATAAGTATAATAATATTCAACATATAAGCTCAGGAGAGAGAGAGAGCCTGCTAATACAGTAAAATATTATTTAATTGGAGGGCAATGACACCTGTCATTCTAAAGCAGATGTATTGAGTTTGCAGCCTTTATTAAGTCTGCAGACCTTATAGAGTTTGCCACTTCCTTAATTAGAGAGTGGTATATATCCAGGTCTGGTCTCCTTTGGGTTTCTTTACATGACAAAAAATAGGTACCTACTGGTATTTAAGATTATCTGAGATTATAGAATCACAGAATGTCAGGGATTGGAAGGGACCTTGAAAGATCATCTAGTCCAATCCCCCTGCCGGAGCAGGAACACCCAGATGAGGTTACACAGGAAGGTGTCCAGGCGGGTTTGAATGTCTCCAGAGTAGGAGACTCCACAACCCCCCTGGGCAGCCTGTTCCAGTGTCTGTCACCCTCACTGAGAAGAAGTTTCTTCTCAAGTTTAAGTGGAACCTCTTATGTTCCAGTTTAAACCCATTACCCCTTGTCCTACCATTGTTTGTCACTGAGAAGAGCCTGGCTTCATCCTCGTGACACTCACCCTTTGTGTATTTATAAACATTAATAAGGTCACTCCTCAGTCTCCTCTTCTTCAAACTAAAGAGACCCAGCTCCCTCAGCCTTTCCTCATAAAGGAGATGCTCCACTCCCTTCATCATCTTGGTTGCCCTACGCTAGACCCTCTCCAGCAGTTCCCTGCCCTTCTTGAACTGAGGGGCCCAGAACTGGACACAATATTCCAGATATGGTCTCACCAGGGCAGAGTAGAGGGGCAGGAGAACCTCTCTTGATCTACTAACCACCCCTCTTCTAATACACCCCAGGATGTCATTGGCCTTCCTGGCCACAAGGGCACAGTGCTGCAACTTCCACAAGTATGGTAGAATGAATCTCTGCCTTCTACAATAAAAAAGTGACAGAATCATCTTCTGATACTTGTGTTTTATCTTTGGTGATGCCATAAGTGCCAAGAAAGATACTGGCAATATTATTACCTTTTCAGGAAGAGAACAGGATTTTCAAAAACAATTCCACATTCATATAGACTGTGGGGAAATATTTTCAGAAATGTGTGGAATTGCATGGAAAGTCTGTGAAAGATCAGAAATATTCTGGATCTCAGAGAATTACCGAATCACACAATAACTGAGGTTGGAAGGGACCTCTGGTGGTCATCTGTTCCAATTCCTCTTCTCAGATAGGGTCACCTAGAGCCAGTTGCCCAGGACTATTATGATTTCCAATCACAATTGATATAAGCAGTGCGCAAGATGAAAAGGAGCTGTACTGATGAAAGCGGAGTAGAATGCACTCTTTCTATTAAGTGGAGCACCTGATAACCTTCTACCATGACATGACCAGCTTGGTGAATAAGAGAAGAGTGAATATTTTTTATACACTATCTTATTTGATGGAATAAATGAGAATCCCATCCTTTTTTTTTTTTTTTTTTTTTTTTTTGCACAATTTCTTAATACACAGGTTTTTCTCATTGTGGTGTAAGAAACAGAATTAGTGAGGACTCGCATCTTCCCAAAACAAAATGTATTGCCATTTGCATGTGAATTAAAGACATTTTAGGAGGAAAATAAAGATTGCAAGAGCAGAAGTTTTTTCTGGCTGTGAAGAAATAAGAAATCTTATGAAAACAGTGTGAAAGGGGTAATGGTCCTGTTTGTTCCTTATAGATGACCAAAGATGCCTAAAGAAAACCTGGATGACTCATCATACAGCCTGATGGTATTTCTAAAGTAGCTTCAAAATGAAAATGAGAATTTAGTCACTGTAGCTTTCTGGGGAAGGCAAAGATGTGAACATACACAATAAAGATTAAAAAACACATTATCAACAGTACCAAACATGTCAGGGAATTGAGCAATACCAATGGATTGTTTCTTTTTTTTTCCTAGAAATACTTGGCTGAACTTACTGTCTGAAGAAAAGAAATAATCTTTGATGCCTGCATTTCACTTATAATGATAGTTTAAATTGCAAGAGAGCTTTTGACAACAGTAATTTTCCTTTCTAAAGAGGAATTGGACTTTGAGAAATGAGTACAACTGATGTTGAGTCTGTGACAAAATATCTTCAAATCCACATTCAACAGTAACAGGAAATTATTACAAACATGGACATTGTCAACCTGTGACCCCACACATCATTCAAGACACCCTGGAGACTTGCACTAGAAATGTTTGTTTATTTATTTCATGTTTCTTTAAAAAATGAAGAACAAGACATATGGTTTGTTGATTAGACAGCATCACAACTTTTCCTGATAAATCCCTATTGAAAATGAGGGCTGCATTTCAATACATAATAATACATCTTCCAAGTGGGCCAGGAAGGAAGGAACTTCCAGGAAGGAACATCTTCCACAATAGGAAGTTCTTTTTAGTAAGGAGAAATCAGATGTTCAGAACAGATGCTCATGTTCATCAAGGGACTTAAGTCTGATCTAGCAGAATATAGAGGCCGCAGGTTTTATACCAGAGGTGAAGAACATAGTTCTGAATAATGGTGGAAAGGTACTTTCAGTCTATACTGCGTCACCTCCATTATATCAAATACTAAGACAAAACAGAAACCATATGAAACCCTTGGGTTCTATCATGCCCCTCTGAATTAGTAGTATCAAGACTAACAAGCAGTCTATGGAAGAGATTCATATACCTAAAAAAAGCCTTATACATATTTGTGCAAGTTAAGTGCCATAATAAAACCTCAGCTTCCTTCTACTCAGGAGAGGAATGATGAGGAATCAGGTACTAAAGAAACTGGGTGCTCAACATGAATTAGACCAACAAACTGCAAAAAGAACAAGAATGACAGTCAGTTCCCTTAGTCACCTCGTGCACCACAGACACATTGGAGTCCCAAGGACTTTTAAAATAAGTTTTTATTCTGCAAGACTAAAAATTTTACAGCAGAGACATTGAATTCACTGTCATAATGTCACAAAAATTGGTTGGAAGTACCACCACGGGGCCAGTTTGGATGGAATCGTGTCTTTCAAAGCCATATGCTTTTAGTCCTCTACCCAACAGTTCATGTGTCAAGAAAGATCATAACAGCAGTAGTTTCAGAAGAAAAAAATCTTTCAGAAATGTTTACTGATTGTGAGATGGATAGCACTATGAAGACAATGACTAATGATAAGAGAAAAAGGTTTATCAGGAGAAGGCAAATGACTTGGGTATATGTTTTGAGGCCACTTCTGCCTGAATACCTGGTAGGTCAGGAACAGGCAAACAGGTTGCATATGTGCTTATGAAGTCACTTATTTCTCAGGAGAAGGCAAAGACTTCAGTTCATTAAAAAAACATTGAATATAGATCCTTCATTTTACCAAAAAGAGAAGAAAAAAATGCATCAGGCTCAAATTCTCTTCAGAAACCAAGAATATTACACGCTCTAGCGTGTAATCTAGTCTAGGAAATGCTTAGTACAAATGATTCCAGGAAACAAGATGAAGATGATGGATTTGAAAATCACATACAAACTTCTGACAAGGATGGAGGACTAATGATTTCAAATGCTTTGGCGTGAGGGCAACAGAAATCATACATAGAACATGTAGGATGGATGGAGGCTGTGGAGGCCTTGGCTAAGATTAACTAACATTAAGATTAAAAATTAAGGTGGTAATGACCTGTAGTCATTTCCAGAGAGCTAACAGATGAAGAAGAATGACAAACAATTTATTCATCAGCATTCAACATTATTCAACTTTATTTACAGATCATTAGTGTATCAGGAGGTCAGTTTTTATTGCTGCCACTTCCACAAATACGGTAGAATGAATCTCTGCCTTCCACAATAAAAAAGTGACAGAATCATCTTCTGATACTTGTGTTTTATCTTCGGTGATGCCATAAGTGCCAAGAAAGATACTGGCAATATTATACCTTTTCAGGAAAAGAACAGGATTTTCAAAAACAATTCCACATTCATATAGACTGTGACTCTTGTCCCACAAAAAAAGAAATGTAGCAGATAATTGTGGTTCAAGGGGAAGGAAGACCATATAAATCTGTCAGTACACAGATTTTTCAAAGGAACAAAAAAAAAAGAAGATTTTTTTGTTAATTTTATACCTCACTGAAAGCAATGTAGAAGATCTATTTGTAGTACAGCAAAAGAATGAAGTCTTTGCTTCAAAGATTAGTATTTAATTGAGGACAGGCTCTGGTACACAAAGAAAAGTAGTATCTGAGCTCCTCATATCTGTGGAATTAAAAAAATGTATCTGACAGAGAAAAATGAGATAAGCTCAGTTCTAGTTATAAGCTAGTGTCTCAAAGAAAAGGAAGAAGAACAAGAAAATTTCATTAATTAAATTACAGAATTGCCAAACATCAAACATACTTTGGAACAACAGTAAGACTGATGATGAGATACACCTGGGAAAAAAAAAAAAAAAAGTCATATCCTGCTTTCTATAAAGCCGGAGACCACTCAAAAGCTAATGATCATGCTCATTCAGAAATTAGATTAAAAGAAGTGTTAAAGATGCTGCAAGCTCATATTTAGCTGCTAAGCATGCAAGATGATCTCATACAGCTTCAGACTGAAAATTGGAACCAACTGGTCATCATTTCCTGGCTATTAATATTTACAGAACAGCTGGACACATCATTACTTATTAAAACTAAACAATATTTAACATTCCAAACCATTCTCCTTTAAAACCTGAGGTCTGGTTTTATCTATAAAATATTAATGAAACTTTTCATAATTTTTCTTCTAAAGAATATTTAGGGTTTTTTTTCCTGCACTTTCAAGATGTACACTGACATATCTGCATAGAGCAGGAAAGAGGAATCTGGCTACTGTTTTGGAACATTTGTAACAAAGTCAAGACATTTGGAGTGAATTTACAAGTCTAGCGATGTCTATAGGGTATATGTCTGTATTCAGCCTTTTCCTCTTTGAACTGCTTTGTAGGCAATAGAAATGTTCACTTCTACAATGTGAGTCATCTGGCCAACTATGGGATTTAATAAGTTGCATCCTATCTGTATGATTTGTTCTACATAATATACAAAATGATTTTAGGGTTCTGAGCTTGGATAAAGATACATACACGGGTTAGTTCAGATAGGGCCCTTAGGATCTCTAGCTATAGTCACTCCCCATCATTATCCACCTCCTTTTGAGGCCTCATGAGCCACCAGAGATAAAGGCTAGGAATACGTAAATAATATGTCAGACCACACAGGTAGACAGAAATACCCTGTCATTCATAGGTGTTGTAGGAAAATAGGAAATTTGGATTTTAGGCCTGTATCAGTGTTATAAGCTGTGCTGCTAAAGCTGCAAGCCTCAGTTTGTCCCCTGTATAGCCCTTGCCCAGAACCACGAGCGTGGTTACCTTATGCTTGCTTTGTACCCTTAGACATTGATAAATGCTATTCTTAAGTTTGCTGATTTCTGTACTAGACTGATGAACTATGGATAACAAATGAGACAGGTAGAACTTCAAAGCTAGCCCTGCAACCCAAGGACTTTTTGTTCGGTACTTGCCAAGTGGAACATGAAGAAAGAAGTGAAACCTGCAGACCACTGAGACAGGAGGAACCTGAAGACATTGACAGTGATAGTGATAAATTTTGCTTAGTTGCATAATACCTGTTAGAACCCTATATAATGACTAGCTGTATTGCTGTATGATTGTCACTCTCTGAGGAGGTGATCCAACCCTGCTGTTCCTGCGAATCTTCTACAATAAATGCTGCTCAGAGTAACCCACGAGAGTTCGAGTCTCTCTCCAGCGCCTTCCTAATAATCTTTTTCAATAGGCAGTACCAGTCTGTCGTGAGGTGTCAGCAATGCCAGACACAAACTTGGGCTGGAAAGTACACACTTCAATTGCAAACAAAATTGGATTGGCTTTCTGCAGAAAATATAGAGGGTTACACTCTGCCTGCCTTACAGTCCTGAGATGTATAAATCAAATAAATAAATCAAAGCAGAATCAGAGAGTTTGAGTGCCTCCAGCTTGCTGTTTCAGATTGATCAAGCATGTGTTGAATGACCCAGAAACAGCTAGAAAAGTGATGTTGAATCTTCAATCTAGTGTCAAATATCAGCATTATAAGGATAAGTATATCCTTTTGGTCTGGTTCACTGTGGTACCTTTCATGGCATAAGCTCCTAGTGAAGTGTCCTGAGAATACAGTCTTGACTTTCAGATAACTGACCTAGCATGGATGAGTGTTTGGGGAAAAAAGTCACTTCTGTGACTGGAAGAATAGTTATGATTTCTGGAAGTGAGGTTATCAGCTGGTCCCTCCTAGAGTTGGAAAGGTGGTACATTTGTATTGGGATCAACAATAACATTAAAACAAGTTTTTGAGATAGCTTTGAGGGAGACAGAGCTAGAGCGTAAAGACAACTCCACGGTCAGCTGTGACAGTGTTGGTGATGGAGATCCAAAGGAAATACTGAAAATGCTTAACACAAAGTAGCTGTTCAGTTTATATTTTGGGGGACAAGCCTGGGCAGCAGTAAAATGTTATAAGGAGCAAAAGATCACAGTGCAGGACTCCTGTATCTTGATATGTACTGCTAGAACTAAAAAATCTCTGAAAAGACAGGTCATGTCTCATAACCTGTGTTGACTGCACACAGGGATAATCATTGGAAGGAGAAATATTTAACACCATTGTTTTCTCTTCAATTCTATTTTATATGTCAAGGAAAATTTACATAATGCTGCTTTTACAGAAAACAGAATTTTAAAAAGAACATTGCAAATTTATCTCAAATTGGTGACACATTATAAGTTCAAATGCACTACTCCTGACAACAGACATCTGAAAATGCAAAAACCCTGTCAGACTATGGTTATCCAAGTTTTTCAAAAGAGGCTACAAATAAAGGAAAGAACCACCTGTTGACTCAGTACTCCACTGGAAGAAATATAAACCTTTGACAATAAGCAGCTTCAACAAATAGAATTCTGGAATAAAATAAAATGTTACCCATCTGTCCTAGTAATGCTGCTTTTGAAAAATGAAGGGAGGCTTTGATCCATAGAGAAATATATATATAGGATATGTTCTCTTCTTATTGTAGAAAAATGAAAGAATTTAGCAAAAAGAAGTAGTTAGCAACACATGCTGTAGCAGATGGAAAACACTGATATGATCATAATTGGAAAGAAACACTCAGCAGCATATCAAGACATTCAGTTTTATTGCTTGGGTGTAAAGATCTCTATTTCAGCAGCCTAAAAGCTTTGACTGACATTCTTTTCACAGGTGTTTTTGAATTAACTTCTACCTCTCAGAAAGTAAAAATAGATATTAACCTCTCACAATTGAATTTTAAATGCAGTTATGCTATATGTGCCAATAAATTATCAATTTCATAACTAGCCTATGTTAAAATTGTCCTTAGCCTGTGTTTAGCCTGGAGAACAGGAGGCTGAGGGGATGCCTTCTCACTCACTCATAGGGGGGTCAATCTCTTCTCCTGAGGAACAAGCAACCGGATAAGCAGAATAGGCCTCAAGTTGCACCAGGGCAGGTTTAGATTGGATATTAGGAAGAGCTGCTTCACTGAAAGTGTTATCAGACATTGGAACAGGCTGCCCAGGGCAGTAGTGGAGTCACCATCCCTGAAAGTATTTAAAAGATGTGTAGATGTGGCACTTAGGGATGTGATTTAGTAGTGGACTTGGCAGTATTAGGTTTGCAGTTGGACTTGGTGATCTTAAAGGTCTTTTCCAACCCAAATGATTCTATGATTCCATGATTGTAAACCTTGAAAAGTGGCACACAAGGAAGTGTGATAGAGAAAAACTTTATTATTTCACAAGAATAAACTAGTATTTGGTTTAATGACACTTCAATCAACAGAGATGAAAAATGGACACAGACATCATTGAACATATTCTAACAATGGTAGAAAAGGAATATGCAGACAAAAATATTCTGTATATATATACAAATACTTCCCACAAGCTATGCAACCGCCTTCTATGAAATAAGTCAAACCAAACTGAGAAAAGTGATACAAGTATCTCTTTTTTTCATAGAAATGCATTCATCAGGATAGCAGGATATTCAGCTTAATTATGAAGCTACAGACTTGACTATCAAATGAAAGTAGAAAACATGTTTTTCTCTACTTCTATTTTCAGATAAAATGAGACCTTCATTTTGACACCTGCTTCTCATCTGCAGGGGTATTGTTTATGCCAAGAAAAACATACACAACATAACTACAATGTACAAAGAAAAGGACTTTGAGAAATGACTGATATGTCTTACTGATCTAGTGACAGATTGTGTTTCCAATCTATCTCCAGTGACAACCATTTCAGAAGGACAATATAAAACTTCAGTCAGCCAAATCATTCAAAAATTAAGTACAGCTACTTCTTGATTTCATAACCCACAGGAGTCAAGGGAGAATCAAGAGGAAGGTCCATTTCTGAAGCAAGATGAGAGACAGCTATAAATTCTTCCCAGGGGTATTCCTTAGGGGAAAACCGAAGGGGAAGTCATGGGTTTAGTAACACAGTAATGTTGTGGGTTGTCCAAAACATGCCTTCCTACACCATCTGCCCAAAGGACGGAGTTATGAAAATCCCAACCATACGCAGGGATGCGGCCAATGCTGAGGACATCACATACATCAGCAAAGCACAATCAAATGTGAGACACACTATTTGCTTGATAACAGCTAGGAATTGACCTGACAAAACCAAACAAAAATCTCATGGGTTTAGACTTTTTCCACCATTTTAAAGCTTCCCTTGAGGAATTAAGAAGACTATGAGAAATGAGCATCTATCTGCAGAAATCAACCTAATGTCTTGGAACTCATCCAAGAACAAACAGCTCCACCTGTTCAGGAATAACAAACACAGAACAAGCTGAAGGTGGAAGTATTTTTATGATTTTCTACAGTAGAAACAAAACAAAACAAGACACTAACCTGCATGTAAGACATTTAACTTTGAGTATAAAGTTCTGTACAGAGTGTGGATCACTGACTAGCTATTTTACTAGAAAATCATGAGCATAATTTTCTCCCTCCCTATTAAAAAAAACCCAAACCTTTCTTTGGGGCATTGCACTTCACTGACAGCAAGAGAACATGTGTTAGGAAAAATAACATCAGAAAAGGGTCTTTGACAAATCTGCCTTTAAAAAGTAAAAGGAAATGCTTGGTGAATGTAGGCAAAATACAGTCCCAAATCCTGAGTCACCATTCCAAGGACAGATGACATGAGTTTGTGGCTTCCAGATTGTGTATAGGAGACCAAGAACGGAAGTATTTCTAAATGTTTTAAGTTGAGAGAGGTCAGCAAACAAGGTCAGCAAAATAAATTTGCAGTCAAAAATTGAAGAAATATTCATCTATTTGCAGGCATTTGTTATTAAATTTCTGTCAGGTGTGAAGGGGAAAAGAATTCTAAACCAGTAAGCAGATCTGTAAAATTGTTTCCTTACTGATAAATACATCTTAGCTTTAACCAAGAGAAAAAAAATATAGATTCAGACATTTAGGTAATCAGAGATTCCCGAAATGTAATAAGGCTTTAAATAACTATGATGCATGAGAAAATTAATTTTTCTTTTCGTATGAAACTGTTCAGCCAGTATTTCTATCTATTCTGTCATAGTAAAGACCCAGGCACAGAACTTAGTCATGAAAAATTCGTCATTTAAAGTTCAACAGAAGACAGTTTTCATCATCTGAGTGTTTTGGGGAAAGGAAGATTGGGATGTACACAACGGGGATAGGAAAATCACATGGCCTGTCTTTGCCCTCGGCCTTAGTGGATACATATGGAGTTCTGTCTGGAACAGAGAATATTTAAATACTTAATATTTAAATACTTAAAGAAAGAAAGAAAGAAAGAAAGAAAGAAAGAAAGAAAGAAAGAAAGAAGGATTGCATGCAAATTCTTTTGTGCACAGGTGCTGCACTGCATTTCACATAATACTCTCAACCAAGTTAGTTACCAGAACTGGTGCACACAAGTTCTCCAGGACAATTTTTAGGGGGAAGATGATTATAAGCAGTTTCAAACTATGTTCACTTTAAGCAGCCTTTCAAACTGAAAAAAATACAGAAACAAATCAATAAAGAACAATGTTTGCTCCAAGCAAACAGGTTTCCAAAGGTTCAGTGTTCCATGCACACTGCTTTGACCACAGAGACAATTTTTTCATGTCAGCTGAAAACATCATATATCATATCAAATTTTAAACAATGAAAAATGAGATATTGAGAACTGTTTTTCTCTTTATTCCCTGAGTAATATAAAAATCCCTCAACCAGACTGTTGATCCCTTTATAAATACAGTGGACCAGAAGGAAACTTGGCAGAGTTGACTATCCCTCACAGAAATTGCCTATCTCCTTTATAAAATATACTTTAGAAATATTTCTTCTTTTTTTTTTTTTTTAATGCTTGAGGCAAAGAACAAATCCTGCATTATACAAAGTTATATTTTTAGAAAGTCATCAAAAATAAGGAAAAAAAGAAAATATGACTGCGAGCTTTTATTCATTGTAAAACCTTGACCCTGCAAATGCCTGTTCTAACCCTGTGGGTCGTGGCTTCAATTTCCATGTAATGACAAAAATGATAGTCGTTACATCTACAAAGAATTAGCCATTACATTTGTTGGTATTACTTAATATATGATAATTAGAACCTCATGTTCAACAGTTTTTCTCTGTTTAAACATTTTTCATAGTATCCATTGAAAAAATAATGTACTGTCAGAACAGAAAATAAATACATTATGAAGTTGTTCTGGTTTATATTATTAAGCCTATTCAGTGAAAGTGGGAAACCAAGGAAAGCTCAATTTCTTTGTTCTCCAATATTTCCTGCTTTGTGATATTTTACACTGTTTTTTGCAGTTACCAGGATTCTTAGAATACAGACATATTCCAGTTGTGAGCAGCTTCATGTCACACAAACAAGAGAGGAATTAAACAACTGGTAATGAAAATAGATACTAAGAGGCTGTGAAAAAAACACACACAGAAGTTTTCAAGTTAAACCTAAAAAACTTTTTGTATCTGGGTCAAATTCAGGCCCATTCAACAGTGACTGAGAGTTACCACAGTCTCACAGCTGCTCCCTGGACTGTGGGAAAAGAACTGACTCTTATGTACATGGATCCCACCCACAATAAATGTCATTCTTTGGTCTAGAAATGTTCTGAAAATTCACTTAGTGCTTACCCAGGTCATCAAATATTGCAAACAGTGTCTGATGCCCCTTGAAACTTAGCAACTGTGGAAAAGCTTTTTAAAATGCCTACAAATTGACTGACAAGGCAGTGTTGTGTGAAGAAATCTCAGAGCAGCAGAACTTTGGTTCGTGGGTTGTGTTGCTGTCTGCACAAGAAGGCACCTTGCAGCTGCAGGAGCAGTCTTTCCCAAGTGATAGCTTTGCTGAGATTTTGACAATACCAGCTTGAATTTATAAGATTTGCAGGTTTTTTATAAAAAATTTCTCTAAGAGTCAGTCCAAATTTCATTTCTTTCATGCCAGATACAATTTGCAGACGGAAATTGTCTATTTCTTTCCAGGAATAAATACAAATAAACTATTAAACTTCCTTTGCCCACAACACATATATTTAAATTACCTGGCTCCCTAAACCTTCTTGCTGTAGAAAGTACTGAATGGTGTGGAACAATCAAGGGAAGTGTGAACATGTGTCCTTAAGCTGATCCTTGTGCTTTACCACAGAAAGAACCACAGAATGAAGGGATGGTATTCTGAGCCTCTCTTGTGTGAACAAGACTGCATTAGGCTCAGCTTTTCCTGTCACTGGTTTGTAGGTAGGCCTTTGCTTGCCAGAAACAGCAATCCTGACATTTCCAAATCCTGCTGTAACAAAGTACAATATCCAGCGAGGCTCCACCAAGCATCTCTTGCTTCAATTACGAGTGAGAACGAGCCCCTGCTTCAGCTTTCTGCTGAAGTTGTAACACACCACACACTGAGGAAAGAGCGAGATTGAGCTAATTCAGCATCATAGTGTCCCTTCCAAATGGAAATGTTGAAATTTAAACTAAAATTCCTACAGCTGAAAATGTTGGAATAATTCAGTCAATAGAAAGGTTGAGAAAAATGTTCTAAAGTTTTCATTCATGGCCCTCAAAAACTTGAGGCCATTACAATGTGTCATCTAATAAGATAAAATATGTTGTTTCTACTGTATTATCTGAATTTATTTGAATAAAGTTTGTCAGGTATTGTACATGATATTATTACACATTTTAAAAAAAAAGAAGGGTTAAGTATTCATAGGAAAGTAAAAACAACAACTACAACAAACACAAAACACTCCTGTAAAATTATTACCTAAACCAGTACATCCTTACCAAATATTTTCTATTTTCTTGACGTTGACTTCCCCTATGAAAAAAGTTTCTCTCAAATATTTAAAATATTTGTCTTTTATTAATCAGCACTAGAAGCAGAACAGAAGACTGCTTCCTGAAATAAATGAAAAAAGTTAAAATCAAAACTGTCACACTAAAGTAAACACTTCAGTGGTCATTAATTGAAAACTAACCTGCATGATACAGATTCTTTGAGTCTCTGTTCACGTATGCTTTCTGTGTACAGGCAGCACTATTCCATTTTTATGTCAAGTAGGTCTTCAGAAACCAAGAAAATCACAATAACATGAAATGGATTACTGTACCAATTCAGCTAAAAGACTCAATAAGGGAAACAGACAAAAGAGCTAACAGGAACCCACATCAGTACTGCAACAGGTATGTACTAAACAAGATGATAATGCCCTTGCTGGTAATTACATAATCTTTAATAGATATCACATTATTAGAGTACTATTTTAGGGATATTCTTCTGAATTTTTACTTATTTTTCACTATGCATGTAAAAAAGCTGTTTTTTAAGGACACATACTTGAAAACTCCTATGAACTATTACAGGAGTACAACTGTTCACCATGGAGTAAAAAGTCAGTTATCTATACCACGGCCAAGATGTGTAACTGAGGGACCAGAGTAGAAAACCCAAGGAACATCAACAGAAAGGGCCAAAACAGTACTGGTGAGCTTTGATTTTGTTTTTCTTAAGAATCCAGAAGAACTATAAATGCACAGTTTCAAACAAGGCTTTTATCTACATTGGATGTTGCACACAGCGTAAATAACCTTGTTAAAAAAAAAAGAAGTGTGTTGTAGTAACTAGAGTTTGAATTCCTTAACTGCGATATCTAAGTGATAAACTGTAAACCCATACTTTAAATATTTACCAAACATGTTTGATAAGTTCTACACTTTTGTCTACCAAATCCACTGCTGAATTTCAAACACATGCCAAGATCAGTTAAAAAGACAGCAAGATAAACATTTACGTTCTCTCTCCTAAGAAATAATTTATTCTATTACTGTCCTTTAATAAGAAGATTTTATTAAAATTTTGAAAGTGATTTCCTGGGTAGGAGAGAATTTAAGATATTAACTGAAATTTTCTATCTAAAGATTGGGCCAAAATGCAAAACAATATTTCTGGTACTTTTGCAGGGGTCTTTAAGGCAGTATAGAATAATCATAAGTCACAAATGTAAGGCTAAAAATGTATGCTTGCATTTCAGAGGCATTAGTGCACTGTCCTGAACATGGTATACATTAACGAAATAAGTGAATTTTATGGGTGACAGTGAAGGCATCTCTTCCAGATCAATGTGCACTGGTATCATGAACAAAAGAGGTTTTTGCATAATTTTAAGTATGAAAAACTTTTCTTTAGTAAAAAAAAAAAAAAAAAAAGGCCAGAAAGCACAGGGTACAGCAAAAACAAGAAATTGTGAGATTTCCTCAGTTTCCTGCCCATTTTAATTACTCTCCACTAGATTCAAGAGTTACAATGAATTTACAAACCTTCTTGCTATAAGATGGGGAGTCCCCTACTTCTTTACAATTATACAGCTCCTAGAAATCTTATTAAGAGAGGTGTTACAGCACAGTGGCCTAAGGGTACCAACATGGTAGTGTTTTAAGGAGGTGTAATAAACTTTATCAGACTACTATAGTTAGGGGAAAAAAAAAAAAAAAAAAAAAAGTACAAATGTTCAGATGCACCAATTTTTCTTTAAATCTCTTTCTTGGCTATTCTTTTCCAGATGCATTTATTTGACTTCATGAAAAGTGCTTCATTTCCTACAAATGTTGCCTTACTACTAGCATATTTTGTAATTATTGATTTACAAGGAAAACCTTGGTTGTCTACAACTTAATAAACCAGGCATTGTTGCAAATTTCTAATTGAAGTCTATACCCTTTTTAATCTCATACCTGATTCATCCTGATTCATCTCATACCTCTCTATATATCTTGATTCACGTGCCTTTGGCTTTGCAACACAAGCAGCAGTTTGACTACACAGAGCTGCAACAGTACAGTTACTGCAGATCCCCTTCAAGAAAACTTACATTGCTTCATATGATTTTAGTCAATAATTAGACCTTATAGGTCAATTTCCTAACAATATCAGTAGAACATTTTTCTCAGTTGACTAAGTTTCCAGATAAATTTGAGTCTGTTTAACCTTCATTGAGTTCTTAGATTCCTTGGGTTTCTCAATTAACATTACATACATTAACTTGTCATTAGAAACTCTTAGATAATCTGTAACTATGAAAATGAAAATGCATGTGTGAACCTGAAAGAAAACATGCATTTTCACTACCCTCCTTTCATTTAGCTTTACTAAGACCTCCAGTCTATCAGCAATTTTGAATCTCTCTTATGCTAAGACCTGCAAAACCTGGCAGAAATACGTTGGAAGTATTGTATGTCACCCTAGAGAGTGCAATATGCAGGAGTTAGATTTTACTAGGCACGTTAAAAAAATGCATTTCAAATATCACATATATATGGATTTCCCTCATTTAGAATGTGAAAAGCGTTTCAAAGTAGCTTCCTTAGTACTCTGAAGAACTCTATGGGCTACTGAAATTTGAAAGAAAAAATATATTGAAAAATTAAACTCCAGATGAAGTGTGAATTGTCTTACAGAGTGCATGAAAAGCTTTGAATAGGTTTGTTTTGAGGAACTTTGCTAAAGATCTAAAAACTGCCATGGAGTTTCTCCTGGTGGGATACTGCTTTTCAAAGGAAAATGAGTGAGCTACCAGCATATTTGCAGCATTCTTCCCTATAGTTCTGGTTTTGATATTGATGAGGAAAAAGTAAAAGATTTTGGCAAAAGAAAGAATGATTTGCTCAACTCTACCAAACCATCATAAAATAGTCAGTAACTGTACAGAACTACGGAAGAATTAGTTTCTTATATGTTGTAGTGGGAAGCCTTGAAACATTCACTCAGAAAAATTGAGTGTGTTATTGTTTCACATATGACTTTCTGAACAATATAAAAGTTTCTCATCAAGCTGTGTCTTTATTACACAGCCTTTCCTCACACAGAACTAATTAAGTTCAGAAACTATGTTTTTTTCTAAAGTTTTTGAGTCTGAAGGTAGCAGTTTTGCCTCAAATGAAGGACTAAAGCAGAATGATATAAGAACATGAAGGTTTAAGGTGATCAGCCTTTTTTTTTCCTTAAAGAAAAAAGCAGTCTGTCTGGTTTTAAAAATCTGGGAAAGGAAAAACTGAGATATACTAAGAAACTTTCAAGACCTCCTGTGAAGAGCTCAGATACTTCTCTGTTTCAATAATTTTTCTATGACTGCTAACACTGAAATCTTGCTAGCCAGCCAAAAATTGTAAGCAGTTTAGAGAAGATTGTTGGTTGAGTGCCCTCCATGAACCTCTAGCAAGCATCCTCTAACTTGAAGTGGGATGCTGCCTTACTTCTACAGAGTCTTTTGGAAACATCTTTCCTGGTTTCTTTGAGTTCCCAGACAGCTAACTTCAATGGAGGTCTTTAAAGTTGGTCATGCTGTGTTCTTCTGTTTCAGCAGGTGGATTGGACTAGATGATCTCTAGAGATTCCTTCCAACCCCAACCATTCTGTGATTCTGCGATTTTGTGACTGGTTCTTTATCTTGACCGACGAACTTCAACTCAGGTTTGCCCTTCCGCTTATCTCCTGCATCTGACTGAGTGGGGGCTGAGTGAGCAACTGTGCAAGGGCTTAGCTGGTGGCCAAGGTCAACCTGCCACAGATACAAAATACTCCCTGTCCTTTCAACATGGTGACTCTATATCACAATTGTTTAAAATAATCTGGATTTATTGTTCTTTTTATTTCTATTTTTTTAACTTAGCTCTTTTTGAAACAACAAAAAAGTAGACAGGGGTTAAAACAGCAATTATTATCAGCAATAATAAAAACCCTAAATAATCATGATTGCAGAGTTTCTGCAGGCAGCTCCTCAGTTGTGAAAACAAGTGCTGACTGTGATAAAAACAGCATCAAAAGAAATATGACACATACGAATAATAAAGAAGATGATTCCATGGCAAATAAGGAAAAAATTACAGCAATTCTCTTTCACAAAAAGGTGTTAATAGTAGTTCACCTGCTGCTTTCTGTACCGAAAAAGTGCTTCATTCTGTTGGGAGCATATTTAGTGTTAAGGTTGAACACACAAACAATAAATTAGTTTAGGGATTGGGCAGTATGTATTTTGCTAATATTCTCTCAAAAATCATCACTGACTACAACTGCACTGTCTGCATATTTTAAAATACCATTTTTCCTTTATTAGCACCCCAGCACTGAACATTGTAAAAGTGTGTGGCAGTTGCACACACCCTGACAAGGTCCAGAGCTTTCAATAGAACAGTTGATGGCTCTTTAGCACCTTTCGTGCCCCACTATGTCTGTCCTCAGATATGCACCTTGGTCAATGCCAACCACCAAGTCATCTCGCCTTGGGGCATGGTGGCTCCAGCCCCATGCACCTACCACCCCTCTGTCTGGGAAAGTAGGAGACGAACCCTGCTCAACAAACAAGGTCCTACGTGAACGAAGTGTCCCAGGCCAGAGAAGCTTCTGGACCACACACATAATGATCACAGCCAGATCTGACCAGGCTATAAAATGAGGTCCCCACTAAAGACCCCTTTGGAGTCATCTTCTTAGAGCAGCAAGTCTGTGAACAGAGACATCCCTTTAGATCAGGGATATGGTCTAAGGACACTTCCCAGGGTCGAAAGCCCTCACCTTCTCCTTGGTGAGTGATTTTCTTCTGGAGATATCCTTGAGTAAGCCCTTGCCCACTCCAGGCAAGTAACTGTTTCTTCTGTGTACCCCTGAGTGAGAGGGGTTTCTCTTTGAGTACGTGCATGCTGTGCATTGTCATTCTTCTGTGGTCACATGGTAATAACATCCTCAACAGGTATGTTGAACCTGCGGTTTTTAAATATTGCCAGAGTGCTGAATGATTTTGGCTTACCCTCCCCACTTGCATTGGCTTCTGTTGTTCAAATTTGGTCTGTCGTTTGGTTTCAGTCCCAAATTAAAGTTGGTTTAAGCTTACATTTGCTTGGAGTCATTATGGGGTGATTGCTGGTTTTGATTTTTTTTTTTTTTTAATATGTATTTATTCAACTTTAACTGCCATATAAGAATATTTAACTGGATACAAAGCAAAAATTACCATCTGGTACTTGTGAAAGTGAGTATATATATATATAGCAAAGATAGGACAGATCTTTCATGCTAATAAATGTGTTTCAGAAATATCACTGTTTTTGCATCCACTCAGAAACATTTTAAATGTCTGCATTTTGATTCCTGATGTATATAACTCCTGATAAAGAAATGCTGGACAGCCTCGCCTCATGCTTATTAATTTTTCTTTAACTTCTTTTTAGTCTTTGCTAACATTCAGTCTTGCAAACACTCAAGCTTAGTCACTGCATTTGCTGGTACTGAAAACATGCAAATGCACGAGCAGTACCTTCATTTAAGCATGCATAAAGAACATAGACTTTATATCCACGAACAGTAATAATGCAAATCACAGATTCTTTGATCATTTACTTTGAAAAAGATCTTCAAGATCACCTGGTCCAAGCACAAACCTAACACTACCAAGTCCACCACTAAATGATGTCTCTAAGCACCACACCAGTTTTTTAAATACCTTCAGGGATGGTGACTCCACATGCCTGACAACCCTCTATAGGAACAAGTTTTCTTAATATCCAATCTAAACCTTCCCTGGCACAACGTGAGGTAATTTCCTCTCATCCTATCACTTGTTACTTAGGAGAAGAGACCAACCCAAACCTCATTAAAACTTCCTTTCAGATAGTTATAGAGAGTGAGAAGGTCTCCCCTGAGCCTCCTTTTCTTCAGGCCTAACAGCCCCCATTCCCTCAGCTGCTCCTGATCTCACCTGTGCTGCAGAACCTTCACCAGCTTTGTTGCCCTTCTCTGAACTCACTCCAGTACCTCAAGGTCTTTCTAGTAGTGAGGGGCCCAAAACTGAACACAGAATTTGCAGTGAAGCTTCAGCAGAGCCCAGTACAGAGGGACGATCACTGCCCTGGTCCTGCTGGCCACGCTGTTTCTAATACAAGCCAGGATGCTATGAGTAGGAAGAGATTTACCTATTCAAACAGGTGTGCAACTTTTATCTTGCCTGACTATGTGTTAGGACTGGTAAATACACATGAAAACAAGTATGCAGGCACATTTAGAGGCAAATTCAGTGGGCAAATTCAATGTATCGTGAAGAAATGGAAGACACTATAGACAGACATATGCATATGCACATGCATAGGACCACGAAGTTGGTGAAGGGTTTAGTGGGGAAGCCATACGAGGAGTGGCTAAACTCTGTTTACCTTGGAGAAGAGGTGGCTAGGGCACACCTCATGGTGGCTACAGTTTCCTCACAAGGGGAGGAAGAGGGGCAGGCACTGAGCTCTTTTCTCTGGTGAACAACAGTAGGACCCACAAGAATGGCATGAAGATGGGCCAGGGGAGGTTTAGGTTGGACATTAGGAGAAGGTTCTTCACCCAGAGGATGCTGAAGCACTGGAACAGGCTCCTCAGGGAGGTGTCATGTCCCCAAGCCTGACAGTGTTCAAGAGACTGGACAATGTCCTCAAACACATAGTGTGAACTGTGGGGTTGTCATGTACAGGGACAGGAGTTGGACTCAATTTTTTGAGGTCCCTTCCACTCCCTAATATGCTGTGATTCTGTGTGATTCTATGACCATTGTGGGTACCTTCCAACTCAGGACATTCTATGATTGTATGATTCTACATAAATAGATATCGGATAAGGATATGGAAATATATGATGTCAACTCTTGTTCTATTTTCCTCTTTATTAGAATTAATAAAAAATAAATTTGAAAATACTGTCTCTTTGTTGGTGGGCATTTTTGCTTTTCTTTGGTTCTTTTAATTTTTTTGTTGTTTGGGTTTGTTTGTCTGTTTGGGGTTTGTTTGTTTGTTTGTTTGTTTGTTTTTAGTGAATAGTCCTTCCGATTGATTTGAATTTGCTTCAGTAAGTCATATGTTTAAGAAGAAATTATCAATAAGCAAATTACATTCTCATTCTGCTATTAACTGTCTTCTTCCTGAGTGTCAGACACCCACAGCACAGAGGCTTCATCTGAACAGCCACTGAAGGCTGCTCTTACAGACATTGGGCAGGGACACGGGGTTCAGCAAAGTTATCTGTTTTAAACTGAGATAAAATACAGCTTGACACTATGTTTCCACAGCAACACTTAGACAAGCAGCTATATGGTTGTCTAACACAAGGACTGTAGCCTTTCATATTTGCCTACTACTATCTTGCAGTTTTCCTCTGGAAGAGAAATTGGTCTTTTCAAGAAATCTGAATGACAAAAACTAATTGCCTGGGAAATCGAACTCTCTATCCAGATTATATTTTTCCAGCACAGCCTTGGGCATTGAGAATTTAAGGTGAAATGTCCAAAAATCCTCAAAGTTGCCTTGACTCTTCACCCAAAGCAACCAACTATATTCTGCTATTTACTTCCTCTGGATCTGTAAGTGGTTTTGCTGGCTGTCCCCCTGCTCAGAATAACACAGGTTAGCCTGTAGTCTACACAGCCGCTTGGAGTGAGGTTTATTCAGCTCTGTGTCAAGTGACTACTCAGCCTTTTTTAATATTAACAAAAATACTCAAACCTTTGTGACAGGCAGCAAAATGTTTCTGCATATGTTTTCATAAATAATATAGAATAAAAGAGAATGTGGAGAGAGGAGATCCCATAAGTTTGTTATTAAAGCTCTTCTATGTGTCTGTATGCTCTTAAAAAAGATTATATGAGAAGGTTTCCTTCTCTAATAGGAGGATGTTAGAATAAAATAGTTTAGGGGGATCATACTTTAGCTATATTATACTGCAATCTACTTACACAAATGGGATGCTTAATTTAAAAACAAATTTGTTTCATTTAACACAAAGACAGCAACCTTGCAAAAAAAACCCACAGCTAAACCTCATTTATTTATCCCAGAATAACTATTTTCTTCCAGAATGAGAGAAAATTAAACAACAAAACAAAAGAAAAAAAAAGTCAAATTGAAGCCTTTTCATATCCTCTGGCTGCATTGCTGCATTCTATTTCTGCAAGGAGAAATAGAGCTCTTTTTTATTAGCTGGCACTGCAAGAATTTAAGTGACCCAGCAGTCAACATTTCCCACTGTGGCAAAAACAATTTTGTGATTGTCCTGTGAATTAGGGAAGCGAACTCTCAGAGGATTCTCGCATCGGGTATTTTCTTGGGTGATGATGTGGAAATAATAGATTTAATGAGAACAGTGTAATGATGTGGAATACAATTTCATTCTTGAGTAAATTTCACATCTTTTCCAACCAGAAAGTGGATTAATGTAAAACATCAAGCAGGGAACTAACCTGGAGATCTTGCTGCTAAACACAAATAACAGAATGGCCAGATTTGCATTACAGCAGACTTTGATATAGCACAGGAAAAATAAACAGGAAAGTGTGCAGTGGTTAGAAGCAGAAACGACAGCATTTTTAACATGCTGTGGGATTCATTCATGTGACTTCCTTTCTACCGAGGATGGAAATTGCTTGATAGAATCTGAGCTCTGCACTGGAAAACTTTACCTCGACATGTGCACTAATAAATTAGGAATTATGCTTTTATAAATCCTCTGCCACAGGAGCAGCTCTACTCCAGCTGCACAGCGGTGACTGAGTGAGCAGGGTGTGCTGGAAGGCAAAAGATTGCGAATCAATGAGTGCCCTCTGCTGTTACCTCGGTCACACTGGGACAACATTTCCAGTCTTGCGGCGTATGTGCATTAGTCATTGCAGCAAAGTGCCAAAGGCTTGGCAGCAAGTCCTCACATGAAAATTCAGGAATGGGGCCATCCGTGTTCGGCACAGCTCTGCACTGTGGTTGCTCTTCCCTGGAGAGATGATCCTCTCCTCCTTGAAAGCTGTAAAGGGTGGAGCGAATGACCCCACTGCAGCATATCCCAGAGTTTTGCCCCTTTCTCTCTCCATCTGTCAAGTCCCCTGCCTTCCCGACAACCCTGTTGGCACTATCCCCACAACAGGGATTAGGAAGAAAGCTGGTTATGCAGTTCATCTTAACCTTTTCAGGCTATGTAAACAGGGAAGAAGAGGGAAAGGAAAGACTAAAGCTTGTTGCTCTGTTTCTTCTCTTGGCTGCACACCCTGGGCCTGGAAGGGACCCTGTGCACCATTCATTGTACAAAGAAACACTGGTTCCTCAAGCATAAGCTTCTTCTCTGTAACTTTGTGACCTTGACATGAGGATGAATGTCCCAGAAGGTGATCAGAAAAGGGACTAGAAAAATGAGGAAGAAGCTTGTGAACTTCTCAGACCTCCAGTGTGAGCACCCATTTAATATGTGATAGATGTGATAGCCAGCTGGGTAAGTTCTCTATCTGGTGGATAGGATCCAAGACTCCGACATGCAGATGGAGATATGTGTCTACACATTTATGTAAATTACCACCTACTGAGTCAGCATTTGGGACATGTTGATTTGAATAGGTACAGGACGGAAAGACATAGCTCTAATTTCATCCTGTGTCCATATGAGCATAAAGACATTGATTGTACAAATAATGCACTATTGTGTGTCCTACTTTTCCTGACAACAATAAATTGGCTTGGGAAATACATGCAATGAGCCACATTTTTTCCAAGATTTCAGCAGAAATCTTCTCTTGACCAGCACTAGAGATTGGCATGTGTTAGCTTTGTCTCGGTCGTTGTACTCAACAGGATAACATCCATGCCAGCCTGATTACATTTCTTCGGAAGAGTACTAATAAAAGAGCTCTGCTCCTTTTATTCAGTATGCTTTCTTTCAGCTATTAGTTTTACATCTGACTCTCCCTTTTATGGAAAGCAAAATGTTACTAAGGATGCAGACCTTGTCATACTGGGTGGAAAAGGAAAGTTTCAGGAAGCAAATCCAAATAGTCTTGCTGAGGATGCTTAAGTCTCTTGGGATTGTAAACCTTGAACAGAAAGTCAAACAATGACATGAAGAATCGTCCCTTCTTGGGAGACCTTAGAGTTAAATGTTCTAAACCAGATTTTCAGGCTTCCTCTCCTGCATGACAGGAACACTCTGAAGTTAGCTAGAAAAAGAATAACTCTGTCTTTGCATGGTCTGAATAAATCTGTTGACCTTTGATATATGAAAGACTCAGGTTTGCCCTTCTGTTTATCTCCACCATCCAATTGAGTGGGGGCTTTCCTGTCACCTGCTTCAGCATATTCTACAGCTGATGCCAACAACCTAGAAAAGGCAGAATGTAGAGCATAACTAAGAGAGAGAAGTCAGACTGCATTAACAATTTGCTGCCAAATTACATGGGCAGCACTCGATTCAAGGGAGGAAGTAATGCACAGACCATCCCTTGAATCATCGTCATGGCAAATGCTGTGACATTCAGTATTGCTTGAAAGCTTTAACTTCATCTGTGATCAAAGTCTGATAAAAGAACACTTTTTATTTCCTCCAGGCATGTCTTTCTGTTGATTACTGCTGTCAGTCAGGGCATGTGCTGATGTGACTGCTTAGACAACAGAACCCACAGCCCATGTAGCTGTTCAAGTCTCCTGTGACAAATCAGTGGTATATGCAAGAGAATCAAAGGCATTTAACTCTAATGAAATTTCTTTTGAAAACTCCTGAGATTTGCAGTAGGAAACCTTTAGATCCTGAAACAGCAGCTCAAGCACTTCTAGTAAACAAGAAAATACCAAAAGGCTGTCAGACTTTTCTCAGCCTTCTGGCCACTGGTGGCATCAATCATCCATCATGCCTCACTGATAATTTTCATGCAAAGAGCCAAGAAAACAGGAAACACTGATATACAGAAAAGCAAGCAAGTACATCACAACAGCTGGATTTGCCTTGAAAGCAAATTTGTCTTCATTTCTGGTGGGGTAAGGCCAGCACAATCTGAAATTAGAACTGGAATATCCTGAAACTTGGTCAGAATATCAAAACATCTTCTGGTAAGATGACCATCTTATGAACTTATAGTCACCAATGGCTTAGGCTTACACTTTGAGATAGTTCCTTTTTCCTGGAAAATCATTTAAAAAAATGAGAGAACACAAACCCATAAACAATGTCAGCTGGATTTCTGCAGTGTCTTAAGGAGCACTTATTCTCATAGAATAAAATAAATTAATGCACCAGTTATATGGTTTTTATGAATTGTTTCCCCTCAAACCTTCTTCTAATAATTAATCCAAAATCTTAACACATCACACAGTCAGAGCCCTTGATTGCTGTGCAATCACAGAATCACAGAATGTTAGGGATTGGAAGGGACCTCGAAAGATCATCTAGTCCAATTCCTCTGCTGGAGCAGGAACAATCACTGCTTGGTTTTATGGTTCTCATGTGCAATCAGCCTCAGTTTGATTCAGTTTGCAATAGTGCCAATCAAGAATTATTCCAGAGCATCCTTGGGACTACCTATCCTTCTTACAGTCTTCTTCCAAACCGTCCTTAAATTAAATTAAATTAAATTAAATTTTAAATTTAATTTTTTAAATTTAAATTAAATTTTCTGCTTTCAAATCTAAGCAGTTCCTAGAAAAAAAATGGTCCAGTTGTAGTAACAGGCAGTTTGAGTATTTCTGAAATTTGGGTGAGAAATTTTCAAAATGAAGACTTAGAAACTGTTAGATAATTTATCATGTTAAATGCATACATTTGCCATGCTCTAGTCATCATCTTCATCCTCCCAAGATGTCCCAAATATGACAAATATTCCTAAGAAAATCAACAGTATTTTTCCAACACATGAAACACAAAGAAGATCAAGACAAAATCCCAAGGACACCAGAAAACTCTCCATTTGGTATCTGGTTTCAGTAAAAGACTTATCTAGCACAAAATATGGACTAGAAACGTTGTTCTGTTTTGGGTAATGTTTTGTTATCTGTTGTCTTCTTATGTAAAATAATGCAAATGGACTCCTGGTCCCTACAGTGAACAGTTAAGATCTGGGCTTCACCGTGACATCATGTTCATGTACTTAAAACAAGAATGTTTAAGCTAAATTTTCTCACAATGCAACCAGTTTATAAAAAGCTTATCTGGGAAGCAAGTACACAGATGGTGGTACTGTCTTGCCTGTAAGTAGTGTTTTAACACCTAATGAAAACCACAGGATCAATGATGTATACCAGATTTCTGACAACAGTGGTATGTATATGCATTTCTATGAGAATTCAAAACCTATTTTCTCAAAACATGACCTCTGTATTTTTCCTTTTCATGGTTGAAAAATGTAAAAATTTCATCTCAGATTGTTCTTGATTTGCCTTATGATTTTACTAAATCCTTAAAAAAAAAAAAAAACCAGCCTACACACTGACTCATGACCAGCTTTTTACATTTATTTGTTAACAGATGTACAATGGTATTAAATAAAGAGCATTGTACCTTCCCTCAGCATAATTTTCCATATGTAAAAAATCTCTATTACATAGGATATGCTTCTTATGGAATAAATCTCACCCACTCTTGCTTAAAAAATAAACAAACAAATAAATAAACAAAAAACAACAACAACAAAACCCCCTGAAACCTAAGCTCTAATTAATAATAAGATAAGATTTCAATGTGGGTTATAAACCTTGCGTGTGCTTAACAAGAAAATTTACTGAAGATTAATTCAGACAAATTTGGACATGTACTTAGAAAAATAAATTAAAAAATAAAGGATTTTTATTTACTATTTCCTTAAGTAATTTCATAGTAACTATAGACTAACCTATGCTTGTCCAAACAGGCTTCAGTTTGTTGAAACAAATCTGGGTTGAAACTAAGAAAGCAACACAGAAAATACAGGGTGTTTCAAAAAGGTGGATCAAATTTCATGATGGCAATATGTTACAGTCACACACAAATCTACAAATGGTTTAATGAGTTATCAAGTTTTAGTAACCTTTTTATAAGTGCTCTATGTTCCCTCCAACTGGAATTTTTCTTTTTTTTTTTTTTTTCTTTTAATGAAGTGTCTCCTAAATATTTAGAGTATATGTAGCAGAGGCAGAAGACCAGGAAGGTATTATCTATATGGTCATTTTCCATATCAAGAAGCTTATAAAAGAACTGCCAGAGAAAATCTGTATTTCATCCAGTCCACAGTTTGTAGAGTCAGCCAAAATGTAAAATATCAGCTTCATTGAGAATTCAGAGGCTTATGAGACACAGTATTCTTAGCCTTTTTTCTTTTTGTTTCTTCTTTTTCCCTTGTAATATGAATTCACAGACATTGTTGAAAATGTTTTGGAAATTGTCTTCGACATTTTCTGTCAACCAAATGCCATTCATGATAAATAATACTGATGCTTAATTTTCAGTAATCATTTAATTTCATTTATTTCTTAGATGCTTTAGGGAAAGTGTGTATCTTAGACAACTTGGAAAATTCTTCACAAGAAAAAAGAAGTCCTTGAAATGTTTTTATCAGAACAAAAGTTCTGTTTATAAGAGAAAAACAAACTTTACTGTCTTGAATGCAACTGTATGGTTTCCTGTATTAAAAACACTTGGTCTTGGCAGACACAACATTGTACTCAAAAGTGTTGTTAAAAAACATCTTGTCTCCTTCCACACAGTGAACCACTATTTGCAGTTCATTAATTTTGTGTAAATAGCTCTCGCCTACTTTTACTAAGACACTTTTTTTTTTTTCTTAAAACAACCACTGGAAAAGGAACTACCCACTCGGCATCCAGAAACCTGAAAATTTCTCTTGGACATGAAATTTTTCTTGGTTTTACAATGCTCAAGATCTTTTTAAGATAAAACATGGATTATGTGTCTCTCACTGATACTGAAATATCTTTCTGGCACAAGGAGTCAAAGCACTTCCCACATCCCACTGACTTCATTGCAGCTGTATAGCTTGTTCCAGCTCTGTAGACCATGACAGCATCTTCTAAATATTTGTCAGAATATATCCAGCCACAATTATTTTCAACCATATGCTGAGGAGCTGGGCCAATTCAATCATGTTTACATGATGTTTTCTCCATAATTTTCACTGAATATGAGCTGCATCTCCCTTTGTGTCATGTCACACACAGATGCACACACAACATGGTGGTCTGCTTGGTCTTCTGATCAGTCAGTGATCCTGACAGCCAAATAAATAATTGTGACATGTTGGATTGAGTCTCTGCCATTGTCAGAGCGGGATTTACATGAAGGAAGTAAAAAAACAAAAAATACATGTCCCACTTGCAGACACTTCATTGTTTCACATGCTGTGAGCTCTACAGAGAAGAAAGGAAGGAACATCAGGTATAAATTACGAGGCATTAACCTCAGGATGCTGCATTGCTTCCCTGGGTGAGGATGCCATGTCAATGGGCAGGAAGCACTGCAAGACAGAAAGGATTTAGATCAAAGCCCAGGCTTGTGTGGAGTACAGCTCCAGCAGTCAGCTATAATGCACGATATATACGTAATATAAAATATCTAGGAACAGTTTCCCAAGTTTCCTTTTCAAGTGTGGAATCAGTTTTCAGGAATCAACTGGTACTACCACTGCAGTACTTCTATGTCTCTCTAAAAGTAAATGCATTGTAAGGTCAAAGTGTGGCACAAACTATAGCAAAGTTATGAGTCATAAGGATGAAAATAAAGTTAGTTTTTTAGTTATAATTGCTATGTAGTTGGGTATCAGGGCTGCACAGGCATCCACCCCAATGCACTTAAGTCATAAATCCCCTGGGTGGTCCAGGAGCTTGTCATCTGCAGCGAGCAGCCAACAGACCGGTTTGAGGCAAAGGAACAGCAGGAAGCTTGGTGATTGACTGGACCATCGTAAGTGCATGCTTGACCACTTGTTATGGGTGGGAATTTCAGGCAGTTCTAGAGATTCTCCCAGGCAGCTCTTGCTGTGTCCAGCCCAGCCTTAAAAGTGGTGTTCTTTAGCTTGGAGAAGAGGAGACTGAGGGGTGACCTTATTAATGTTTACAATATATAAAGGATGAGTGTCTTGAGGATGGAACTAGGCTCTTCTTGGTGATAACCAGTGGTAGGACAAGTGGTAATGGATGCAAACTGGAACACAAGAGGTTCCACTGAAATCTGAGAAAAAACTTCTTCTCAGCAAGGGTAACAGAACACTAGAACAGGCTGCCCAGGGGCGTTGTGGAGTCTCCTTCTCTGGAGACATTCCAACCCACCTGGACACATTCCTGTGTAACCACATTTGGGTGTTTCTGCTCCAGTGGGGACTGGACTGGATGATCTTTCAAGGTCCCTTCCAATCCCTGACATTCTGTGATTCTGTGATTCTTCTGGGTGGAAAGCCTGCTCCTTCTCTCCGGAAACACCCCTTTGCAGTTCCTGCATCAGGAGAGACCAAGCTGGGCACAGACAAGACATCTACAAACAGTCAACAGAAACTGTTCTTGCAGAAATGTTGTACTGGCTCTGGCTGGGATGGAGTTAACTTTCGTGTAGGACGGTCTTTTCTATGTAGATAAGATACTTAGGGGGTGTATTGTATTTAGTTAGGCTATGTCAAAAGCAATGAACTATGCATGTGCTGGAATGGTCAAGTAGCTAGCTGGGTTATAAAAACCCGTCAGAAACATATTTTGAGGCAATCCTGCTGAAGATGTCACTGGTGAGGACCAATGCAACAATGAGTCCTTTGCCATTTCGTCAATTACCAACTCTCCTTTTCAAGAGATTTGATTGACCATGCAAGTGTCACCCGGTGTCAAGATCTGAATAAATGAGCTTTTCTCTCGAACAAACACTCTGCCATTATTTTCTCTGAAATAAAATGTAATTTGCATCAAAATTCCTGCCACTCCCATAAGAACCCTCCCTCCATGTTTCATACCAGCTTTCAGAGTCCTGCCTTTTAAAATTTATAATAAATGATGTGTCTACTTCTAGACTGATTAAAGCCAGACCATCCAGACCTCTCTAATATATGGGGACATGGGGCTCAGAAGCTGAGACTGCAGTAATTCACCCAATCTAGTGAAAGGAAAAAATATATAAATTGGGAAAAAGGTGACTGTGGAGAGACGGGTTTGAGATCAAGCCAGCATGACAAGTCAACACGTCTGATCAGAATCAAGCAGACACCTAAAAAATACCTTAAACAGAGACTGATAGGGATAGTTGAGCTTAAAAATGCTCCCAGAAGAAGTGGGACACGTTCCCACTGAGGTTTCTCACTACTCATCAATGCCAGGGCCAACAGCCCGCTACCAAATCCAGCCTCAAGCCCAAGCAACCAAACCCCACAAGCACACCTGCTCTCAGGGCCCTGAAAACAAAAATAAACTCCAAAAGGCAAATTAAAAGTTGTGAGTGAGCTAACCATTCTACCAAAGGTGCATGGAAGCTTCTACTTATATCATGAATACTTCCTGATTAAGATAATTAATAAGTATTTTATCTTATTTTCTTCCTCATCTACTTTCAAGCCATTATCAAAGGCAAAATAAGATATTAATTATTTCTTGTCAAGCACATTCATTTACCAAGAATAATTCTTGCCACCTTTTATATTCAATAATTTATTATCAAATCTCCTAGCAACCTATTTGTGTTATTCAGAGGTTTGGAGGTTTACTGTGAAGATGGCAAATAATAGGTGACCTGCCATTAGAGACAAGTCACTCTACAGAGACAAGTCTATATTACCACTCCCCCTTGCAACAGTAAAAAAAAAAAAAAAAATCCATTTATGCTTTTAATATTGCTAAATCTGACAAGTAATTTTCCTTTGTCCTGCTTGTAAAACGTCCACAAAAGCTAATGTGAGGTTTTTATAAAATCCATAGCAGTCTTTTCTCTCAAAATCCTATAATTTAGTTTATTGTCTAAGGAATCACCAGTGGCAAGGATCCTGCAATATAAAAATAACTACTATTTTATTTTGACTGAATGTCCAGGCAGGTTTTACAGTTTCTCTCTCTCTCTCTCACACACACAAAACAAACAAACAAACAAAGCCTAAATGAAGTGCTGGAAAAAAAAAAAATGAACGACAACAACAAATATTAAGACATACGACATGTTAAAACACTTTAAATGTTCAAGAAGCATTTTATCCAGAAAGATATTATTACATATTGGTCTCCTAAGAAGGTCCAAGAATAGAAGTTTCTACACAAGATTGCATGTCTGTGACTATTTAGCTTGAACTACTTGTTTTTCAGAAAAATGTATTTCAGTGTGAGTGTTCTTTATGTGCTGAATGTAAAAGCATTTCACTAGATATATGTGTGCAAAAATCATTATTTCAGATTTATGGGCTATAATACCTTATAATATATAGCCCTACAATTTAATTTCTTGTGTATGTGAGAGGTGTAAAAAGAAAATTATTAGAGGTGATGTGGAGTGCTGGGCTTTTATCTTTGTATGCAAATAGTTCTGGTTATGGATGAATGAAGATGTCATCCCATACCCTCTCTCTGCATTTCTCCTTCATCTGGAAATCTGTGATAAACGACTCCTCTTCCTCAACATTTGTTTATAACAAAATTTCCCTTCTAGGTCAGAAAAGGGATGAAATGATAGTGCTCAAGAGACTTTTGTGCCTGTGGCCTGTAACATGAATAACAGTTCATATCTCTATCCTTTCCACATTGATTAAAGCACAGACATTTTCCCTCTTTTAATATTGTTCAAGATGTACAGGCTGTTTCCACTGAAGACTGAAATCAGCAGAGATCTCCATGCTCAGCAATTCACTGAAATACCCTTTTCCAATAAAATGTTTATCAAACAGACATAAGGAATAAGAGAAGTCTAAGAAAAAAAAAAATATAACCTTTGCCATGTCCACACATCTGTGCCTTGCCCTACTCAGGGCACCAATAAATAAACAATTTTGGGAATAGTTTCTAAAAGCCAGCACTTCTAGAGAAGGTGATATCTAAAAAGCAGCATTGAAAGGGTTAAAATATTCCCTGTGCATTGCTCTATCTTTGAAGTTATACAACATATACCAGCCTGTGGCACAATACAAAACCTGAAGGAGAAGTTCTGGCATTAAAATCCACTTGATTACACCAGGTAATTTGTGCACCATGCTTCGACTAGGCTGCTGTTTGCAGGGGTGGAAAGAATATTAGGAATAGCAGCCTAAATGTCTTTGATTTCTCAACAACATCTATGTCTTGTGAAGACTTAGCAGCCTCCCTGCATGGGGGCAGCTGAAGAGGATCATACAGCTTCAGAGATGGGAACAACCTGTATTTGAACAGTCCTTATGCACCCTCGAAAAGTTAAATTCTCTGTCCAGCTGGACTTGCTTGCTTCTTATTGCTACAGTGTCTGTGGGCAATCACCATCTTGTCTGCAAGCAAAACCCAGACTTTTGAAATGTTTTTAATAGCTTTTTCAGAGCAATGTTGAGAACTCAACAGGTTCCCCTACTGCATTTCAAGTCTGTCAAACTGGCACAGAAGATTGCATTCAGAATTGCTCAGCACAAGGATCAGCAGGCAAAGCATTGAATAAAAATGGTGGATTGGATGTAAAATAACGAGAAACAAATGTAAAACAGAGAAACAAAGTAAAAAGAGAATTAAAAGAGAAAGAAAAAAGTAAAATGAGAAGCGAAAGTTAAAAATAAGAGAAAAAAGCTGTCAAGATGAGGAAGAGTATTTGATACAGCTGTTGTTTCTGTTACATTGCCTGCTGTTTTAAACCCTATTTAATATAAACAGAATTTTACCTAATCATGGAAGAATACAGAGGAAGACTTTCTAACTCTACTTCTCATAGTCTCAATCATTATTTAATTTGAATTATTACTGGAAAGAAAGGGCCCTCCTTCCTTTTGGTTATACTAGCAAACTTTTTTGCACACCAGTAAAAGATGGACACTGATCACAAAGCACAAAATGAGATTGCAGAATGCCTCATAACTGTCCATAAGAAATACTCAACCAATAGAGTTCATAAATCATAAACGAGGCTTCAAAACTGTGACGTCAGCCAAGAGTTCATGACGTATAGACCTGAGAGATTTAGTATTTGCCTGCGGCGTGGAAATATTTACATTCCTGCATGGGGGAGGTGATCTTCCCTTTCTGCTCAACACTGGTGAGACACATCTGGAGTTCTGTGTCCAGTGTTGAACCTCCCAGTACAAGGGAGATGGACATACTAGCATGACAAAGGGTGATGAAGAGGATCCAGGCTTTGGAGCATCTGCCGTATAAGAAAAGAATGAAAGAGCTGGGACTGTTCAGCCTGTAGAAGAGATGGGTCAGGGGATCTTATTAATGTATAGAGATAGATACCTGATGGAGGGAGAAGAGGAGATGGAGTTGAACTCTTCTTGGTGGTGCCCTGTGACAGCAGAAGATGCAATGGACAAAAATTAAAAAAACCAGGGCTTCAACTACAAAAATCTCACAATGAAACTGGAAAATAGGCAATGCTGATTTGGTTGAGTCAGCCTTGCTGGAACTCTGGGACTCTCACAAGCAATTGTTGAGCATAAATTGTTTGCCTTTAAATATACAAGTTCTCATGTAAATAAATATTTCTTACAAAATCTAGGGGTGATATTCACATAACAAGGAGCTTACCACAACATTGGAAAGAATCTGGATTAAGTCTATAGTGTATTCAATGGGAGTTTTGACTGACAATACATGTACTGAAAAATTAACAGAGGACTTGATACTTTCAAGTTCTGTCTAGTAGGAATCACTCAAAACTGAAGAACTACAGAAGATCTCTTCTCACTGAAGACTTTCATACATAGACTTGGGAGGTCAGTTTAGCCTGAATTACATCATTATATTGGGGTTAGCCCTCAGTAAGTACAAGGTAAATATACCAGTCTGATTCTCTCCCCCACTTACACCAGTTTTAAGCGTATGGTGGAGTTATTCCTCAGTTAGTGCAGTGAAGGCTTCCTATCCTCATCATTCCACTAAACATCTCACTGGAGGTTAAAGGTAGGGAGAGCAAATGACAGGTCTTGGTTCAGCTTCCTCTGTCATCCCAGTCTTGCATAATATTACCACAAGATTGCATAGGAAGGGCTGGTTGGGTTATTGTTTTGCAAGATGGGATAGTTGCATATTGCATGTACCTTCATCCCAAAATCCCAAACACTTTCTCAGCTTCTGCAGACTGAACTCTGGAAACAAGCAGAAAATACCAGATTACACTTGCGAGTGTCATAAGGCATCTAAATAAACCCACTGTGCCATTCTTGTCATTAGCACTAAAAAGAACGAGTCCAGTGCAATTGCTAACCTAAAGATACTTAAAACCGTACAGTTTTAGGTCAGTCCACTCATCTAACAAAGATAAGAGTGACTTGGAAAACACCTAAGCAGAGAGACTGACCTTGCTGCTTTAGACATTTTGAAGCCCGTACAATTAATTGAGGCTTGCTTTAACATGTATCTCAAGACTGCTGGATAAAGTGTCCTTTAAGTGAACATTGATTATGTAACCAATATGCAAATGTGTGCCAATTGGCTCTTTATGGTATGAATGCAGTTATAAGATTTTGTTTATAATGGCTATTAGTTTTATTTCTAGTATGCTGGCTTTATTACGGCATCCAGGCTTCCAAACCTCTGTAATAAAAAATATATTTTCTCTATGTGCTACAATTTGGGTTTTTTTTTGCACACTGGGTGATAGAAACCTGTTTTTGGGACAACACTATCAGCTTTAAAATCTGTTTATCAACACTGTGCCTTAAGTTTTTCCCAAATGTGTTATCAGTATACATATAGCCAGTGTGACAAATCAAGCTCAAGACAAAACCAGATACTCCCCAGACGAAGACAGAAGTTAAAATAAGCTACTCAAGTCTTTAACCATAGTATCAAATTGAAGAAATAATTCTGAGGAAGCTAAAGTCATTTTGTTTAGACAATTAAAAAGCACATCTCATCAGGCACTTCACTTTCGCTAGTTCTTCAAATGACTTTTTAGGACAGTTTCATTGATACATTCTAGTAACTTTGTTGAAATAACATGTTGCTCGCTGCTTTTTCCTTCAATTTACGTTTTTCAAGTTAATTCAGCGTATTGCTTTCTATTGACAGAGAATATGATCTTAATTTTATTGGGACAATAGGAAGTTTAGTATAATTTTAAATAGGGTAGGAGATGTTAGAACCTGTCTTTTTTCCCAGAACTTCAGTATTTTCTGCAATCAGTCAACAAACTGTACAATTACCTCAAGACTGATATTTGTTATCCAACATTCCTTTAATAATGTTGCTTCTATTTTCAGTATTCGCTGGGAAAAGGCAGGGAAATGGACTGGATATTTATGATCTCTAAAGGCAAAAGAAAGTTATATCAATTCAAATAAAATAATAAATTAACTGAATTCTTAACCAAAACTTAAGAGATTTTAGCCAGATCTAGGAAAATTAAAACCTCATCTGTGCTATCGCTACTGAGAGTCAATCTCAACGTGAAGGTCAGATATAGAAAAAGTTATATGATGGATGATTTGAATTGATTCCATTATGTGGAAGCTGTTAAAAATTAGTGTGGCTGGCGGAAAAGAGAGGAAGAAGGAAATCAGTGGGGTCAGAAACCAGGAAGGAAATAATCTTATATTCTAAATATTTATTTTATTTGTGATGTAATGGTGATCTATAAAAAATAAACCCACCTCAACACAATATTTGAATGACTGTCTTATAATTGGCAAGATGAGCACAATATGTTCATGCTTTCTCTGAGGCCTTTCCCAATTAAGCACCTTGTATCACTTTAAGTCACTACTCAATCAGACAGGAAGCCTACAATACAGTAAAGAAACATCGTCATTTAAAAAATCAATAAATAATGAAGATATTAATTTTCCTAGAATTGTGAATCTCAGACAGGAATGATCTGCCAGATCTTTTATGCAAATCTGATTAAATGGACAGTGTGGGGTTCTTTGTGATTTTGTTTGCTTGCTTTATAACACTCCATAGTCTCCACATCCCTCTCATGCCCAATATATGTATATCTTCAAATACTTATCCATCACTGACTTTTCATATTTTCCTTTCTTTAATTTTGTTGCCATGGAAATCTTCCCCTATAGTATCTGCATTGGCTCAAAAGTGCTGGAAGCCTTTGAACATGCAACACTTCAATGTGTCTTCAGGATAGTTTGGAACGTTAAAAACATGCAAGTGAAAATTTTGTTAATAAAGAAATCCTCTCTGGTCTTCTACACCTGAGAAGTCTAGCTCTTTTCAATGTTTGTAGTTTATTTTAGCAAAAAATAAACAAAGACTGTGTGTATAACCCTTCTCATGCCAAAGTTTCCCAAGGAACTCAACAAATGACAAATAATCTGCAAAGATCACTTGTCAAGTGCTGGAGTGCAAGTGCCTCTGGAGAGCAATTGACAACCTCTTTGTGATGCCAGTTTGTCGCTATTTGTCTCTTATGGAAATCAAAAATAAAATTGCAAAAGTCAGCATCTGATTACTGTTACTGTATTTGAATAGGACTTGACAAAGTCCCTGAATGTCCTGCACAGAACTGTACAACTCCTGAAGGGCACAAAGGGGTGTTCCCATCACAGGGGGTTCCCATCTTATGGGAGAGTCAGTGCCTCCTTCAGTCTCCACTCTACTGTCCTGTCACAACAGGAGGCTTAACAGTCCTGATTTTGTCCAACTGACATGAGCAAAGAAGATCAGTGGAGTTTTATTCCTCAGAGTAAAAAAATGAGAAAAAAAAAAATTTAAAAAAAAAAAAAAAAAAAGAAGAAGAAGAAGAGACATTTCCAGTAGGTATTAGAAGATCTTTTAAGGGAAACACCAGTAAAAATTATCAGAGAATCTTACTTCAAATAAAATGGATTATTTCCACCTGGAATTCGGGTATTAGTTCATCATTTATCACTATAAATACTTTTTCCAAAAGTCTTTCTCTTGTCTGCTATATAACATTCTTCTCCTTTCCTCCTTTAGTCACAACATCTCTTACCAGAATATCTTTGAGTATAGAAATAATAAATGTAGAAGAGTCTCAAAGATCTAATCATTTATACAATCTACCAGGATGTTACTTTAGTTCACATTGGACCACTTTCTTTTGCCTTTCAACTGTTTTTTTGTCTTTTTCAGATTGAGGATCTGACATATCACCTAGTGTGGAACTCACCTTCATCAAAAATAGAAATGAGAAATAAAGGGCATACAAAATAAATAAATCATAACATAACACAGCTTTACATATAAATAACCTGACCCATCAAAAAATGTTCCTCATGAACACGTCCCAGTGACTTGAATATGTTGTAACAATTCCTACTCTTTCGAAATCATCCACAGCAAGTCTTACTGCTGGATTTTGCACCTGGGACATGGCAACTGTGGATATACATACAGACTGGGGGACGAGATACTGGAAAGCAGCTCTGTGGAGTTGAACAGTTGAACATGAGCCAACAGTGTCCCTGGCAGCCAAGAGGAACCCATGTCCTGGTGCATCCAGCACAGCATGGCCAGCCGGGCAGGGAGGGGATTGTCCTGCTCTGCTCTGCACTGGTGCGACCTCACCTGGAGCACTGTGTGCAGGGCTGGGTGACACAGGATAAAAAAGATGTTAACCTACTGGAGAGTGTCCAGAAGAGGACTACAAAGTTGGTGAATAGTTTGGAGAAGAAACTGTATGAGGAGCTGTATGTATAAAGTCACTGGGTTTGTTCTGCCTGGAGGAGACTGAGGGGAGAGCTCATTGTGGTCTACAGCTTCCTCACAAGGGGAGGAGGAGGGGCAGACACTGAGCTCTTTGCTCTGGTGACCAGTGACAGAACCCAAGGGAATGGCAGGAAGATATGCCAGGGGAGGTTTTGGCTGCACATTAGGAAAAGGTTCTTCACCGAGAGGGTGCTGGACACTGGAACAGGCTCCCCAGGCAGGTGTCATGGCCCCAAGCCTGACGGTGTTCAAGAAGAGACTGGACAACACCCTCAGACACACGATGTGAACTGTGGGGTTGTCCTGTGCAGGGACAGGAGTTGGACTTCATGATCCTCGTGGGTCCCTTCCAGCTTAGGACATTCTATGACTCTATTATTCTGTAGTGTGGGCCATCAGTGTTTCTGAATGCCAACTTTGACTTCTTTTGAACCCTTTACCTGTGCTATCTTTTGGATGTCTCCTTTTAGTGCCATGCACATAGTTATTATGGTAACAGTGAAATGGGGAAGTGTCCCCTGGTGATGTGATCAAATATGGCACCAATGAGGCAAGCAGCAGCCAAGGATCCAGTCCATGACTTTTCTAAACTCAATATCACATTATTCTTTTAATAATGAGAGGAGAAAATAGTTCAGTGCTACTGGAACTAACAGTGTTTTGTATCTGTTACACTCATTTTATTATGTCCTTGGTAATTTTGAACTAATCTGTGGATCATTCAAAGCCTTTTGCCAATTTGAGCACCATGTACAGAGACGCACTACAGAGCAACACAGTTAATATCCCTTTCTGTGTATTTTATCAGAAACGTGCCTGGAATATGGCATTTGATTCTGGGTATCTCTGGCATGCTCTGAGGTCTAGTGATGAGATACTGTGGGCAATAGGCAGAACTCATCTTTGGAAGGGAAAATAGGTTACAACAGGCATGTTCCAAATGATCTTTTATCTAATATTGTTTCTCTTCCTTTAGAGTATTCCAGGAAAGAGCAGGCTCAGTTTTCAGGGAGGTGCCAAGATGGGTCTCAATTACAAATCACGTTTCCCAGTAATGTGTTTACAATGACGTAACAATCAGTGAAAGATATGAAACTTCCCTTATTTATTAGAAGGTATATATTCTAGATACTCAAAATACAGTACTGACATATGAAATACCTTTCTTGCTAATTAAAGCAAATCTTATTTCTTTTGGTTTTTTCATATATTTGAGGAATGATGAGCATTCACAGCCTTTACAGAAGGATGGTCATTATTTCCATATATCTAAGCATGAAATATGGAAAATTTCATAGATCTTAAGAAGAAGGTTTCAAAGAAAGACTACTGAATTCCCTTTCCTCTGATAAGGCCTTATCTTGCTTTTTTGAATTGAAGGAAGTTTTGCTGAAACCCTAATGGCAGCGGGGTCTGTCCATTAGACAACATTGGTAATTTCAGTCTGAGTTAAAAAACATCAGTTTATTATTGAAAAATGCAGACATTTTCTTATTATGAACCAGCACCATTTTCTTTCCTCTTTCATAGAATTTCTTTGCAAGCAGAACATTCAATTTAACTTTTCAATCCATGAACAACTAAGTACTGTACTGCCAATTCTCAATGGGATAGTTCAGAATTGGTGATTGACTACATAGCTATAATTTTAAAAAGATTAATTCACTGGTGACCTAAATATCTACACGGTGGCAAATTGAAAATTGTTCCTAGGCAACAAGAACCTATTGACACAATGAAAATTCCTCCTTCAGAAATTGTTACCTGAAGCAAAGCAGTAAAGAATATATATGAGATTTGAGGGAGGGCAAACAAAGATGAGCAAGAAACATCCTTAACTTTTCAGAAATCATTACGTAAGTTTATACCATTCTGTTGGGTTTGTTTGTTTGTTTGTTTGTTTGTTTCCAGGGATAGGACACCTCCAGGAAAACCCAAAAGAGAAAGTGCTGCCATGTGTGATTGGGGTAAAAAAATATTATAATGAGAGCAGAACTCCTTCAAGAGTGATAAGTTGAAGTGCTACCATATCAGAAATGAGGTCCTTCTCACAGAAAACTCCTGATCCCCTTGAGCTACTTAAGATCACACAGCAGTTTCTGAAGGGCAGATATGTGCAGCCTTCACAGTCCTTGTAGGAAAACAGCTCTTGATTATTCCATTAGTGTTGCATTCCCTAACATAAACATGTCAGGAGATGACTGAACACTTACTGTGCAAAGTCATGGAAGCATCACCGTAGGACAGAAGTAGCCCATTACCAGTAGAAAAATATTTTTCTTTCTGTAATATCCCATTCCTCAGCCCTGAGGATGACCTGCAAAATGGTTCTCCTATTTCCTCCAAAAATCCTTGGGAACTGAAATGTGTAATTTGTCTGGCTGCTAAAAGTTACGGATATAAAGATATGGCTTTTCTGTCAAATTGAAAGATTATTCTGCTCACTCTGACCCCTTGCTGTGTCTCATATGAAGCAGCAACCTCATCACACCTCCATTTACTAACACCATGTTCTTTTCCAAAAGTATCAGACAACGTATCTTCCTAACTGTCTCATGGATTATCATAACAAAGTTAGATTCAGAACTGTTGTTCTCAGCTTGTTCTTGATGTGAAATGTCCTGCTTCTTGCTCAGGTCTAAAGAAGAGCTTGTGTCTTTTACACCTTCCTGTTCTTCCAACTCTATTAGTCAAATAAAAGGTACTACTTTTCCCTGTCTTTTTTAATGGTAGAGTCCTTTGGTAGAAATGGATGGAGTATGACCCTCTTTAGGTGTGGCAATTGGAACTATAGAATGATTTGAGTTAGAAATTAAAAACCTTCTAATGTAACCCCCCTGCCATGGGCAGGGACATCTTTCATTAGATCATGTTGCTAAAAGCGTCATCCAACCTGATCTTGTACATGTCCAATGACGAGGCATCCATGATTTTTCTGGACAACCTGTTCCAGTGTAAAGGGTGAGTGTCACGAGGATGGAGCCAGGTTCTTATTGGTGACAACCAATGATAAGACAAGGGGCAATGGGTGAAAAGTGGAACATAGGAGGTTCCACTTAAATTTGAGAAGAAACTTCTTCAGAGTGAGGGTGACAGGACACTGGAACAGGCTGCCCAGGGGGGTTGTGGAGTCTCCTTCTCTGGAGACATTCAAAACCCACCTGGACACATTCCTGTGTAACCTCATGTATGTGTTCCTGCTCTGTCGGAGGGATTGGACTGTATGATCTTTTGAGGTCCCATCCAATCCCTAACATTCTGTGATTCTGTCTCACCACGCTCATCATAAAAAGATTCATTCTTATATCAAGTCTAAACCTGTTGTCTTTTTATTTAGAACCATTGCCTTTTACCCTGTCAGTACAAGCTTTGGTAAAAAGTCTCTCTCCATCTTCCTTATAAACCCCCTTTACAAACTGAAAGGCCCATTTCTCAAAGTAGTTGCTACTACGCTAAAATGGTGCCCATTAATGTACTTGGGCATTGAAACACTCTGGAGTACAGTAGTAAACCATTAGCATGTGTTCTTGGCACAGCTCAGGAATCATAATTTTCACAGGATATCCTCAGCATCCTATTTTGAAGGCTGGCAGACTTCACATTGTCTTTTCCTTGCTGAGGGCCAAGGGATCTTCTAAGAGACATCTTATATGCTTTCAAAGTAGTTGCAAAACTGAAAACTAAACTGTAAGTGAATGGAAGATCACCACAAGACAATGTGGTTGCTTTTTGGTTTTTTGTGGGTTTTTTTGGTTTTTTGGGGGTTTTTTTGTGGGGTTTTTTTGTGGTTTTGGTTGGCTGTTTTTGGTTTTGGTTTTGTTTGTTTGTTTGTTTTGGTTTTTTGTTCCACATCTGAGTATTAGCACTGGTCATTTTTTAATTTCAAAAGGTCTAGGTTTTTGTCTGTTAAACAAAGCTGTTGTGTTTTTTTTTTTTTTTCTTAAATGAAAAGACAAAATATACAAAGATAACGGACATGTCAGAGTAAAGACATTTTTACCAGAACTTATAGGGAGATTGCTTCAAAGAAGCAAAGTTATGACCTGCAACCAGGAGAGACTCACATAAGTTATTTTGAACTGAAGACACATGAGAAGGAAAAAGATCATACAGGAAAGATTTCCCCTAGGACAACTGGCTCCTTTCTTTTTTCTTGGCATTATAAGTGCTGTTTAACAGTACTGAAGAGACATTCAAGCATGGGTCATTAAATTTCATGTCTCTGCAAATGAATTTCCAAAATCTTCCATCTCCTATTTCCAGGAAGTTTATGCAGGCTGATTCTTCTGCTGGAATCAGTTTATTTATCTGATAGAATAATCATTTTTCTGCTTCTGTGTGAGGCATTTCCTTCTGTTTACTAAGAACACAGGATGCTTGACACAGTTGGAAATTTTGGAAATAATTAGTAGAAGATGGAAACTAGGGGACATACAAATAATTTCTAGCAAACAACATACTAATACCTAATTTTGTAAGCTCACAGTGGTTTTACCTTGACTACTGTATAAATCAGTATGAATTTGTTTATGGAGGAAGACAGTTAATAGCTTTCTTTTGTACTGTAAAGTGAGCTTTGTCATTGTTTAATATTGAAGAACAATATTACATACAGGATATACAGGAGTGTTACTAGAAGGTAGACTTTATTCTATCTTTGGTCATCTATGTAGAATGGAGTTAGCAGTTAACCATATTGTAGTGTCTAGACACTGATCAGTAGAATTACACTATGCAAAAAGTAGTTAATTTAATCCTTTCACACTTCTGAGAATCACCTATGGTGGAAGAACTCCAGACCAGGACTCTCAGAAGGGTAAGTGTCCTTGTAGAGGGATCTAGATAGATTGGTGCATCAGGCTATGATTAATGGGATGAAATTTAACAAGTCAAAAAGCCAGATTCTGCACCTAGGTTGGAGTAATGTTGGGCACAAGTGTAAATTGGGAGAGGAGTGGTTGGAGAGCAGCCTTGCAGAATGAGATCTGAGGGTGCTGTTCGACAGCAGCTCAACATTATCAGCGGTGTGTGCCCTGGCAGCCGAGAGGGCAAACCACATCCTGGGGTGCACCACACACAGGGTAACCAGCTGGTCAAAAGAGAGTATTATCCCTCTGTATTCAGCGCTGGTGCAACGTGACCTTGAGAACTGTGTACAGTTCTGGGCCCCACAAGTTAATAAGGCTGTTAAAATCCTTGAAAGTGTCCAGAGAAGGGCAACAAAGCTGGTGACAGGGCTGGAAGGCATGTCCAGTGTGGAGCGGCTGAGGAGTTTGGGCTTGTCTAGTTTGAAGAAATGGAAGCCGAGGGGCAACCTCATGACTCTTTACAGCTTCCTGAGGAGGGGGCATGGGGAGGGAGGTGCTGAGCTCTTCTTCCCAGTATCCAGTGACAGGACATGTGGGAACAGTTCAAAGCTACACCAGGGAAGGTTTAGACTGGACATGAGGAATTGTTTCTTTACCGAGAGGGTGGTCAAACACTAGAACAGGCTTCCTAGAGAGGTCATGGATGCCCCAAGCCTGCCATGTTTAAGAAGTATTTGGATAATGCCCTTAGTGATATGCTTGAACTTTTGGTCAGCCCTGAATAGGTCAGGCAGTTGGACTAGATGATCATTATAGGTCCCTTCCAATTCAAATAGTTCTATTACTCTATTCTATTCTATTCTATTCTATTCTATTCTATTCTATTCTATTCTATTCTATACTATTCTATTCTATTCTACTCTATTCTTTCTGTAGGCTCTAGCCTCTGGTTTTCCATTTTACTTCCTTCCATCCTCTAGTTTGCTGAAAACTTGGGATAAACTGTTTACAGCAGTGGAGATTTCACCTGACTTAACTTGGATACATACCTGAGGTGGGAGAGATTGTGCTTCTTTTGCCTTCTTTTTCTGAAAGAAAGCTCACTAATTTGGTAGCAAAGCTGAGGTAAATGAAAGCCCAAGAGATGGTCCTGTTAATTCCAGACTTTCTGTACATCTTTATTAAAAGTAGCTACAATGTGCCCCAGAGACCTGCTCCTTGCTTTTTTCATAAAATGATGGAAACAGCATATCGCTATACAATGGGATTACAGAAGAGCAGAATCAGCCAATGTTCTCGTATGTTGTGAAGCTGTTAGTACTTTCACTTTTGTGATATAAAGTAGGTCTGTTATTTTAAACTGCTTTTTTTATAGTGCTTTGGAAAAAATAACTTGAATGTCCCAAGTTTCATGAAATAACCGGTATTCTTACAATATTGTTCCTTCTCTGAGTCTCATGGTTTTTGAAATATTTATTTTTTCTCATGTTCTTGAGTTTCCCAGCCAAGATAACAGAGTGAACTAGAATAGGTTGGTGCAAAAGTAATGTGGTTTTGGACTGTGAATTTTAAATCATTATAACTGGTTCCAACATATCTTTATTAATCAGAATAGCAACCACTGCCTATGTGTTGATGTCATCAGTTGAACTACATATTTTATTACAGTATATACAGTCATATTTAAATGAAGACTCAGCCTTTACTTGAAATTCTCAACAGAAAGTCTTGCAGAGAAAGTTTAGCCTTGTTTTTTTGCAGATCAGCAGGATTTCTGCTGTCAGACCTATCTGCCTTGTGGAGATCTACAGAGAAGATCATAAGACTTCTTTTTCTTCTCCTATCTGCTGCTTGTAGCTTGTAAAATCTGAGGGTCAGAAACATAAAACCATTAGCTACTGATCAATGTATTTCTGCATTATTAATTTTTTGTCCAATACAATGATGTTTCTGTATTTTGGGGTCCAATAAGCAATACATTAACAGGCTAAGATAAGTTCTGGCTTTTGCCTGTCAAGAAACTGATGTCTGCATAAAACCAGAGAATATCATTGCAGCTACTCTTGCTGGTTTTCCTCTTAGAGGTGGCAATAACCTAATGAAAAATTATATGTAAATTGTAAGTATTAATTAATGTAAGGTCCAATTATGTAGAAGAACATGGAACTAATATTTCTTTTCTTTATTCCTCCGTTGAAATTACAATGAATAAATATTTAGTGTAAGAGCCTCCAGTTATACAATGAATCTCATTTAGTTGCAAACAAGTGTCAATAATAACTAATGATGAAGCCACGTGTCAAATAACAGGATATGGAGCACAGTCAGATTTTCAAGGTGAATGACAGATTAGAAGAATCTTAAAAAGGTTTTAATAACACTGCATTGTAATGATAAAAATATATTCACATGTCTAACCCTTTTATAGCAGAATGCATCACTTCAAAATTCTTACACATAGAATACTCTTGTCATTATATTACCTCTCACTCCTGCAGGTTGACACACTCCTCTCATAATGATGGGACTTCACAAAACCCAGAGATACATACTGCTTTTGCAGGTGAAGCAATGTGGCCCAGCAGCACCTGATCCCAAGAAATGCTCAGCCTGAGGCCAGGTGTTCCTAATCATCTTGTTAGGATGATCAAGATGTCCCTCAGGCAAAATCCTGCCCATCACCATTCTTCCATTTGAAGTCTTTATTTCCATTAAGTACCTTTTGGACTTGCATCTCTAAATTTAATAAAAGAAAATGTCAGAGTCAGATGATGGGAAAAAAAATGGGATTTAGAGCAAACTTTACTGCTACACCTCTGCAGTGCTCCAGGATCTGCTCGGTCATTCCCTTCTGAATGCACAGCATCATGATACATGAAGAACTTCATGGCAACTATGAAGGCAGGACCCAGGTTTTCCTGACCCCTAAGAGCATATTTTTACCATTTATAAATTAAAACAAGTAGCTCATTTGACCATTAGCATTGATCGGTCATGGCTGGGACCAAGCATGGCTCCCAGTGGGAGGAGAGAGGGAGAGATTCCCTATTACACCATTATTTTATCTTCTACAGGAATTCTTGGTTTTCCTTTATTCCATTGTCTCAGTCTTTGCCTGCTTCATTACTTTTGGCTGATGACTAAACTATTACCTTCTATTTTTCTGTGTGGGTAGGATTTTTCTGATAAAGGCAGCATACTGGCACTAGCTCACTGCTCGAGTCTCTGGAGGCACACAACATACATTGCTGAAATTGGGGCTGTGCAATAATTCACAGCAACTGCACTCAGTTTGGCCTCCTTTTGGTCTATTAACTGTCCATAAACAGAGGGCAATTCCCAAACAATCATTTTCTCTTGTTCCAAATCATTTTCCTATCTCTTCTTACGCTGCTGCGATTCTGCTGACATTGCTTACATCTTATGAGAGTGAAACAAGATTCATAATCTGGAAAAAATATTAATATGTTGCACACTTCCAAAGAATGGTTCAAAACAAGTAATTACTTTCATAAATATGCTATTGCAGTAAAAATTACTTTTTTCTATATTCTATTAACATATATGCAAATGGAAAACAATAAAACAAAACAACTCAGAAAATTTCACTTCCCAGTACAAGTTATAGCAGTTCTGCCAGCTGGATGGATGTTCAGATGAAAAATGTAGATGTTTTTCATTTATTTGCAGCGTAAAAATTAAAACTATGAAGCTTCTGAATGGACAAGGAAATTCAAATTCACAGTTTTTCCTCATTGTGCACATCAGTCTCTGATGCAATGTCTGCTCTGGAGCCTTAAAGGAAGAAAAGATTGTTTGTTTTGCTCAGAGTATTCCCATAATTAAACTCAATAAAGCTTTTAGTGTGAGTTATTAAGTCAGTGACAGAAACAGGCATTTCTTAGAAATAATTATATCTGATGTGATTCATAAAAGTTTGGGCACAGGATGTTATCTCACTACAGTAAAATTATATTGCAATATTCTTAATCCCAAGTGTCAAAAAATACTTCCATTCCTGGTACTTTAAATAATACGTTTGAGAATCATTTACATTATCTTTCATAAGGCATGAAATGCATTTTTATATTTTCAGTCTTTACTCTCCCAGGAGTTAGAAACAGGCCATTAGAGGATGGCAGCTGGAGAGTTATTCCAGCTCCAATGGATGGATAAGGAGCATCTATGGTTCACCATGCTGTGAGCTACCATCTCTCCAATTTGCCTCCTCTTATCCAGTGAGCAGTCCCCAAACCGTATTAGTCAATGACACTAATTATTTAAACTGTTACAGTTTAGTGAGAAGTGTATATGTGCACATGATGGACTCGTAGCATTATGAAGAGTAAGATCTATTCTGCCAGAGCCTCTTTCTGGGTGTGATAGGTCCTCTGATCTATGATGAATAAAAATACATTCAACCTAGTTATAGTCTACCAGGACTGAGACTCAAACCCTGTCAAACTCTCCTTGCTTGCAGTTATTTAGAATCAAATACTTTTCAGTAAATTAACAAAAGCCATTGCTATGTTTTATTTTCTTTCCCAAAAGAAGTGCAATATAGGTAGAAATAGCTAAGACAGACCTGTCAATGATGGCAGCTAAAAGAAAATTACAGATAAATCATCAAGCACAACATTTTCGAGTAGTATGAACCTGATTTAAAACAACAGCTGGCTGAAGACAGTGGCTATGAATTGTCTCTACTTAATGGAGAAAAGGTGAAATATTTCACTTTAGAGAACAATATTAATATTAAGGGATAGTTAAATTTTTCAGGTGTTTCATATCTGACAATAAATACCATTCAATTGCTATTAAAGCTGATCTTTATTGGAAGGCATACAGCCAACTTAATTTGGGTCATAGCTTGAAGACAGTATAAAATTCCCAAAACTTAGCATGAACAGGTAAAAGTGTTCCTCTCTCACACTAGAGACTCCTTCAGAAGAAACACTGAGACCTCTGCTTATCTGCAAACAGGTATGTATTTTGAAGTCCAAAAATTGTTTCTATTTAAAGAGAAGCTTTAAAATTAAAATAGTGCTACATTTGGTTCTGCCCTGGACAAGCAAGGAAGAGGAACAAGGTATTTGTTGCAGACAGGTCTTCTGTATTCCCTTTTTCCAATTTCCATCCACTTCTAACTTTCCTAGATTGATTCCTGCTCCTTTTAAAAAATCCTAAGTAATAATTATGCTATTTGTAGAAGCTGTTTCTTTCATGCCTTGTCCTTCTCTTTTTTTCTCATGATGCTAGTGCTGGACCTCTAATGTAGGTGTCTAGAATTGAGTTTGTGTTATTAGAGTTAGTCTGTCGAGTCTCATTTTCTGTGAAGAATTTTCTGGGGAGCTGAGTTTTACTTAGTATTGTATTTTGATCACAATGACTTCTTCATTAAAATAATAAAAAAAAAAAAAAAAGAAAGCTGGGATAATGTCATCTCTACTGCAACTTGAAGGAAACCCACAGAGTCGCACCAAGAATTAATTTAGACCAGGATGTCCAGCTTAGATAAACAATGGCTACAGGGGCTAAATTAAATGGAAAAATATCTGAAGGTAGTGAAGCAGAGTAAATAAAAAAATAGGACACAAAAGAAATATTTTGTGTTTTCCAAAGCTCAACATTCTTCACATCTTAATTCCTTTCCAAACAATGAAAACTCTCTTTTCGTTAAGATTGCTGGATAATTTATGTTTATTTATTCTTATAAAATGTTTCTCATTGAAGCAACAACAATAGCAAAAGCACAGGGACCTGTCATACAAAACCATGTATTATCCTTTTGAAAGAGAAGATAAAATTGAGGGACATTATAGTCACAAAACTATTTATAGCAGACACAATTTCCAGCAAATCTGTACATTTTTTCAGCAGTGACAATACAGAGTAGGTAACCTTAGAATTTCAGTTCCCAATAATGTTGCTGTCTTGTGGGTCAACAGTATAAATCCCTGAAAAGCCTGTTTGCTTTTCAAACTTCTGTAAACACATAAGTCAACCCCTTTCATAGACTGACTTTTTGGCCTCTGTTTGAGGAAATGACCAGATTAACCACAAAAACAACTCCTGAAAGATCTCATGCTTGTAAATACAAGAGGAGAGAGAGAGAGAGAGAGAGAAGGAAAGTTTGACTTCACATTTGCCTTTTTTGCCCAACTTTGCAAGAGTTCAGGGACGGACATATGGTGCAGTACGCGCTGTCAGTAAAATGACAGCTACTCTTTCACCCTTGGGCAGCAAATGGAAATGTGGCTGGTTTATAAACCAAATTCTAAAAATAGCAGATTCCTTTAACATGGCAGAATGGTGTGACTCATGCATCATTCTGACATAAACATGACATCCATTGCAGTCAAATCATTATGTCAGATGCAGTTTGACCATTTTCAAAATTACTCATCAATCTTTCAAAAATATTTAAACATCAGTAGGAAAAATAACAGCAATCTGGAGACCATTTGCTGAATATTAGATGCTGGTTTTATTAGGGACTGAAATCTGAGCTATGAATTCAATCACTGAAGTGATAAACATGTTAAAAACAAGCTGCAATCAGCCCCATGTCATGTTGACTATTATATAAACTTAAGTGCCTGAGCAACTTAATGGCTTATTCAATGGTTAATGTACTGAAGTACATAGGATACCTGTTAGTGCCACAAATTGACTACAGACACTGAGTAAGCAAGTAGCGGCCTCTTTGCCTCACCTTTCCATCTATAAAATGGAGATGATGATACTTCTTATGAGGCCAATGTGTTCCGTTCTAAGAAGGAACTTTCATCATTAGCTTGCCAAAACTTACGTGTCTAAAATGAATGGGAGTAGTTACATATAATTTTCCAAGATATTGCCCTGTAATGAATGGAAAGAGATAGGTAGTTTCAGGGACAGGTCTCTGAGAAAATGAGACAAATCGCCTTCTGGAAGGATCTCCAGCTGGATATCAAATGAGTCCCAGTGAATAGTTTAGACCTGTATTTTTTAGCTAAACTGAAAAGTTCAACCAGCTCTGGCACCCTGGGGAGAGGAGGGCTGAAGCCGATGGCCCCAAGGAGAGTCATTCTCTGTGGCAGACCAGTCTCCACCAAACTCTGCCACCACACCAAGAACAAACAGGACGCTAAACTGAACATGCCAGTGGTCCCAGTGGTGATAATCTGGTCCTGCAGAGCTGTTTACAGCCCAACATACACTGGAATGACCATTATTTCCCTTGACTGCCTCTTGATATCTACTGTAAAGCCAACCAACTCCCAGCATGTGTGGATGCAGAGAAGGGTAGAAGGCTGAGGAACAAAGGCTGGACTTTTATTTGCATGTAATACCAGGAACAACACAGAAATAGATGCTACATATTAAGTCAAATCCCCTTCATATTGTAATTACTGCTTCTAATTTTGTCATCCCACTGAACAGAAGTGTAGATGCAGTAAGAAGAGTAGATTCTATTACTATACTAACAAGACCGTTGTTACTGCTGCTAGGAGTTGTTTTTAGCAGCCTGATATAATTAAGCAATTAATAAACAGACCTAATCACTCTTTCATGTGTCCTGTTCTATTTCCTATAACATTGAATAGGCTGTGTCATCATGTCAAATGTTTGCTTCACAATGAGGCTTTTTTAGAAAATCTTCTATTTTGAAAGCTGGTATTTTTTTTTATTTTTTAAATATTACCAGGCAAATGCAAAAGCCTGTGAAATAAGATTACCTTCAAAGCAATTTAAGAAAAAGGCAAAGTAGAGCTATAAAAATGCTTGTTTTACATTGGTCTGTGGAGCCCAGTGCAGCAGTGAAAAGAAGGCACCAATACCCTCCCAGAGAGCCACAGACACCAGCCACTCCCATAAAACAGGGACCCGAATATCCTGGGCAGGATGCTCCCTGTCAGCTCAATGCCAATGTATCACTGCCTTCTTCTGAGCTCAAAATAAGACATGTAAAACCAAGATAAGAAGAAATGAAGAGGTCATGAAATGCAGAGGGTTTTGAGTGCAGGTGGAGACTAAGGGAAGAGCTGTGCCCTGTGTTTCTCACTCACAACAATGCAGAAGCGTGTGTCCTCAAATGTGTCTTTTATCCACGTAGCCTCAAAACGCAGATATGGGGAAGTTTAGCCTGAAACAGACAGAGTAGACATCCAGTAGAAGTCACTATATTATAGCACTGTCCAGATATTTTTATGTGAGTCACTGTTGTGGTAGATGCACTTGACCCCCTCTTAGCCAAACCAGCAGCAGTTTGGTACAGACTCCAGAGGATTTAAAGGCATGAGCTACAGCCAGAAGTCTAAAGAGCCCTAAATCTGCAGTGACTGTGCAAAATAGGAAGGAGTTCTTCAGAGAGCTTTCCAATGTTCTCCAAAATTCTTCAAAAGCTCTTCTAAATTCACTTTCAAAATATGTGAGATGGAAAATCCACTGGAAACAGAAAAAAATATCTCAGGTTACAAATCACAGAATCATAGAATAGTCTGGGTTGGAAGGGACCTTGAAAGATTACCTAGTCCAACCCCCGACATCTTCATCCAGATCAGGATGCTCAGAGTCCCCTCCAGCCTGGCCTGGGATGTCTCCAGGGATGGGGCATCCACCACCTCCCTGGGCAACCTGGGACAGGGTTTCACCACTGTCAGTGCAAAAAATTTCTTCCTCATGTCTGATCTGAATCTCTCCTCTTCTAGTTTAAGAACATCACCCCTTGTCCTGGCGCAACAGGCCCTGCTAAAGAGTCTGCCTCCACTGAAAAACCAACACAGTTCAAGAAAAGTTTTAGGAAAATAAAAATAATCTCCTTAGTTTTATCCCCTACATACTGATTCTCATCAAATCTTTCCTTCATGTTGATGCTGAAGTGGCAACTACACTTTGTTTATCAGGGATAAAATAACCCACCATGAGGCCCTTCTGTGAAGTCCTCAAAGAGACATATGACAAAAAGATTTTGCTGGTATCTGGGTTTAAATGTCATCCATCCCAACAAATAACATCAACACTGGCTTTTGGAGTAGCACAGGCTTTATTGGCTTAAATTTTGGCCACTGATCTCATGGCAAGTAAAGAGCCAAAACTCTTTGCATATGGCAAATCAATCTACTGTACAAATAAATATTTAAAAGCCAGACATGAGGAAGAGCTCCATAACAACTCTCAGCCCCATTCACATTTTGAGGAGCTGGATGCTGTTAGGAAAATTTTTCACTGTAGAGATGACCAAAAAAAAAAAAAAGGTCAAAACGGAACATAAATAAATTTTAGCCTAAAAAGAAAAGGTGCTTGGTGTCTTTCACACTGCTGCTTCCTCTTAAAGTTTCCTTTTCCTAGTGGTGCCTTTTTATGTTCTTTTTGATAAACACAATTAACGTAGTCTGTCATCAAATCCACACAAGCTGTTGTACCAGGTACACAGCTACTTTCAAGATGTCTAATTCAGCAAGGTAAACATTAACAATATTTCCACCAGCTCCTGGAGTTATCTATGTGGTGGAAATTGTGTAGCTGCACACAGGGGCTAGATTAGCCATATTATGGAGATTAAGGTTGTAGTAAAAATGGACAAATGAAAGTTTCAGGTTCGAAAGATGAGGGAAGTAAGAAAAAAAGTGGTAATTAGTGGTGGTTTGTGGTTCATGAGGACTGTGGCCCACAGAACATATCTCTGATACTGCTTGAGCATTGCTGCCTGATGACCCCAGGCTGGACCTGAGGTTCAGACATAGAGCTTGTGTTCAACAAAGATGGGGGAAATATGAGACTATATAGGCAATGAAACTGCAGCCACTTTATATATTTGCACTTCTTTCCGTGGCCTGAAATGTCTCCAAGGACAATATCACATCATTGGCTTTATTTGTGTTGGAGCTTTGTTTGCCTTATCTAAAATATTAATAACTAGCAAGTGAACCTGAGAATGCATGAGGCTGAGGTGTTAATTGAGACAGTGAAATGAAATCTTGTCATCTAATAACAACACACCATCTCCACACAGGTTCTTCTAACAAAAGGAAAAAACAACTTATCCTCTGTTCTCATACAAGCAATAACTTGTTTGTATTTTCTGACACATACACCCACTGGAAATTTGGTGCTAGCAAAAAAGTGTTAGTTTCATGTCCCGAACTTGAAAAATTGCATGCCCTTTCCAATCCTTTGCACTTTATCAAACAACAACATTTTTCAGTTTCCTCTATCTAATTTATAAAAAGACTTACTTAAAATAAAATGACCTTCCTTGATTTGCTTGCAGACCCCCTGTTAACAAGATTTTCTTCATTTCAGATGATTAGCAAAAGTCCAATTGTTGCTCGGTAAGCAAAAAAACTTTATTTATCACTTCAATAAGACTACTTTGCAGGATGCTGAACAGTGGGAAATTTTTAAAACCGGAGAAAAATAATGCATTTTCCTCATATAGATAATGACTGAGCCTTTTGATATCTTTCTGTAGAAAAGAAAAATATAAAAATCCACTTCAATTGGAGTGCCATTGTAAAGCGTAACTATCCTTGATGTCTTTTGTCTTTGATGATTATTGGTCTTTTAAGACTGCAGACATTGGATAAAAGTGTTTGCCTTTTATTTATGGACCAAACCACAAGGAGATATTTCATTTTTCTTTGACAACAGATCATCCAAATAATCTCAATATCAAAAGAAATATACACATCTAAAATTCATCTCCTGTGCACTCATGTCTAGTCTAGGAGCATCTCTTTTCTCATTTTTCCTGACATGGGTTTCCTGGGAATGTGTAAGGTTTATGATTGTTCAGCAACATAATTTAAACAAGAAAAAAAAAAAGGAAAGCAGGAGGTTTTCCTGAACAGATGCTCCAAACTGTTGCCAGAGATTCAGAAATTCTAATCTTCTTCTTGCTATTGTGAGAGAAACATGACTGCTACCTGAACTGAAAGAGGTCATTGTAAACAAGGCTTTGCCACATGAGCTGTGCTAATCAGGATATCAGGACATTATTCTAATTTCATTGAAAGATTTCAGAAACAACATATTATAGTTCATCTAGGATTTGTTCGAAGTGGAGTGTTCTATTGTTTTCAATGTGCTGGTTTATTTAATGTGGCACCAAGTTTCCTGAATGGAATAAAGTATCTATCTTAGTGTACCTTCTTCCAATTTATTGGTATTTTTATTCAGAACTTTTATTTCAGTAAATAAATCACATGTCCAACCACAATGCACAAGCAGCTCACTGAATCAGAGCCATAGGTAGTGATTACGTATATGAATAAGTTAAATGATGCCACATCATCAGACACCAATAAAGTCCACCTATTTTACCTGAAAATATTAGTATGCCATTAGGATAGGATTAGACCCAGACTAGCAGTAGGTCAGGGTATGCCAGAAGGATTATTCAAATGGAATTTTAAATGCAGGGCTAAGTTTAGTCTCCCATGAGGAATTGCAGTCCAGTTGCCACCCACACCCATGCCAGGATCTGAATTTGATCAGGATTAACCCAAACCACCACTTGAACTTGTCAGATCTGTACCTAGTCAATATATAATTGCTGTTTTACAGCATCTGTCAAAAACATGAACTGAAGTAATTTCATAAAAGTGGATTTAAGAATAAAATTGGCTGGTATTTTTCAGGTTTATTCACTAAAAAAAATGTTTGAGACTAAATTTTCCCAGAAATAAGTAAAAGTAAAAATTTGCAGTAGTGATAGACACAAAACAAAACAAAAGATGCAAAAAAAAGCATTATTTTTACATCTCAGGCACTATTTCCAATTTGCAAATAAGAAACTCAGAAGCAACAGGACAAAGTACAATTTCCAGAATTTCTATTGTTTTATTGCAGAGCAGCCCTTGGACAGGACTGTACGTGATGCTCCTGACAAGCCTTAATGGAGCATTGGCTCCTGCTTTGGCCACGGAAGCCGAGCACTGGAATGCGGCGATTAGAGACGATGCATAGTGGGACGCAGACAGAAATTCACGCAGAGGCAGAGGTCTTGTTCATGAAGGACCTTAGAGCCTGGCCTAGCAGAGAGCTGACTTAGGCCTAGGCTAGCTTCTTTATTCACCATTTACCATTTTATAGTATTTACAGATACAAGCATGGACTAAGATGTTAAGATTTTTACACAAGGTGTTTTTCCGCTAATTGTTATTAAAAATGCGCTTAACTCATGTGATGTTTGTCTCACTAGTTTTTCAACTCATTCACAGACCAGGCCCAAGGACATTCACACATCCCAGACACTTGGGGACGGTTATCCGGCCCGAGATACCATTCTCACGAGTCCGGGCTATAACTTTTTACAATTATGAGAAAGATACTTCGAAGTAATCTGTCCAAGGCCTTTTATATATTATGATGTTAATATTATGTCTTCGACCATCCGGATGGTCATGTTAGTATTGATCTTCCTTTATTGTCCAGGTGGCCGGAACCTCACATCTTGCTTTCCCACATTTTACTTTCCAACACTGGAAGAAGCAAATTTTAACAGTTACCAATGCATTACATTCTATCTCCTCAACCACACGCCACCACTATCTACTTTAAATAACCCACTGTAATTTCTCTCTAGTTAAGATGTTAGTTTTTATATAAAAGGCTAATCTTTCCTTGATTTTTCCCCCTTCACTATGTCCCTGTTTTTCAAAGACGTGCTGAGCTGCAGCTTGTGTTGATTGAGAGAGGGGCAACGTGACACAAGCTCTTTGAAATCTCAGTTCCCCTATGTGTCAGGCTCTGTAATAACGTTAAGAGCAAGGTTTGCCACTATGGGCAAGCTCAAGGGTGCATGGGTTTGCACCCAGGGACAGAGGAGTGAGGGATGCGTAAGTAGAGAGGAAGAGGGGAGAGGAGAGAGGGGAGAAGGGAGAGGGGAGAGGGGAGAGGGGAGAGAGGAGAGGGGAGAGGGGAGAGGGGGGAGGGGAGAGGGAAGGGAAGGGAAGGGAAGGGAAGGGGAAGGGGAAGGGGAAGGGGAAGGGGAAGATGAAGGGGAAGGGGAAGGGGAAGGGGAAGGGGAAGGGGAAGGGGAAGGGGAAGGGGAGGGGAAGGGGAAGGGAAAAGGAAGGGGAAGGGAAGGGGAAGGGAAAGGAAAGGGAAGGGAAAGGGAAAGGGAAAGGGAAGGGAAGGGAAAGGGAAGGGAAAGGGAAGGGAAGGGAAAGGGAAAGGGAAAGGGAAAGGGAAAGGGAAAGGGAAAGGGAAAGGGAGGGAAGGGAAGGGAAGGGAAGGGAAGGGAAGGGAAGGGAAGGGAAGGGAAGGGAAGGGAAGGGAAGGGGAAGGGGAAGGGGAAGGGGAAGGGGAAGGGGAAGGGGAAGGGGAAGGGGAAGGGGAAGGGGAAGGGGAAGGGGAAGGGGAAGGGAAGGGGAAGGGAAGGGGAAGGGAAGGGAAGGGAAGGGAAGGGAAGGGAAGGGAAAGGGAAGGGAAAGGGAAGGGAAGGGAAAGGGAAGGGAAGGGAAGGGAAAGGGAAGGGAAGGGAAGGGAAAGGGAAGGGAAAGGGAAGGGAAAGGGAAGGGAAAGGGAAGGGAAGGGAAAGGGAAGGGAAAGGGAAAGGGAAAGGGAAAGGGAAAGGGAAAGGGAAAGGGAAAGGGAAAGGGAAAGGGAAAGGGAAAGGGAAAGGGAAGGAAAGGGAAGGAAAGGGAAGGAAAGGGAAGGAAAGGAAAGGAAAGGAAAGGAAAGGAAAGGAAAGGAAAGGAAAGGAAAGGAAAGGAAAGGAAAGGAAAGGAAAGGAAAGGAAAGGAAAGGAAAGGAAAGGAAAGGGCCACACTCTTCTAATCTTTTTGTCCTCTTTATTTCCTTCCATCTCCTCTGCTCTGGTCAGAAGATGCCTTTCTAAACTTGAATATTGAAAATAAATAAATGAATGCCTGGCAAAAGTGAAATTTGGAGCAGGTCAAGCAGCACCAGCTTAGTTTTGTTAGAAGCTAAGCTTTAAGATAAGCTGTTGGAAATTCTTCTGAGCCCCAGGCTGGGGAAGAGGAGCAGGAAGAAATAATTGGGGCTAAGGGAATGCCAATTTGGTTTGAAAACTTAGAGTTAACTAGAGAAACAAAACCCTGAAAATAGTAGCAAAAACCTTTACTCCCACTGACGGCTCTTTGGTCACCACAGTGCATTGCTACTTGGGATACTGAAAAATTTAATCTCAGTTGAAAATTTTTGTCCTGAGAGCAAGATTTTCAAATAAGGATAAATCTGCCCAAGAAATCCAGCCTTCTGCGTAGATCAGGGAATGGGTAGTGACTGTTCTTTGATGTTCAGTCTCTTGAAAGCAACTTGGATCACATTTACCCTTCCTCCTCCCTGTGGCATTGGCTTCTAGGAGAGCTGGCCTGCTTAAATTTTAGCTTTGAATTAAGAAGTTCAGTAAAAGAGTATTAAAATTGATTCAAAAAATTACTTTGAAAGTTAGTGCTCAACTTCAAAAGGAAATCTAGCTGCCCATGAATGATGCCAAGTGAAACAGCTAGGCAGATGCTAGAAGAAGAAAAAGGACATTTTAGTTTCATCGTGTGGATATGGGGAGAGGAAAATGAGAAATAAAATAAGAAAAGTGGGTAAAGGAAGGGAAATTTGAGAGGAAATATGGAAAAACAAACAAACAAAAAAAATAGGTGAGGAAAGACAACTACTTTGCTGAACACAAAACTAGCTCCAAAACAACCATAACAAAATGGAAGCTGAAAAAGTGTCCTCAGGTGTCATCTTTGAGACACAATACATCAGACTAGCCTCCATACCGGTAGCATAATTCATCTTTGTGGCAGGCTGCAGGAAACTGATAGTCAAACAAATTATTGCCATTTTCTCCTGTTCCTCAGTCATTTCTTACCCTGTTCTCCTCTTGTTACTTAAACATTACAAGATACTTTTGTAGAAGACTGGCTGTTTATTGGCTCTCAAGTATGTCTGTTAACATTTTTAACCTGAAGTGCTCAGAATCATCCACTCCTCACCAGAAAACTGCTTCCTCTCTGTGCATCTCAACTGTTGTTCAAATGTCTTTCAAGGTCCCTTCCAATCCCTAACATTCTGTGATTCTGTGTGAAACTGGAAATGCGCTTCCAATCCATGAGATGGACACCTCACATTTTGTAGCAGTCTCTCCTTTTTGGAGGTCATCCTGCACCTCCTGACAGCAGCATCCTTCACCACCTGCAGACCATTTGCTAGAGTTGGAAGACTCAGGTGAGAATGTATTAGTCTGTTCTGTGCTTCTGGTTTATTCTCAATGGATGTGTTTAAGTAGATGGATGATTAGAAGAGTGTAAAGTCATTTTATAGTTGTATATTTAATGGGTGTCTATGTCAGTCTGAAGAATCAATACAATAAATATTTAATCTCAAAATACTATTAACAATACACCAGCTAAAGATTATTCCTGACAGTGTGAGCACTCCTTGAATACCTAAACACTAGAATGTCTCAGGATACTTTAGAGAAAAACAGAGCTGCCAATTATTACAGACTCAGGATTTTTTTTTGCAAATTACCTGTGCGTAGTGTAATCTCATCCATTCACATGAACATACAATAAGACCAAAACTTTAAATAGTGAATTACTTGATGGGTACAATGGGTACCCAGTGTGACTGTTCATGAGCCATTTCAAGTCTGAAAGAAGCACATTAGTTGGAGATAGTACCCAACGAACAAAGCAATGTCACTTCTTGACCCAAATAGATACACAAGCACAGCATTCACTTTGTCAGTAATCTATGAACTTATTGTTACCTTGAACAGCTGTTCTCCCATTATCCTGTACAGTGTAGGCATATTCTACACTGTGTAGCAGTTTCTTAAATGCATCCCATCTTAAGGACTATTTAGGAATACTCAGAAAAATACTACAGGGAATTTTCAGACAGAAGCAGGAATTTCCCGTTTTGTCTCTATTGTAGGTGTTGAAGCCTGACTTTGCTGAAGTATCCATGAAGTCCATGGCGTAGCTAAATAACTGAAACACTGAAAAAATTAAAAATGGTGTCTCTCTGACAGTGAAAATGGAAGAGAACAGAATAATTCTTGGAGAACCATGAAGAAGTGAGGAAGATATAGGAGGAAGGAGAAATAGTGACAAATCATGCTCCTACACTCTTCCACTGCAGACCGTGGTCAGCATTAGCAAGAACATGATCAAATTTTGCAATACAAAATGCATGAAATGTAACTTGCTTATTTGAACCTTTCATATCTCTCTTTTCATACTTCATCCCCGTACTTTTCCATTTGTTATTTTTGTGGAACCATGTTAATGGAGTTCAAATTTTTTTAATCATGATCATCATCTGAATAATTTACCTAAGACCTTTCAGTCTGGTTTTCTTGTTCAGACTATTTATAAAGGGTGCACAAGTGCTCGGGGAATTTAAGAAATACACTATGTGCTAAGAGCTAAACACAAGTGTCTTCCGTGTGTGTGTGCAAACACAAAAATTATTGATGTTTGAGCAAATCCGTCTTTCAAGCAATTTATTCAAAGGGAGCTTCTACCTCTCAGATAATTAAATAAAGAAAAACAAGTATGGTTTTATGCCCTTTTGCTCATTTTCACTCTTGCATACATTGCCCTGAGGACTGAACACCTGGTCTCTGTTTCCTGCTGCACAAAGGCAGGACTGACTTGACACAAGGAACTCACAAGAAATGGGGGTGGTCCATCAAAGAATCATGTAATCATAGAATGTCTTGAGTTGGAAGGGACCCACAAGGAGCGTTGAGTCCAACTCCTGCCCCTGCATATGACAACTCCACAGTTCACATCATGTCTCATACATGTTTCCTCTTTACCAGCTCAGCAGTTGATGTGGAAATCCCTCAGCACTGCAAACCTCCTATGATATTTCCCATGGGAAGATATTGATAGAGTCAGAAATGCAGTTGCAAACTCTTCATGTTGCCAGAAGATGTGTTTTGCAATGCGGCTTTGTATTTTCTTGATCTTTTGCTTGCAGCACTCTGAGGAGCAGTGTTATCATTAAAAAATGAACTGCATGCACAAGAGAGACGTGCAAAGTTTGACACTTGCAGTAGAGGCAGGGAAATAAATATCCAAACCCTACTGGAAATGACAAATAATAGCCACAGTGGCCCACAAGGGCATTTTTTTACAGACCAAGTCAGGCAATTTTTGTCAAAGCTGGTACAAAGAGCAAGGGGCTGAGCGAGGCAGGAAAAGGCATGACACCATCAAACACTTGATTCTCTACTACAGGAGAGTGAATCTCATTTCTTTAAATTAAATTACCAACCCAGATCATTCTTGACACAAGTCAAATACTTTTATCTCAACATCCAGCAAACTTCTTGAACCAAGGGAGCACATGGCAGGAAATCAGAAGAAATACAAAAGTAAAAATGCCTGATAATTATCCCCCGTGTGAATTGAAAAACACATTAGATTCCAAAAAAAAGATAGCAGGGCCTGTCAAGGGTGCCCTGATCAAAAAAACACAGTGAAACATAAAGTCTCTTTACTCGAAACAAGCCCAGAGCCTGGTCAAAATGTAACTGTATTTGGAAACTTCAGCCTGCCTTCACCATTGATTTACGTGGACTTCTTATTGACAACCCAAGTGAAGAACACTCTTCTCTTTTTTCCTAGCATAGCATTTCATGTTGCCTTGATTACAATCTTGAGTGCAAATACCAGCACAGATAGGAAACCACAATGCTAAAATAATCACAGATTTCAAACTGAAGATTTAAAAAAAAAACCAGCAATTTAGTGTCAGAAAAGTTGTTGGATGAGAATAAACCATAACTCCCCAAGGCAGTACTCTGAAATCTGTCTGTCCACAAACACGATGACTACAATGAGAATAGGCTTAAAAAATTTAAGCTCTGTTTTCAGAGCCTCTGAGGAACAGAAAACTAACTTAGGTTTGAGAAAGCTTCATTATAACTATGCTGTTGTGAAATAAAAATAGCTCTACATTTTTCATCATGCTGGATTTACATTTTGGAACAACCTGCCAGGATTCATATTTATTCAGTTATAAATGCATTGATGGCCATCATTTTTCAGTGCTCACTCTTCATTACCCAAATTCTGCTGTTGTTCTAATTGAAGTTTTATTTATAAATAACCCACTGGAGTTTCACATGTACAACCACATTACATCTCATTAGAGTCAAACCACCGATAATACTGCATGCCAGTCCCTGGAAGGGGCAAAAACAGAAAATGGAAATTGACAGAACAGACATTTCTGTGTTTCATTTTTTTTGCCCTGCTTCTCGGGAGACTTCAAGGCTCTGCGCTCATTAAATATCTGCCTTAGACTCAGTAATATGCTTTATTAACGTTAGAAATACTTCACATAATTCATAAATAAGAAATAGATTCTTTTTTTAATGAATACCACATGATAAGGAATTTTTTGTGTTGGTTAGGTTCCTGCTCGGACTTCAAAATGTCTTTTCTCTCCTTTGACAAGGTCTGTTTAAGAAAAGCGGAAAGTTGCCCTTCTAGCTTATAACTCATAGAACCGTGAACACAAGGAAGAGCATGTGTTGTCTGTTAGATACTCCTAATCAGCATGACGCTTCAAATAAACCATTTTATGCAGCACAAAAATGACCTTGCATTGTTACTTTGACTCATATTTTATGTTGTCAGCCTGCAGAATTTTACTTAGAATTGAGAGTTTAGGAAATCACTATATTTGATCCATTGACTTCTTATAATAAAAGGCTCTGGGGACACCTTATTGTGACCTTTCAGTACTCAAACAGGGCCTACAAGATGGCAGCAGACATTTTAGCAGGGTCTGTTGTGATAGGACAAGGGGTAATGATTTTAAACTAAAAGAGGGGAGATTCAGACTAGATATGAGGAAGAAATTTTTTACAATGAGGACGGTAAAACACTCTCCCATGTTGCCCAGAGAGGTGGTAGATGCCTGGAGACATCCTAGGCCAGGCTGGACAGGGCTCTGAGCAACCTAATCTGGGTGAAGATGTCCCTGCTCATTTCAGAGCGGTTGGACTAGGTGATCTTTGAAGGTCCCTTCCAACCCAAACTATTCTATGATTCTATGATCTTTAACCTGGGCACCAAGGAAGCAGAAGATTTCTCTAAGAAGTGGGTCTGGTCTGTCCATTGAGCTTTCTATTGCCTTGAGAAGGGAGTCTCCCATGACAATGACCTGCCTTTCTTTCTTTACAGTAGCAGTTTTCACACAAGGTATAGGCCAACTCACCCTTGGCGACACCCCAATCTAGCTGAACCATTGTCATCATTATTGTTTGGTTCTACTTGCAAAGTTTCGTACCTACTGTGCAAGGGCACCTGAGAAGTTGGGTAGTCAAAGAGGAGACATGCCTGCTACACCAGGCAGGAACTTGTCACCATTGCCCCTCATCCCTGAAGTCACTGTGTTCAGCCAGGTGGAGAGAGGATACAGAATCCTCCATGTCACTTTGTAGAGGTTGGGGAAGGCAACAGAAGGAGCTTTTTCCTTCAACACAATTGCTTTCAGGTTGGTGATAAAGAATCCCAATAAACTCGTGCCCCCTCAGCTGGAAGTTGGTGTGAGTTTTGCACATTGTTCATTTTGTGTCTCCCAGTACATACCATAGGAATTCAAGAATTATCATCAGAGCAGTCATGCTACTTGCCCAATATCCTGCGCTTGTGTCCTGGTTTTGTTAAAAACAAGTTTCTCTTTTAGTGATTTTGCCTGACAGCTAAAGCTTCATATTAGCTGCATTTTCCTGGAGAACCAGACACATGTTTTGGGAAACCTAGCAATGGAATGCGAGGTTATTGATAAGCACGGATGGACATCTCATGAGAGGGGTGACAAGAAACAAGTGACCAAGAAACTGACCAACTGTGTATAACATCCCATTCACGTGAATACTTCATATAAAGTGGGAGATGATGAGGATCTCGTCTCTTTTCCCTTCTGCTTATGGCCGACATTAGGAGAGGACCTTGCTAGTCGTCCCTGCGAACTGAGGCCAGTGACAGACTGAATCCAGCTCCGGTTGGCTGCGGAGTTCAATCCAGGACTTTGGGTGCCGGCTCTGCCGTTGCTGGGACTTTCAAGATTGGTTTTGTATATTTTGTATATTTTCTCTATTCTTGTTAATAGCATTAGTAAAACATCTTTAATTTTTCTAACTCTCTTCTCTCTGTCCTTCTTTTCCTCCCGATCGCCTGTCCTGAGTAGGAAGCGGGGAGAGGGTGGGGAAAAAGGGGGAAGTGGGGAGGGAGGAGGTTAACAATACATCTGCCAGGGTTTTTGTTGTCACCCCGCAATCTAAACCCTCGACAGCTTGACAGAGGCTGTGGCAAGAAACTCTGCAGTGGAGAGCACACACCAGGGACCCTGAGCTCTAAGTTAAAGGTTGAGACATGACTCTCTTCGTGTCCATGTGCTTATTCCCATTTTGCCTCTTCCCTGTAGAACCCTGAATGATGTAAGCCTGCCCTTCTCATAACTTCCTTGAAAAAGCCCCTCCATGATCTTGTTGTTAGTGTCCATTAACATAATTCTGAATGACCTTGTAATCCTGAAAATGGACAGGGTTTGTTTAAATCACCTAACTCTTCCCTGGCTTTTAGCTTCAGCAATATACGATAATGAGTTCTACAAATGAGCTGCAAGGTATGGGAGAAAGTAGGTCTGCTTTTCAGTTTTTCATCAGCTTTTTTAATAGCATGGTGCTAGGGTTAGCTTCAACCATCTATACCAAAAGAATTTTTATGAGTTTACAAAATGTGAGGTTTGGTTTCTTCTCCTTCTGTGTTAGACACATAATTATTTTTTTCTTCAGGCAGGAACAAAACAAAAACTTCCTGTAACAGGAAATGAAGTTCAAAATATCCTTCTCTGCAGCTTCTAAGAATTTCTAGTTCCAGCCCAAAGGTGCTCCTTTTCTGGGGATATGAAGCAATTATCAAAATAATAATGGAAGGGGAAGAGCGAAAGATGGTTGTGGCCTCTGACAAAAAGTCATTCCCCATACCTCACTCAGCTCTAACCAGACTCCTAATTTTGCTTTATTAGCAAACACAGGCAAATGAAGAGGAAAATGTTTCTTCTTTGTTAAAGGTACAGACTACCGCTAAAAATCAGGTATTTCTATGCTATTTGTCTACAAGGTGTTGTCTAAAACATATTTTTGTATCATTTTTATATATATGTACTATTGTGCGCTGTTGTGTGCTGCTGTAACACAGAAAAAGGGTTTTGCCATGACATAATTTCTTTGACTTTTGAGGTTCAAGTTATTGTTTAATTTCCCAGGAAAAAGGAATTTTGCTTTTATGTTATAACAGCTTTCTTGCAGCCATTACAAAAATATTGGAAATTAATCTGCTTTTCCATTGCTGCAGGAACTAGGTAAGTATCTTTAAACTTTTAATTCTGCCTACACTCAAAAAAGTGTGCAAGGCTGGACAGATATGGGCAGGCAAGATATTATAGTCCACTGACCATTATTCTGAAAGGCTCTGAGAAATGGTGGGAAAATAGAAAGCAGTCATTTTGACATTAATTGGAGAACATTTAGATCAAAAAGAAATACTTGAAAAGCAATCCTAAGAACAGCTAGCGTGGTTTCTTCTTCTGCAAAACAAAACCAATCTAATTTGTTCCAATTATTCAAAGTTGTACTAGAGGTGGGCAAATCTTCTGGATTTGTGAACTTCTGAGAATACTTTCTGGGTTCATAAAAACCAATTAAGCCCGATGAATGAATTTGTTAAAATATAAACCTGAAGCAATTTTACTTGTAGACTAAGACTGAACATCAGTGTGACTCCAAAGGCTGCAATATTCAGCCACTGAACACGTGTAGATTTTGGTTCTGTTTTATCCACAAGGTGTGTGCTGAAGGCACCACAGTCCATTAAGTGATCCTGACATTTCCTCTGTAGTGGCATGTGAAGATCCTTTGGTTTTCCACCCAGTCCAAACTCTTCTGACCCCTTCCACAAATGTTGTGAAGTTACCAGATTATTCAGAAAAGAAAAGCTGCTTGGCACTCTGTATTAATGATCACTTACTGTGCTAATACCAGAGCCCTTACATGGAAAGCATAAACAGTAAGTCTGAATCCCCCTCAGTCCCAAAGCTTGATACGATTTCTCTTGACCTTCCTCACTCAAAGTTTGATAACGTCAGTCTCTTCCCAACAGTTTTAGTTGTTATCAGTGAATTTATCAAAGTCATGCTAGGTCAGAACGTCTATCTCAAGCCACACCTGAACAATCCTGTGTCTTCCTGAGCCACTCAACCAATTCTGAGGCTGGCTTGTGCTCTATTCCTAGTACTCTCTGTCTTTTTCCAAATAGTTCAACCTTTTTGGCAGCATAGCTCTTCTTCCCTGACAGCTAAGAAGACAACTCATAGCCCGATCTTTATCTGCAGTGGGGAAGTATCAAGGTTGGGAATGCCCAAGGTAGAGAACTGCCTCCAGTGACAAGGAGTTTGAGGCATAGAGTACAAGCCACATTTCTCTGTTCTATTTCTTCTGTTGGGCAGAATCTGCCTCTATCCCTCACCATTGACAGGTTCGCCAATACTAATCAGGTAGAGGGATAGTTTGACTAAGAATTACACACGTGCTAAATCACAGTGAAGTTAACCAAGTGTTTTGACAAACTCTCATGCGGCTGCAGCTTTGAAAAGTGTTTCACATTCAAGACATGCATTTCATAGAATCGTAGAATCATGTAACTATTTAGTTTGGAAAAGACCCTTAAGATCGAGTCCAGCCATTGACCTAACACTGTGATGTCCACCACCATGTGCCTAAGCACCACATCTACACATCTTTTAAACACCTCCTGGGATGGTGACTCCACCACTTCCGTGGGTAGCCTGTTCCAATGGCGGGCAACCCTTTCAGTAAATAAGTCTTTCTTAATGTCCAATCTAAACCTGCCCTAGTGCAATTTCTGACTGGCAGACATGGAGAAAATGGAAGAAAATTGTTCACAGAGACACACAGGGCAAGTCTGCGAGACAGTAGACACAAGTGGTAGCATGGGAAATTAGAGGGGCAGTGTGTTTGTTTGATTGTTTGTTTGTTTTACCAAATTTGTCAAATATTAGAACAGGTTGCCTGGAGATGCTGATGAATTTTCATTTTTGGACATAGTTAAAACTTGACCAGGCAAAAAGATGCTTTGAGCAGGGATTGAGCCACAGGACCCCAAGATGCCCTTTCAGAACTAGACTGTTGAGTGAGTCAGTGATTTTACATGTCTCGCTGAAACAGGAACTGAGACTGGTTAGATAAATGGGTCTGGTAACATTTTTTCTACCCACAGGTAATACTAGAAGATTATGTATAAATCTCATAGAAATCTACAGTGATATTTAATCCTTTAACTTCCTTTTTGCTTTAACTTTGTTCCTGAAGACCAAAAGAAGGACTATTAATGGTAATTGTTTTATAGCCTTAACACATCTTCTGAACCACATCACCTTTCAAAATGTATTGTCGTTCTTATATTTAATTTCTAAATTCACTTGCTGTCCTTATTCCTCATGTTCTGGAAATAATTCACAATTTGAAATGCCTGGCGGTGCTATCATTAACATCATTTACAACCATCTTCCCTCCCCCCACCCCCCTCCACTACTCAAATAATATAGCAGGAAAAACAAGAGCAGTTCAGGACTATTGCAAACATTATTATAATGAAAAATCACCTGGAGTGACTCCATCAAGGAGTCAAATGCCTGCATCCTAACTAAGGGTTGTTGTTTGCAACGAAGTCTAAAACAGATTTTCTGAGACTCCAGTCACTCAGTTGCTTGGTCATGCTGCAAATCTGCTCCAAGCTCAGGACTGTCAAGGTCTGAGGACACCAGAGAGCGGTGTCTACTGATAGCCACCAACAAGGCAGTGACCATCTTCTGCACCTCCCCACCATGTTGGATAATACAGACTGTCTCAGAAAGTACCAACCAACCAAACCTATGCCAGATGAAGAAAAGGTGTTTGCCTTTTCTGAAACAACCTGTAATTAGAACAGTCACCTCAGAAGCTGGAGGCTGACCTCTTTTCTCCCCTGAGGCTATTAGTCTAGCCGTCAGGTTCAGTGTAAACTAGGGCAAAGCTCCCTTTGGCAGTCATATCAAAGCTGTTCTGCTTTATATGAAGTAATGAAATATTACCGAGCCACAAGGCAAGTAAGACAGTGAGTACACCTGCAGTAAAGTGACTAGGGTGATTCTGTGACCAGGGCAATACTCCTATTCTACTCCTTCTCCAATGAGAACATAAATCCTGGTTTCCCATTCTAATTTCTTCATGCTTGAGGACGTATTTGTGCTGGATCTCTTCTTAGATTGTTCCCTCATCATGATTTCCATCCCTGCAACCAGCCAGAATACATTCGTGATCCGACACGAACTTCCATGACCTGACATTTTATTGATAAAAGCAAACTTAAAAAGCATTTAAATCTGCAGTGTTTGTCAACTGTTTTGATACTTTTGATACTGGTAAGTATCTCTCTGTGAATGTCAGCTGCAATTCGTGCTAAATCTAATTCAGACTTGCAACGAGTCAAATAAAACAGATGTGACTTAGCTAAAACAATGAAATTCTACTTGAGCAATAACCTTGACACTAAGAAACAATGTACTATAGACAGGATGGTTTTATTCTTGTAAATTTTTATAAGTGTATAATTGGCACATTTTCCCATTTTCTCTAAGTAAGACATAACACTAGATTTGTACTGCCTAATTTCGGTGTCTATGTTGACAACAATGTTTCATGTTTGAGTTCAGGAGGATTATTTGTGATTTAGAACTAATTTCCAGACTGACCGACCCTCATTCGTATGATGAAGGGAATGGACAGAAATAATTGCAATGCAATTATTAGGCAGACTACCAATTTGAAGTCCCTAACTCATCTGTCAAAACTACTGCTCCCAGGTCATCATGCATCAGTAAAATCAACTTTTTTTCTTCCTTTTTAAGCTACAAATTTATTAAATGAAGTATTTCTTTTCATCTTTATCAAATATACCTCATCAGTATGAGTTAATAGTCTTATATGACATGTTGAAAATTAAAGCTACAGTTTATGTGTTCATCCTGAGAAGTCTTTTTATGTGTACTAATTTTGGCTGAGATAATTTTCTTCATAGCTTGTATTGTGACATGCTTTGGATTTGTGATGAAAACAGTATTTATAACACAGGGACATTTTAGTTATTACTGAACACTTTCTATTCCTCCTATCACCCTTCCAGCAAGTAGATTCGGGGTGCATAAGAAGTTGGGAGGGGACACAGTTGGGGCAGCTGACCCCAACTGAGCAAAGGGATATTCTGTACCATATGATGTCATGCTCAGTAACTGAGGCTGGGAGAAGAAGGAGGAAGGAGAGATGTTCAAATTTATGGCATTTGTCTTCCCAAGCAACCATTATGTGTGATGAAGCCCTGCTTTCCTGGAAATCACTAAATATCTGTCTGATGATGTGAAGTAGTGAATGAATTCCTTACTTTGCTTTGCGTTTGCAACTTTTGCTCTATCTCAACCCATAAGTCTTTATCTCAATCCATGAGCTTTGTACTTTTACCCTTCCAGTTCTCTCCCCTGTCCCATTGGGTGGTGGCGTGAGGAGCATGTGTCCAGTGGTTCATCACCTACTGGGGCTAAACCACAACAACACAATATTTGTGGAAGTTACTTGAGGGTCAGGTTTTATAGATATGAGTATCTTCACAGGCTTTTGGTGTGAAATGATAACTATCCTGTTCTAACAGAAGCTGCAGCTTCCACTAATTGTTGTTTAAGTGACACAATGGCCAGTGGCCACAAAAGCCAATAAACTGAACATCTTCTGAAGCTCCAAATTTATTGTGGATAAGGAAGTTTTACTTCCTTTGAATTAGTTCTCCCATGTTCTGTGCCCTCATCAAGCTCAAGTGCTTCTCTACAAGAGTTTTCAAATGGTCTTACAAAACAGCAAGGCACCACAGCTTGGACACCCACTTTAAGAGCACAATTTCTTTCCCTTACCAACCATGAAAACGATTTAACTCCTAAATCAGAAGGCAACATTTGTTTGGGGAAGCTGAGGAAGCCATTTTAGATTAAGTTTCTTCCTTTTCTGTCTGTACCGTACCTCATACCTTTGGATGTCCAAGTAACAGCTATTTTCATAGGCCTGAAAATTAAACTGCCTCACATGCGAGAATTGTGAGTTGGTATAAGTAAAACAGAATGAAGATAAAATTTACAGAACTATTTTGCATTTTATCATGGAACTGAAATTATATCGGAAACTTTGTAAGGCTGTGCCAACAGCTATTTCATTATCTGTATAAGTTTAAAATTCTATTATATGACATAAGCTGATAAACTCATAGTGTATTATTCCTCATATTTCAGAGGTGAAGTCATTGTGTCAGGCAGCACTAGGTGCTATAGAGGAAAGTCACTCCATGCACACTTTAACTGATGGAAAAATTCCAACTGTTTTTGTCAGTCTCGAGGTAAATGTACAGTAAAGATACCTTGACCCCTTGTGTATCACATAACATTGCCTTTCAGCTTGTTTCCCTTGTATTTAATCTTGTTGTCTAAGATATGTTTCCAAACAACATCCATCTCAAACAGAGGACTTCAAATGATAAAAAGCGCAAGGCTCCTTGGACAATTTGCTTTGGTAATTAATTGCTGTCATCATTAAAAATGTGCATTTAATTTGAACATAAATATGTCTGCATTTATCTGATACTGGAACTGGTTCTCATTTAACATTTGTCTCCTGGACAGAAACACTCTTTTATACAAGGCATTTTCTCCCATTCATCTACTTATCTATTATAGTGCAGCCACACTTCCATCTTCTTCTTGATGCATGAAATGAGCTGAGCTCTTTTAATTTCTCACCACAAGACATCTTCTGTGGCTCTGCATCATTTTAAGGATTCTGTAAATATCCCTTCCCATGGACAAATAGAAAGGTCATGAATCCTCAGTCTTGTTATCTGCCTTCTCTGTTTCCTTTGGGTGTATGGCATAGATGAACAGTGGCTCTACAATTCCTCCTACCCCTTGCAGTCTCACACTTTTTGTGAAACCCATCCCACAATGTGCATTTCTCATATTTCCTCCTTGTTTTTTTTTTCTTCAAGAAAGCTTGAGAGTTGAACTCTGAAGGATACTATTTTTCCTAACACACAAAGGCAAAGGCAGTGGTTGCCAAGCAACAAGAGCCATAGGAACTTTTTTTTTGTCTGAAAATTTCTTCCTCCCACTCAGATTTCTTTCCAATCTGGAAGCTTATAGGTACAGAGCATTTGCATGGAAAAGCAGCCGCCTAATGTCCTTTGAATCAAAGCTATGATCAAAGGCTTAAAGGCTGTATCATTAGAGAGTTCAGAAGCACCTGGAATTTAATGCTGTCAGATTTGCCTTAGTGGCAATCTGAATATTTTGAATTTTTAATGCTGTTTATCCCATCTAAACATTAGTCAGAAAATGAGACTGAATTTTTGGGACCTTATTAGCAATATCCAGTACTGAATTTTGAAGATTTTGACTTTTATTTTTTCCCTAGGAAGAAAACACGGTGCTAAATCAGTTGTATCATTACAGAGCCTCCATCTATATCTGAAAATGGAAAAGTACTGTCAATGCCATTGCATGGTTAGAAAACTAAAGGACGATGACATGGTAGAACTCCGTCATTTTCAGCACTCCCAAATTTTGCTGGATGGCAGGAATTTTGCTACTTAAGCTTTACATTACTTGTTATACATAAACTGTGTGAATAGAAATATTTCTATACTTCTGAACTTAGATTCATGACCAACTACACACTAACTCCAGGTCAGACAGAGAACTTGGCACCTGCTGTCACCTCATGGACACCCTGACTTCCATAGAAAGGGAACCTGATGGAGAGATCACAGTAGATCTATAGAGCTATCTGTTCAAGTCTGAGGCTGGATCCATGGGGGATCAATATGTCCAGTCAGACTGTGGTTAGTGACATGTGCAGGCTCAGCTCAGGCAGAAAATCAAGTTCATTTTTGTCTCCTGGATTTACCCTTTTCAATGACATTTCTGTGAGATTCTGTAGGCTCTTTACCTGCATCTACATTTTAGATACTTAGACTACACTCACGTTGTTAATTTAAATGGCATAAAGGAATTTTTCCAGGCCCTAGAATTCAATTGTTTATATTATAAAACACTTATGTTTGTTCCCCTGACACCTAGCACTTTCCCAGAGAGACTCAGACCCAATCTTGACACAAATACAAGCCAGAAATTATTCTCAGTAGTAAGTTTGGATGCATGAGACTTCAACAAGATGGATACAAACCATTTCAATGTACTGTCAGTTGGCCTCAGAACCAGGAAACATTCCCAAGAAAATTTAATTTAGTAGTATATTGAACTCTATGATTTACACATGTCGTTGTGCACAGCTTATACAAATGAAACCTCCTTTGATATATGTCTGTGATCTTTAGATAGTCAATGGGAAGAGATAGATCACTTTATTAATTTTAAGCACCTAAACTTGGTGGAAGGTAATGGCTCTTCACCTTTTACTTTTTGTTTAGATATCTGCATTCCTCCACTGATGCTCCACACAGCATGCATGTTTGTTCATTTCTAAGCTCCCTTCTGGAGCAAATGTTCTCAGCTGATCCTAATGCGCAGTCCAAAAATGTTTGCTCAAGTGATTTCTCATTGACGAAATTTATTCCAGGCCAAAACTGATGAGATCAGACTGGATTTGACTCCAGCATTCCCATGCAGTCGTCATTCTCAAGACTCCTGGCAGGCTTTGCTCCCTCCAACATCTCCATATCTGCTGACAGCGTGTGACCTCAGCCCATGCAACAATTTTGCCTGGTGGGTTTTGACAATACTTACTGCAGAAAATTAGAATCACAGAATCATCATAGAATCACAGAATCATTTTGGTTGGAAGAGACCCCCAAGATCATCAAGTCTAACCATTAACCTAACTCTGGCACTACACCATGTTCCTAAGAATCTAATCTATATGTCTTTTTAACACCTCCAGGAATGGTGACTCAACCACTTCCCTAGGCAGCCTGTTTCAGTGCTTGACAACCCTTGCTGCAAATAAATTTTTCCAGACATCCAATCTGAACCTCCCCTGGAGCAACCTGAGATCATTTCCTCTGATCCTGTCTCTTGCTACTTGGGAGAAGAGACCAACACCTTCCATGTTACAACCTCCTTTCAGGTAGCTGTAGAGAGCAATAAGGTCTCCCCTCAGCCTCCTTTTCTCCAGGCTGAACAGCCCCAGTTTCCTCAGCTGCTTCTCATCAGACTTATGCTCTAGAACCTTCACCAGCTTCATTGCTCTTCTCTGAACTTGCTCCATTAGGTACTTTAAATTCAAGCAGACAAACAAGGAAGCAAACAAACAAGCATATAAAAGGCTTTTAAGACTTAAAGGCTCCAAAGAGATGCCAGACAGTCCTTAAACAGTGCAGTCATGGCCAATCTGCTCTACAGAGCCAAGTGTTGAAAAACATAGATGTAAGGCCCTCAGTAACATTATACTGTCAGCCAGGGATCACTTGCTTTTGAATGACTGCTTCATTAGACAATTGAAATGTCCGTGAAAGTGGGAGGATCACTTTTTCTTCTTGGAACCATCAGTGCTAAAAAATTTGTTGAATGACATCTTAAACATGTCACAGAGACATGGCAGAATAGAGACTTGAACTCAGGTTCTGTGAGCCCCCTGTAATGTAATAATGACAACTTGCCATCCCTTGTGGGCCTCAGCTAACCATGCCGCCTAGATGGCCAGACAATTTTGTAGGTGCTGCTTCTTGCTAATCCCATTCAAACTCTAATAATGACTTTATCAATCCTCTGTAAAGATCAGCCTAAGAGACCTCCAGACCAAAGCAGTCAAACATACCTTCAGAATAACCCAAACAATTGCACTTCACTCTATAGCCTGTCCCCTCTCTAGGGACAATCAGCTTTTATAGGACTTTATTTCCTTTCTATACCTATATATAAGTTTCGTTAGTTCCCAGGAAACAAGCTCTCTTCTGAAAGTCATACTCCCTCAAGCCATTTTCTAGACAAAGCTAGACGTACAGTTAGATTTTTGCTTTCAGCATTTACTACACTGAATACTGTTTTGAGAGAAAGTAACTCTTCTTATTTAAACAGCAAGAAGAAGAGTGCATTTCCACAATGTGAAAATGATTTTGCAGAAACAAGTTTTTTTAGGAGAAGGTTAATCTTTTTTGAACCCTGGGTGAGCTAACTGGAAAATGTTGGTGGCCTTCATCTAGTGTGATAAAAAGCAACAAAATCCCAGATAGACAGAACACAATTGCTGTTAGTCCAGTCTCATTATGTTAATCAGCTACAGAAAAGAGGATGGTTAGTAGCTCGAGGGTATTGGCAGAGGAAGAGAGAACAGGAACAGTGAGGAAAAAAACCATCATTAGTGATTATTAAACAGAAAAAGGGCAGAAAAAGAAAAAAAGAAAAAGACTGTAATGAACTACATAACTGGTGATTCTGCTGAGACCATAATTCTTATAATCCAGTGTTATGAATTCCTTTTCTAAGCTTGTCTCTAGAAGTTATTTTTTAAGTTTCGGTTGCATTAGGAAGTGGTTATTTTGTGGAAAATGCTTTTCCATTGATAACCATGTGTTTCTGTCCTTTACCAGTCCTCTGTGTGAATTCTTTCTGATGTATAGTGGTTGTTAAGTTTCACCCACACAACTTCCAGGAGGACATTTTGTGCACTGCATGATATATCAAATTCTGGGGTAAAAGTGTATGAACCATGTGTTTTGCTGGTTATATTGTAGGAGCACTTACTGCAACGGCTGTGAAGATGCCTTGGCAAGTAGAACATCTGTTTTGGTGTGTGCTGGGTTATGGTAGGATTGCTGCTGCTGCTGCTACTGCTGAGTCTGGCAGATTGGAATATTACATGAAAGTTGGTTCTAAGAGAACCAACCAGGAAAAAAGTGTTTGAATCTTCTTTCAAAACAGACTGCAGTTTCTTACTTTTTTTTTGCTGGTGTAGATTCTGGTAGGAGCAAACAGAGACAAAGAAGAATATTTAGTGATAACAGCACAATTTTTGCCCCCTTGTTGCATGGCAGTAATTTAGGGTTCTGTTTACTGCAGAACAATGTTTAGGTTTCTTAAAGAGAAGCACGACTTTAAAGAGTTGGTTGGTGGGTTTGCTCTATTATTTACTGCATGGAGGAAATATGCCCAGCCAAATGCTGCTTACCTTCTTTCCAGGTGCCTGTATCTGTCCTCCCTCCCTCATAACGGTTCAGAAGGGGGGTTTATGATTTGTTCTATTTTACATATTGCCAATGTGGGTACAGTTTTCTGTTTTCATTTAAATATTCCTGAAAATATCTCAGTTTATAAATTTACAGTTAAACAGTGGAGGATGTTTATTATTGTTACTCTATTTAAAACATCTAATAAAACTGCAGCTAGTCTGGGGAACTAAATCAAACCAATGTAATAATTATCCAGCTGTATGGGTCAGGGATCTGTTTTTTGTGGTTGTCCATTGAAGATGGAGGACTTCTAGAGGGGAATACAATGACAGGAAACAGCATCACTAGCTAAAGCAAACACACATTCATGGTGCCTTGTCTGGATACCTTAATATGACACTGTCTATCATAAAGCTCTTCCATCTGCAATTAAAATTTTGCCTTGAAATTAATTTCCTCTGTCAATAGAGAACATAGTCACAAATTGTTGCTCACTGGAAGTAGTAAGAATAATTTCTGGATTGAAGAGATAAAATATGTATACAAATATTTTAGGAAGACATAAAAGGAAAGAAAATGAAATACCAGCTTACAGCTGCATCTTATTTATATCAGCACATATGCTGCTCTCCACTGGCAGTTTGTTCTTAAAAAAAAGTTGCACAGATGGGGACTGATAAATGGGAATGACCTCTGTCCTTCTCTTTCTTCTTAGATGATAATGTGATCTGAGAACTCATACAACTTTGTGTATTTTAACAGATTTTGCAGTTCATTCAGGTTTACATCCTTTAGATCACCCTGCTCTGAAAGGATTTCTTCATGAATAACTTAATAATTATCAAAGTAGTTTTAATCTTTCTGCCACCAAGTTAATGACTGTTCATATTTTGAAAAGGCATTACTCTTTCAGTATAATCTTTTGCTATCATCTGTACTGGTATTCTGATCAAACATGGCTGCTTATAAATGGAGTTGTCCTTGTTTGTGTTGTCAATTGAGACACTCTGTATAGAAAGTGGGCAGAAATTGGTATTTCAGAGTAAGAGTCATTTCACAAAAACATATGTGGAAAAAATGGTTAGACAAATAACACCCAAAGATACCTTAATTTTCCTTTGACTACACATTGACCTATGGTTGCAAGGCCAAGTGTAGACACCTAGCTCAAATGTAGAAAATTAGGAGCTGAATTAAGGCCGTAGGGTAAGATTCTGTTGAAAAACTACATTTATATGTATGTGTGTAGGAGTTCACGTGCTGACAAAAGTGTCTAGGCTCCCACCACAGCAACTGAAGACCTATGGCTCAACTGTTTGTTGCCTGCACACAAACATGCTGCAACCTATCTGGCATCAGCTCCTCCAGAAAGGCACAGCTGTGCAGCAAGTCCTGTGTCTTCATACATGTGCAGATAACTCACATAATTTAGAGTATCTCAAGTAACATTTTTTGATTATATTTAGGTAATTGAATTTACCTCTGGATTAGATGTCTTCTTTGACTCTATGGGAACGCTAACCACATAGCATACATAAAGACATCTACAGTTAGGTTCCCTAATCTGGACCCCAATCTAGTGACTGTTGGTCACTAGGAAGGGCTAAAACCTCCCTCCTTCATGTCCTGATGATTAATAGATTCAACGAATAATTGTGCCAGTTCTTAACTATACTATAATCAGGTCACTGAGTTCTTTTTCATTTGACACACCAACACCCAGATCTCAGCATGAAGCCCTTTGTGATATTCAGAAATACATATACCATTAAAATACATCATTAGGTGAACACATTTTATATAATCATGTACAATGCACAAGGGAATAATACACAAGTCTTAGTAGTAGTTCTTGATTGCAATTTAACACAAAGACAATCAACTTCTCTAGGATGAAAATTACTTCGGGGTTACTGAGTACATTTTCAACTCCAAATAACACTGTGCCTGCTAGTCATCTACTATATTTGTGGACTTAGCTGCAGATTCATCTGTCCTAACTTTAGGTTCAAAATGGGGAAGCATAATCAAGGCCCTCAACCAGTCTAAGCTTTGTCAGATTATAGTTACACCCAGAGGATGTGTATTGCTGTCTCTTGACTACAGGACCATTTTGTTCTATAGACTGTGTTGAGCTGCTCAGCATGGGTGAGATAAGTCTTGCCTTAAAATATGGAGTTCTCTGCAGTTGAGATCTGTCCGTATTTTTGGACTGTGTAATAAGGCAGGGTTAGCGGACGCAACTGGGACTGCTCAGCATTACTGCGGTAAAATAGTTAAGGATAATAAAGGGGTAATTCTTACACAAACAAAACTCCCATTAAAATTAAGTAGGAGCTTCACTTTGGGGGACAAGAGAGCAGATTAATTCCACCTCTTGGCTTGTCTCAGCATTAAAAATATATAGACCACTGGAAATGTATGTTTTGATTTTCAGGATATAGAAAAAAAATAGTTTGCTATAATATAAAGAAACGGATGATCCTGCCATCAAATATTTACTAAGGTATTGAAACAGGAATTCTTTCTAGGAGATGAAGTATTGACTATTTACATCTGAGATGTGTGCCCTCATGTAATTTCTCCGGGCTTTTCTAGGATAGGATGTGAAGGCAGAGCTGCACTTGTTTTACTGGTTTTCTACTCTCTGCACTTTGGTACCCTATAAACCAGCAAATTGACTTAAATCACAATTGTCCTGTGAAAAATACTGCAGACATTCTTATACTGTATTTAACCTGATAGTCATACATATTAAAATTATTGTAATCAGTGCTCATTTCTGATCACTGACACAAAAAAAAGAGAAAGTTTTATGTTTAAAATCTAACAGGCAGTTACAAAACCTCATCTGTATTCTTAGCTCTGATGCTGACTTACTTGGTGACTTAATCAAGTCCATTATTGCTTGATTTTCAGAAATGCTGAGAGCTGTTTTTTCTATGACTTCATCTTTAAAAAACAGCTGCTTAATACCAGGGAAACTCAAGCTACTAATCTCTCCCCATCTCTGCTTCTCTTTTTGAAACTGGAGATATTGAGTATTTACTTTAACTTCAAGGGTATTTGGAGGCTAAATCCATTAGTGATTGAGAGACAATCAGATAATTTGATTTATTCCATGGACAGGCCTGTAAATAAAATAAATAAAAATAGAATGTCAGATTTCTGACATACAGAAATTCCTTTCAATATCAGATTTTTGGAAAGCTATTTCACTCCTAGTATTTCAAGAAAAAATGGTGTTCACACAAACCCCAGTGAAGCACTGAGTGATCATAAAAAAAAGAATAAACCCCGATCTATAAATGTTGTATATATAAGAAATGTACTTAGAGCAGGTAATTTGCAGAATGTGAATGTTGATGCTGTTTTTGATAGCCCAGTTTTTTGGAAAAAAAATGATTCTGTTTGCACTTATTATTGCATATTTACTAAGAATTGCCAAATACATTTTCCCTATTTTTAAAGCATAGAATACACCTTCATCTACCTTCAGAATTTCAACTGTCAGGTTGTATTTTTCCCTTCTTCTTTCTTTAATTTATGTGAAAATAAATAGTTCTACTAACATATTTATTTTATACAAAGACATTTGTATTTCTCATTGCAATGAACAATATAATTGGTATTTTCTATTGTACAAAGTATCATGATGAAGCAAACAGACACTGTGGCAATTCAGGGGAGGTGATGGTTGTTATTTAGTGCAACAGTCTGGTTGAGGTGACTTCTAGGAATTTCCATGAAGAATTCATGAGAATCTCCATCAGGGAAATGGTGCAGAGAATGAGTGAAATGAATCTGAGAGGAGACCATGTAGCATTTATTACTCAAATTCATGACACCAAGCTGGGAGGAGTGGCTGACATGCCAGAAGGTTGTGCTGCCATCCAGCGAGACCTGGACAGACTGGAGAGTTGGGCAGGGAAAGATTTAATTAAATATAACAAAGGCAAGTGTAAAGTATTGCATCTGGGTAGGAACAAACCCAGGTTCCAGTATAAATTGGGGAATGACCTATTAGAGAGCAGTGTAGGGGAAAGGGACCTGGGGATCCTGGTGGACAGCAGGATGACCATGAGCCAGCACTGGGCCCTTGTGGCCAGGAAGGCCAATGGCATCCTGGAGTGGATTAGAAGGGGGGTGGTTAGTAGGTCAAGAGAGGTTCTCTTTCCCCTCTACTCTGCCCTGGTGAGACCACACCTGGAATATTGTATCCAGTTCTGGGCCCCTCAGTTCCAGAAGGACAGGGAACTGCTGGAGAGAGTCCAGCGCAGGGCAACAAAGATGATTAAGGGAGTGGAGCATCTCCCGTGTGAGGAAAGGCTGAGGGAGCTGGGGCTCTTTAGCTTGGAGAAGAGGAGACTGAGTGATGACCTCATTAATGTTTACAGATATATAAAGGGTGAGTGTCACGAGGATGGAGTCAGGCTCTTCTTGGTGACAACCAACGGTAGGTCAAGGGGTAATGGGCTCAAACTGGAATGGGTTCAAACTTCCCTTCCCTTCCCTTCCCTTCCCTTCCCTTCCCTTCCCTTCCCTTCCCTTCCCTTCCCTTCCCTTCCCTTCCCTTCCCTTCCCTTCCCTTCCTTTCCCTTCCCTTCCCCTTCCCTTCCCTTCCCTTCCCTTCCCTTCCCTTCCCTTCCCTTCCCTTCCCTTCCCTTCCCTTCCCTTCCCCTTCCCTTCCTCTTTCCTCCTTTACATCATCTGCAGCTAACCTCTGAAAAGGCCATTCTTGAAGGCTGAACAACCTCCTATCCTGTGCTCCCACTTACAAAACTGCATCCTGGATGAAATGCTTCCTTCCAGCAAAATTATCCTAGCCCTTACCGAACCCACATGTCTACCTCAGGTCAGGAAATCAGCCATCCTTTATAATTGATTGATGTTTTAAAATATAAATATTTTAGAGAATATATTCCCCATTTTTCTGTAGGTCAGCTAACAGCTAATTAGGGCAGATGTAAGCCATTAAAAAACAGCACAAACTCTGTGGCATTTGCTCAGACTCCATATATTTGTTATTATTAAATGTTTGACAGACAAACCATCTCTTATTAACAAATTACGATTTCACATCCTGCCTGTTTTTGCAACAATGCCAGATATTATTAAAGAAAACTATGCCTGGAAATAGAAGCAGTTTGGAGAGGGGAAATCCCATTCTCAATAAAATGAGTACAATTAAATAATATAAAGGAAGTTAAAGGAATAAGGACAAAATAAATTGCACTTTCATGGAGTCCTGTTATGCACATTTGGTATGATAAACATAAAGATAACCTAGGTTTAATTGACTGCTATGCTTGTCACTTGCCTTCAAACTACCTCGCATATCACTGAGGGAAAAAGTGACCCACTCAAATGAATGGGTCCAGACATCAAAAAGATGAAAGCTGGCTGGATTGGGGTCAAAATAAATAAATAAATACAATTATTTAAGATATTATTTATTTGATTAAGAGCTGTCTTTGAGGAGATTTGTTCTTGGGAAGGCCAACTATGAGGAAAAGAGAACAAGAGGCCCAGGTCAAGTTTCATCATTCACTAGAAGTCTATACAGCTATTCATAAATACAGCAGAGTAAAATCAGCAAAGAACCACCATATACAGCAAAGAGCACAGCAATGGTGCACTCTGTATACCTCAAATATTAACTATATGGCAGACTACCAAAAAATCTCTCTAGATAGCTATTGTGCTTCTACACAGTTACATCTGGGTACTTCCGTCACAAATATTATCCTTGTGACTTGATATGGTTCACAAGAACATCCACACCTCAGCAGTACAAGGAACACTATGACTCAATTAGTCTATTTCATAGCTGACCAGCTCCTCAATGAAAACATCTGTCGCCTTCCTTTTTAAGAACAGACTCCACCAAGACATAATTCTTGCAAAAATTCAGGAATAAAGGTTTGGGAGAGCTTTTAATCTTTTCAGTAAAGAAATTCAGTGCACTATCTGAAGCAATTTGTCATATGAAGAGGTTTGCATCATAAAACGTATCCCTGTTATAAGATCAGTTGGCATTTTCACCCATTTTATACAGACAAGGTATCCATCCGTAAGCAAGCTTGAATTTTGGCCAAGGGAAATTGAATTCACACTTTCCTTTGAAAATCCAGAGTCTTTGAGTTATATTTTCATGTAATGTCCACTTAGAATACAGGGTGGCTGTGCAGTCCTGTAGCACTGTATGGCTATTGCCAACAACAGCCCAAATGCCTCGTACTAAGTCTGCAGGGCCTCATGACAAAGATTCACCAGGCTTGCTCTGCCCAAAACTTTCTTGACCCCTCTGAAATTTATACCACTTGATTCAGCTGCAGCAGCAATTTCTTTAATTGATTAGGTGTCTGTGGGTGGTTTGCTTTAATTTTGTTATCTTTGTGCGGTATAACTGCAGTTTTATATAGGTAGCGGTAACAAGCAGTTATTCTGTATGAGACGAGATATTTATGACTCCAACACAGTGGTGTAGTGCACAGAAATACAGACCTGCCACAATAGCAGAGGCCCTGAGAAGCAGAAGCATAGGATGGAGCACAGAAGGGTTCAGGCATGGGATGATAAGAGATGGGGCATAGGCTGGTGCTCTGGACCCCACACTAGAAACAACTTAGGAAAGATCAGTTAAAAAAAAAATGTTCTGGGACCTGGGAAAAACAGGCTTTACTGGTAGCAAATAGAATAAAAAAAACCCAGTGTCTAACATATGGAAAAGGGACCATGTATAGTAAATTCAGATGCATCATGGAGCTGCAGACTAAAAAGGCTAAAGAAGAAAAACAAATATATTGCAAAACATATAAAAATGTCCCCAAGTGGATGCTACAGGGATGAAGAAGAAGCAATCAACATGAACATCTGCAGGACTGCAGATGCTGACAGGTATTTGAAACATCCCCAGCCACAGGCATGGCATCACAACCATAGGACCAGAGGGGCAAAGGAAGAGGAAGAGCAACAACAGGAAAAGGTGTAGAAATTAAGAAGTAAGTGTACAACTAGAGTAAATACATTATTGCTCTTTCTTTTTCTGTAATAGGTAGTTCAGAACTAATGAAGATTAGACTCTTAAGGTTTTGGTTATACTAACAGTGAATTCTTCTTCTATGTGGTGTGCTGCTTCTTTGCCCATAAACAAGGTTTTCGAACGTAACAGTAGGAAGTTGTCAAAACAGAGTTGTTAGATTAGATATTGATGACTTGTCATCAATTCTCTGAACAATTTTGAAGCCATCCTTTGATAATTCATGAGTTCGATGTGAATGCTTAAATCATTAAGATCAATTCCACAGAAAAGCTGCAGCACTAAGCCAAATCTGAGAACATCTGACCTGCTCTTCCTTGTTTTTCATGAAAGTCATAACTTATTTAAGCTGTAGTGTGCTTTTTTGTCTTATGCTTAGGACATACCTTGAACTGGATCTTGTGAAGTGGTACTCTTAAAAATACTAACACAGCTCATATTCGCAATTATTCAGCCAACGCTTACAATTCTTAAGAATTAAGTGCTACTGAGGACAGGAAGAATCTGCAAGCTTTAAAGACAGCAAGGCACAGGGGATCAGCAGGGCTTCACTTTCTCAATACCACTGTGTCAACACTACAGACTTCGTTATAAAGCTTTCTAAAGCCATTTCCTGATAATTTTTTCTCACTTCCTCATTGAATTTCTTCCTGTTCACTATGCAGCTTTGCTCCATGATACATTTGGTGGTTGGGCTAGATGACCCTTAAAGGTCTCTTTCAACTCAAACTATTCTATGACGATTCTATGATCACAGGTCTACCCTTTACAAAATGTCTACCTTTTTGTTCTTACTTGCACCCCTTTCTTCCTTCTGCTGTCCATTTAAACCATGCTTCAAGTTCTTGCCTTTCTTGCCTTTCTCCAGCTCCAGCTATTTATTGTCCCTTCAATTCTTTATTTGTGTTTCCAGCCAGAAGGGCTTCTTCAGTTACAGAATAACCCACCATTTATAGATCTATGTGACAAAACGACCAACCACAGCCCATGTCAGCTGTTCCCTCTGGTTTCACCATGACTGGTTTTTCTTTTTAGAATTTTTGTGATTGTCAAAGAAACCTGTTTTTACCAGAGACGATATCTTTACGTGGTCCCTTACAGATGTTCGATCACAACATGTGAGGCAGACAAGGGGTGACGCCACAACTCCATCACATCTCTTCACACCCCTCTTTCAGAGCCATTGGTATCTGAGAGTTTCCCAGTTAGCTGAAGAGCTAACTCAATAAGAATGAGGAAATTAGAACTATAAAAGTATTTTTTTCCGGGGGGTGAAAGTGCAGGCTTAATTTTCCAGGGGTCTTTATTAGGATTTTTCACAAAACTATAACTGAAGGATCTGGATAGACTGGAAAAATGGGCTGATTCCAATGGGATGAAGTTCAACAAGGCCAAGTGCCGGGTGCTGCACTTTGGCCACAACAACCCCCTGCAGCGCTCCAGGCTGGGCGCAGAGTGGCTGGAGAGGAGTCAAACAGAAAGGGACATGGGGGTACTAATTGACAGGAAGCTCAACATGAGCCAACAGTGCGCCCAGGTGGCCAAGATGGCCAATGGTATCCTGTCCTGTATCAAAAATAGTGTGGTCAGCAGGACAAGGGCAGTGATCCTTCCCCTGTACTCTGCATTGGTGAGGCCACACCTGGAGTATTGTGTTCAGTTCTGGGCCCCTCAGTTCAGGAAAGATATTGAAGTGCTGGAGCGGGTCCAGAGAAGAGCAACACGACTGGTGAAGGGACTTGAACACAAGAACTATGGGGGGAGGCTGAGGGAGCTGGGCTTGTTTAGTCTGGAGAAGAGAAGGCTTAGAGGTGACCTCATCACTCTCTAGAACTACCTGAAGGGAAGTCATAGCCAGGGGGGGATTTGGTCTCTTCTCCCAGGCAGTTAGCATTAGGACAAGGGGGCATGGGCTTAAACTCTGCCACGGGAAATTTAGGCTGGATATGAGAAAGAAATTGTTTCCAGAGAGAGTGGTCAGGCATTGGAATGGCTGCCCAGGGTGGTGGTGGACTCACCGTTCCTGGAGGTTTTTAAGCTGAGATTGGACATGGCACTTAGTGTCATGATCTAGTCAATGGACTGGAGTTGGACCAAGGCTTGGACTTGATGATCTCTGAGGTCTTTTCCATACCAGTCGATTCTGTGATTCTGTGAATTCAAACAAGGAAATTCCATAGCAAAGCCATTTGTAAGTTTTTTGTAAAGGCACATTCAATTGGACTTAAATGTCTAGGACTCTTCCTTTAAATGCCCTGGGCAAATACTATTGGAAACGTTCAAACAGCAAGTAAAAATTTACAAAAAATGTCAAATGCAAAACTCTTCAATAAATAATAGGTTCTTCTGCATACATAATTTTACAAAAATTGTGTCCAGTATTAAGAATCAGAGAGGAAAAAGTGTTAATACCAATGACATCTACAGTGCTTGCAAAGTTTGAGATCACTAGAGCAAAATATCATGGAATATTTTTACCAGGGAGGCTTAGAACAAAGATTTCAGCTAGCCAGCTAACTCTATTCTCAGTTTACACCCACTCAGTGCCAAACACCCTTCAGAAAAAGACAGATGTAGGGGTGTGAAATATCATGTGGCATGCACAGTGATGATCAGCAGCATATCTATCAAACGCCCAGACAGTATCAGGGCACAGGGCTGGAGGGACCCTCTGCAAAGCAACAGTAAGGCAGAAATGAGAACTGGTAGCTGGATAAAAGGCCCAAGTGAAGCCCACTATGTCACCGGTAAAAAACAATAGCAATTTCTCCTTTTAAAGAATAAAAACCTACTTTAATTTACCTAAACTCGCAGAATCCATTGTTATCTTCTTCCTTGCTTCTTTCTTTCTTTCTTCTAGGGTGCATTTGTATCTTTAACTATTAGCTTTTCATACGTGTGATTAGGTTTTGAAATCTGGAATTTAGCTCAGTTACGCTGCCATCTGTCAGGATCTGGTGCCATCTGTCAAAATAATTCAAATTACTTCCAAAGTGGTAGCAACATAATGGTCTTGCAGAAGTCATGGCATTCTATCATGTTGCGTATGTATAAATTTGGATGTGTCATAGTTATTTACCTGATAGTATAATTGTATTATCTATAGTTGTTTCTTAATCTACCACTCTATATTATAAAGCTATCACAGACTTAACAATCTAAATTCAAAATTTGAACAGCTAGATTATTTTTAATTTTATTTCAGAAGCTCTTTTCAGTCCTTAATATTGTTTTCAGACATTTCAAACCAGTGCACTATTCATTCCTGTTGTGACTTTGAACAAGTGAGCTCCTACCTCCTGCCAAGTCAGGATTCATCACACCTTGCACTCACCATTTTAAAATTTTGTCTACTCCAATTCAGTGTTTTAAGTCCTTTCCAGAGTAAATCAATTCCAAAGAGCTAAATCTTAAATCGGTAAGATAAATTGTCCTATAGATGTGTGTATGTCTCTCCAGTAACTGCTAAGCTACGCTCCTTCTCAAAACACATGATATAAAAATGGCTTCAGAGTACTTTTTTTTAAATTTCATTTTGACGATTATCTGAATTAACCTACTCAGGGAAATTCTAACTAATATCATAAGTCTTTTTAATATAGCAGAGCACAAAAAGATCCAACAGCTAGGATATCAGCAAAATTCAAACTAAAAGACACATGTAAAACAGAAAAAATCCTGTTGAAAAGAGCAAGGAATGTGAGGCTTCAAAACAAGACTGGTGATCTTTATTACCAGTAGATCATTATATATATATATATATATATATACACATATATATTCAGCTAAAATCTGTGAAAAGCCCTAAAGAAATATGATGTTTTGCAAGTTGAAGAAATACAACAGTCATAAAATGAAAGTACAAATGGAAGTGAAATAAGTTGCAAGAAAGGTAGAAAAGTAATTCAAACCTGGACATGCTGATTCCTTCTCTCTTATACGTTATTAAACAGGTCAGTCATCCTCATGGCTGGTACAGTTGGGTGGGCTGCCTTATTATTTTTTGGTGGCCTGTGCCCTAATCTTCCTGTTGTTTGCCATTACATCTGTTAATCTTGCCTTCATTTCTCCTTGAACAGCTCTTTCCTATAAAAACTATGTTCTTGCATAAATGATCTTGCCAACCTTTTCCTTATTACATTGTAGGAATCATTTAAAGTCATTATTCTTCTAACCTAATTTTCAAAGCCGATTATGACTTCATTATCTCTGCCTTGCTATGTTATACATCCATATAATCTTTAATATGTAAGATTATCATGCAATGAATCAACTCCCATTTAGTATTTATTTGAAAATTAAGTCATAAATCAAATACCCAGAACTCTTTCATTATAAAATCAGTGCAAGTATGACATGTTAGGTGAAATGAAATAAATCTATTTGTGAAATGGAAAAATGCAAGAGATGAAGATGATTGCCTTGAACCAGACAGCAAAGATATGAAAAGAGACTGTGGGGCTGCTGAAACTGAAATATTTGTATGGAGAAATAAACAGATCTTACATTTCTTAGTGTGGAGGAGCTCAGAGTGGACATGATTGCTGAAGGCAATCTTAAAGGAAAGCCAAGGAAACCTAAGAGTTAGAAATGCTCCGGTTATGTTTTTAAAGGGTTGACAAGGAAGAACAGAAAAAACCAAAATCTCCTCTAAAGCTAAACTGTAAGTGTGGGAAGTCAAGGGGTCACCCAGGGGTGTTAAACCACCTGCAGCCTCAGGAGAGCAACAGGCTCCCACAGCAGTGATAGTTCCATTAAGCCAGATGACCAGTCTGATGATGTGGGTCTTGGCACACGATGGAGCATATCCTGCAATGCGTCTGCTCCTGACTCTACAGAAAGTCCCACAGTCTGGGAAAGAGATATCCAGCTTCCCTACCCATCCATGGGCAAGGGTGTTACCCTCCTTTAGCCCCGTGGGTCATTCTTTAGAGGAAATGGCTTTCTTCTTGGTTTGCCTGGAGTGCTGACATCTCACTTTCTGTGAATCACCTCACTGCACTGGATATCAACTATTAAAGAGATATGTCTCTCTCAAGGTTGGCCCTAGTAGGCAGTCTACATACATCCATCTCTGGTCAACTTTGTCCTTGACTGACCATACCAATTTGGTGTAGTTCTGCAAACAGAATCCTGGTTGAGTTATTCAACAGAAATTCTGCTCCTACAGTGTTGAAGGAGGAAAACAAGGCAACATTTCACAACACTGCAGCAGTTTCTACAAAACTGCATTGGACCAAATCTTCATGTCTCCAGCATTTATAGTGACCTTGGGATAAAAGCAACAGTTCTTTTTATCTTGTTAAAGCCAAAATAAATTAGCCGTAGTAGTGAGCCAAGTTGTGCTGAATTTGGCTTTGTTCATGGTTATTGCTTCAGCACAGATCATTGAACAAGAGAGCGAAAAACAGAGCCTCACACTAAAAAGATGTGTTATCAATATCCTGGAGCCTAACAAATAGCAGCCTTCTTTTTTACCACACTTGAAGGTTTTGTTCCCACACAACTGACCACTAAACTGTTTAGCTGAATTCTCCCAGGTCTCTCAGCCCATGTGATCAGTAGTTTCCCTGAGCTGAAAAAAGTCCTTGTTGATACCAATGCCTGGGGGAGAGGTGACACTGTACACACATTTAAGTCATGGCTCTGTAGAATAGATTAGACATATTTCACCCAAAGTATTTAATTTCTTTTCATTGGCTACAAAGAGAATTTGGGGCATGTTCATATGTACCTGACTAAAGTTAGGTGAAATGGATATTACTGTAGGTTTATTAACTAAACCATTTCTAAACTGTCATAAAATTATAAGCAAAAATGGAGCAGCATGGGAAGGGAAAGTTATCTGCTAAAGACATATTTGCCTTTTGTTTAGTTACACATACTGAGTAGTGAGAGGATTCATTTATTGTTGAAGTTGCAGTGGAGCTCAGAGTGATCGCTATTTTTAAGTTGTCATACTTCATTTTCTCAAGTCAAAGTTGTGTCGTCCTTGAGAATGAGGGAATTCTCTCAGTTAAGAACAGCTAGGAAAAATCTTTAGTTTTAAGGGGAACTTTGAAATATTTGAACCCATAACTAACAGTGACTAGCAGAATAGCTAGCTAACATGGTCGTTCAAAACTATGGTCAGTTATTAATGACCTAGTAATGACTTAGTGTTGGTGGGGTAGAGGATTAGTTAAGGATACTTTTTGTCCATGTCATTTGCTGATTTTTGCTTTATGAATGCTTCAGAGTGTGAGAGGAAGGCTTTTAAGCATCTGTGGGAAATGACAAGTTGCTATTGCATACAGAGGAATTCTTAATGTGAAGGAAGGGAACATTAAATTACTTCACATAAAAATCAGAAATTTAACTTCTCAGAGGCTAGACAACAATGCTCGGGTCAGCACTGGCCATTATTAGTGTGGAAGATGATTAGGCTGTGTTACTTCAGGCCTCCTGGATGGTGGTGAAGCTTAGTAAGCTGACCCATGTGCTAAAAATCCCGTAATTATTTTCCTCACTCAGCGTTTACTTTGCTGTGTGATCTCTAGGTCATTCATCTCTGTGTCTCACTTCTTCCTTTAACCTGATGCTTTCTTAGCTGTCTAGACTCTCTTAACATATATTCTTACTGTGGTAGCACAGTGAGATGCTAATCTTCTGCGCACTACCATGTCACAAGCAGTAGTAACAGTCCTCGCACCTCCCGTGATGCACAAAACTCCACTGCCTATACATCACTTCTGATTATGGACTATGATGTTGAGAGAAGCATTGAAACTATTGTATGGGCTAAGCACTGTGAGCATTCAAAGCTTTATCTTACACCAGAGAAATTGTTGTGGATGACACTTCTCTGTTTATATTCATCAAAATAAGTACTTCAAGATTGTCTTCTTTAATTATATTGCAGTTAATTTTCATGCTGATTACAAGCACTTTACACTGACTTTTGCAGTCGCTGATACAATTTTTTGAAATACATTGGCATTTTCTTATGAACATCTGTCTGAAGTGCTGATTACAACATCCCCACTCAACTCTGTAGGTGGGAGCAGCAGGATTGCAGCCTAATGGACTGCAGAGCCAGGAGAAAAAAAAAAGGCACAAACAGACAGAGGAAATCAAAAAGATTAAAATTTACATCCATAATGTAATTGGAGTGATTTCACCGTCTTCATCCCAAGATGATTTCATGATCCTTTATCACATCCTGGCAGCCATCCATGCTGTCTCTTGTAACCCATGCTGTAAAATTGATGCTTTCTTTCTCACTTTGTTGTTCACATGAATGAATGTTCCCAGAATTATGTGGGTGCAAGAGGCATGCCCCACTTGGAGACCAAATTATCTTGTGCCATGGTCTGACTTCACATGCAGTATTTATACTTTCACTGTGCAATTAGCTGCTTTAAGAACGGAGCACTTATGGGAATGCTCTCGATGTACAGTTAATGGGAGAAGCACTTTAATCTGGTGCCTTGTACCATCTAAAGCAGATACCTCAGGCCCAGATCAACTGGAAGGAGTAGAATTAAATACTCTGGACCTCTTAGCACTTCATGTGGAAGGGACGAACACATAGCTGCATCTGCAGGTTATGGTCATATGTTTAACCTTATAATATTTCTCTTTAACAAACCAGTACCTACTTCACAACAGTGTTTTAAAGCAGGGCAAAAAAAGCAGGGACAAATTTCTCAAAAGAGACTGATTTATTCCTCTCTTAACCCCCACATAACACATGAGATATACAGTTACCATGCTCAGATTTAATGAAGATCCAGTAGTGAGATGCTCTCATTCCTGAACCTCTGTGTGACCTATTGCTCCCACCCTTCTGGTAGGTATTAATTAAAGGTAATCTAAAGCTATAAATACTTCACAGTATTAATGCTAGCTCTGGTGTATGCCCTTTCATCTCCCTTTTTGTGCTGTGTCATGCCCCTGTGCTTAGGCTTCCTGTGACAGCTCAGTGTTTGAGGATGGAAACACAGCAGTGACATACCTTTGTCTGGTTATCACCATGAACACATTTGTTTAATGAAAATTGCTGGGAATTCTATCCGAATTTAGTTTAGCTACCATAATAACAGGTTCCAGCATTTGAACTTGAATATTTAATTTCAAATCAAACCCTTGCGAATCCTCTGTTGGCATCAAAAGCGATATCCTTTGGGCAGCAGCCACCCTGTCCAGAAAAACAAAAGATGTGAAGTATACAGTGCTGCCACAGTAAGGGACAACAAGGAGCAACAGGACAGCCAAAATACAGTAATTACAATGTGCTGATTAATATGGACAGAAAACAGTGGATGGGATTAATATTAAGCAGACCAACACATGAACTGAAGCTTCTTTTATCCCTGCCTTTCTAATTGCTTCCTACTCTATTATCTGGTTCCAAATGCCAAATTAAGACCTATATTTAAACTTTTCCCTAATGTACCCTGCTTTATCTACTTCTTCTTTCCAACTCTTTTGCTTGTATTTCATTTTGCTATAAGAATTATATGTAGAAAAATGCTGCAATAATCAGAGAAATTCAATGTGCAAGCGAACCAATAGAATTTGCTGCTGCATGTGCTATGTTGAGCTTTTTTAATGTTTGAAGTTCTCTCCAAAAACAGGACCTGTTCTGATGTTTTTCTGGTTCTCAGCAATACACAGAGAAACACCTAAAGAGAACAGATCTAGCTGTAAGAAAGAACAGAGACAGGGGTGACACCAGGTGTGTGAACCTCCCAATAATTTGTCCAGCTACTGAAATCTCTGCTATGAATTAATTCCTATGCTGCAGCCTTGTTTGCTTCAGTTCAATAGAGTAACCCTGGCTCCTGCAGCACTTGAATGGATTTTAAAAGCTTTGAAAATGACATTTTTATGCTGTTAAATGGTAATGACTTTCCTTTGGCTAGTTCCCTTAATTAAAGGGAAGATGCAGAGCCGACAGCTGGAAATGAGGGGGCTATGGCTGTGCTAAGGATTGCAGTAACTTCCCCTGGCATGAGGGATGTGTGCCCAGCATGGGGAGGCAGGGGACTGCTGAGTCCAAATTAAAATTCTTGTTCCACAGTTACCATTCTGCAGCAGAGTTATTTCTATATGTAAGTTTTAGGTCTTACTATTGTACTGTTCTCCAGACTGCTAACAGTGCCTCTGGCATTCCTTTGTTGTGCTCTTAAGGTCACAGACCTTAAGATGGTTGTGAAAGAAGCCTTCTGAGAAAACACAGGGGCACAGTGAGGTTTTGTGGGTCCAGAGTTGGTTCGGGAATAGATGAGTGGATGGACGGACAGATGGATAAATGGATGGATGGAGGGATGGGTGGATGGATGGAGGGATGGGAAAGAGGTCACAAACAGGCCAAAAGTGGACGATAAGGGGTGCTAGAGAGAAACGTAGGAGAGGGAAGAAGGTGGTGCCTGAGCTCCAGATCAGGTGGTTGAACTTGGGTTACTGATGTGTCATGGTTTGGAAACTTTGGGTGCTGCTACTGCAGAGCTCTCTTCCGGCTGGCACTTCCCGTGTTCCTCATGACCTCATCATCAGGGTAGAGCACAGGCCTAATTACACTTTCCTGAATATGTGTTTTTAGACTGTGCTGTACTATGGCATGGAGACGTGCCCTTAAATAACCCCTGCCACCTCTATAGAAGTTTCACTGCTACTAATGCACTAAATCCAGTGCAGCGATGAGGAGGTTATTATTAGCACTGTTGTGTAGAGAGGGGGAGATGAAATGCAAGAATCAAATTACTTTTCTCAAGTTGCAGAGAGCAGAGAGTGTACTGCCTGTGAAATTCAACTCTTCTCTCGAGTGACTTTGATATCTACACATAGAATGATTTCTAAAGAACACACAACTGGTAAAAGGTGCCAGACTGATACCATACCCTGCTTTTCCTTAGCCTTTTCTTGACCCATAGGGCATCTGCAGGCACATGGGTTCCTCACAGGCAGTGCTACACTCCAGCCACAATAGCAGATATAATCTGAAAAAAAGTAAAAATAAAGTTTGTTTTTGAGCCCACTAGTGCTGCAGTGGTTGGTCTATGTCCAAAGAGTACTCTTTGTTAATTGCTTTCTTTTTGAGGAATTCAAGAGGCCATCTTTGGGATTTCAAATGTCTTATTTAGAAATGTGTGAAGCACATAAATACCCATTCTCTACAAAGATTCACTCATCACCAGACTAACATTTAGCTGAAAGCCTCCTGCCAAACGAGTAAGAAAATTAATCTGCTGAAAGGTTAGCAGGTTGTCTTCTACCTTTTTAGGTCATTTTTCAAAATAATTATCTTGAATAACGGGTCATTGCTTGATTATTTCTGTCTAGAGGAATTCTGGAAAGATTGTGGCCATCATATGGGTGGGGAACAAACAGGAACAGCATGGAAAAGTGTCTCTACCACCCTGGTGCTTCCCAAGCGGCAGCCAGAGGTAGCTGGAAGCCCAAAGTTCGTTCTTTCTTACTAACCCTGTGGTGCAAACCTGCAAGGACCTTTAGTACAAGGACAGAAATGCAGGAAGGCATCCACCTCTGCCTCCATGTCCAAATCCCTCCTAATCCACAAGCAGAGCTCCTGGATGAAGGAGTAACACTGCTGCATTTGCTCTCCTGAGCTGGATCACAATGTAGTCCTTCCCCTCAGACTGCTAACGTTTAAAAGGAAATACAACATTATCATTTATAGTATAATTTATATTATCCCTCTACTCTACTCTGGTGAGACCCCAGCTGGACTCCTGCATCCAGCCCTGGAGGCCTCAGTGCAGGAAAGACATGAGCATGCTGGAGGGGGGCCAGAGGAGCCACAGAAATGATCAGAGGCTGGAACAGCTGTGCTGGGAGGACAGGCTGAGAGAGCTGGGGCTGTTCAGCCTGGAGAAGAGAAGGTTCCAGGGAGACCTTATTGTGGCCTTTCAGTGCTTAAAGGGAGCCTGTAAGAAAGATGGGGACAGACTTTTCAGCAGAGCCTGTTGTGATAGGACAAGGGGTGATGGTTTTAACTTAAAGGAGGGGAGATTCAGGCCAGACATGTGGAAGAGATTTTTTACAAGGAGGGTGATAAAGCCCTCTCCCAGGTTGCCCAGAGAGGTGGTGGATGCCCCAACCCTGGAGACATCCCAGGCCAGGCTGGATGGGGCTCTGAGCAACCTGATCTAGTTGAAGATGTCCCTGCTCATTGCAAGTGAGTTGAACTAGATGACCTTTGAATTTGAAGGTCCTTTCCAACCTAAACTATTCTATGTGTGTAAAGACAAGCACTGAAAGAAAGAGTCAGTTTGTCTGTGTGAGGCTGGGAGTTTTTGCTTAAAACGTTACAGGGTTTATATCCATCTCAAAGCCGTTACTGGAAAGTTGAATTGTCTTTTGGTGAGAACAGAACTGAACTGTAGGCTGTTTTTTAACCCCATATAGAAGGCAGTGCCTCCAGCATCTGCAATAATTTCAGAGGGAAAATTCAGTTTAGTTAGAATGCAAAGGAAGAAATTGGTTTCTTTAGTACAGTGAGAAGGCAACAAGAGGAGTGTAACAGAATAGAAATATTTAGTAAATGAAACACAAAAAGAAATTTTGTGCTTTAATATCAGCTATTTACTGCTTTGGCTTAGTGATCATTTTATGCAAAAGGCAGTAATTTAATGTTCTAATGCACCACAATGTCACAATGGGATTCCTATTTCTAGAGTCTATTGTTATGATGAATGACATCTATTTTAGCAAAGAAATGTTATCCTTGAATGAAGCTTGTTGTAGGTATTTTTATCTCAACTTTACTGACAGAGTTAGACATACTGATATTTGAAAAGAAATCTATATACAATGCTTAAAGCCTTACTCCCAAAATGAGGAAAAATGTTGCTTCTGAAGATGATTGGATGTGATGTCTGAGGCAAGCTGATATAGATGCTCCAGCACTTGCACACCATAAGGACCACTGCCTGCATTCAACTGTAAATAACAAAGGGTTTTTTCTAATCAGGTAATTTTTTTACCTTTACAGACATTAGATGAAAGACATGTATAAGTCTAGTGGATGGTTGCAAGACCTTTCTTCTGTAGTCTGGCATGTGCTTGAAGGTTTGCAGTTCTGTAGGAACCAAGAGTCACTCCTGCCATACAAAGCCCATAGATGTCTTACAGTGTCTTCTTGTGGAAGCAACAGGACTTTAGGTGGCAGAGTGAAAGGATAGTCAAGGTAAAGACTACCAAGACTTATCTTTCCTGCAAAAATCTCCTTCCACTGCCCAGAGAAGAGGAAAACTGCCAGAAGTTTGATTTCAGCTTCTTTCTGCTTGATGCAACAGCCACTGAAGCAAGAAACTAAAGGCACATTTTGACTGGAAAGGCAGAAATTCAGGCCTTCAGAGATGTAACACTGACAATGAGAAGCCACAGATAGGCCCAGCTGCAAATAAAACCTACTGGTGTGAAGCAGAGAAGCTTTTTCATCTGTGTTGGCAGGCAGAGTCAAAATAATTAGAAATTAGAATAGACTATTGCAGTTGGAAGTGACCTATGATGATCATCCAGTCCAACTGCCTGAGCAATTAAGGACTGACTGCTTTTGCATTGATCACTTTTACATTGATCAGGACTCAGATATGGATAATGTCTTGTGTAGGTAGGTGGGAAATAAGAATGTGGATGTACTGGTTGCTCAAAATATGACAGGTGAAAAAAATTACAGAATGCAAATCTAATGAATTAAGAAGCAAAGCTCACTGGAGGAAGAAAAAAACAAAAACAGAAAAACAAAGAGAAAAAAGAGGGTGGCTAACCATAACTCCTAGCTAGCCTTTGCCTTTGCCTTCAGCAGAGGCACAATAGGCAGAGTTTTAGATTCTGAGAATGAATCTTCACCCTATCCTGACAGCAAGTGCCCAGATAAAGTTGCCCCAGGGCTGCCCTGTGCCCTGGAGACATCCCAGGCCAGGCTGGATGGGGCTCTGAGCAACCTGATCTAGTTGAAGATGTCCTTGCTCATTGCAGGTAAGTTGAACTAGATGACCTCTGAAGGTCCTTTTCAACCTAAACTATTCTATGATTCCCAGGGCTGCCCTGTGCCCAAGCCAGCGGCACTCCAGTGCCCATTGCTCTCATCAAACCTGTCACAGCAGGCTCTGCCACCATGCCTTTGTGGTCTTGGACTTTATTTGCTACCTTAGCTTGGGGTTAACAATCACCCATGCACATTGAGACATAGTGAGCTGAACCAGAACTTTAAACTTTTTTAAGCTGATGTTTCCTCAGGTTTTTGGCATGCAAGATTCCTTTCTTTTTTCTTCCTTTTCCTTTTCCTTTTCCTTTTCTTTTTCCTTTTCCTTTTTCTTTTCCTTTTTTTTCTTCTCCGTCACCATTTCCTTTTCTTTTTTATTTTTCTCCAGAAAAACTCCCAAAGATGTTATAACTTATCATAAATATTAAGCTTCCTTCAGGCCTGCCCAATAGCCCCTTTCATTCCCCTCCCCTTTCCAGTACAAGACACATCCCTCTGAAGCTATCTGGGAGGCAGGGGAATGCTTCTCTTTTAGGTCTTAGATACAGTAGACATCTCCATTTTGCCCATCCCTAGCCCACAAAGAATTTAGGTTTGTCCATTACTGAGATCTGACCTTTTAAGGTGATGTCTACATTAGCAATTCCTGTAGTGCAATAAGAATGTATCTTAAGCAAAATAGCTGATACTGAGGATCTGTTGCCACCACTGTGCAAGCTCGTGGGAATTTTACTTCATAACTGTAGTATATTCCCAGAAATTAGACACCCATTGATGACTAGAATGTAATAAGTGTGCATCCAATGTGTGTAATTTATTGGCTTAGTTTCATCTGAAAAAAATATCTAGTTCACTCACTGAGAGGCCATTTCATCATGTAAATCAAAGCATGGCATGTGGGAGATTCCCTTCAGAAGCACAGTTTGAAACTAATCTATTTTCAACCAAAACCATAATCTAAGCTGGAGGGAAAAGTGATATGAGCGTCCACTCAACTTCCCTGCTGCTCTTACCTGAACTGAAATCACCTCTCTACTATCTCTTCTTGTTTAATGGAGAAAATGGGTTCTTCTTTAGCAGGTATAGTTTTGGGTTTTTTTAAAGAGGTATCAGCTCCCCTCTAGCTCCTTTTTCTTGCAGTTGGTGACCTCTGGAGACTCACATGGAAGCCTCACAAGTTTTGTATGTAGGAATTAAATGAATGCAATCTTCTCATAAGCATATTTTCCTCATTTCACAGGCAGCTGGTGACACAGACCTCCAGCCTTTATGAAACTTTTGCCTGCTACTTGTGCACCAGATCGTGGTAGTAACAAATACCCTTCCCATGGGCAAAAATTCTACATTTTCATTGACTTATACAACAACTCTGAGTAAGGATGTGGTGGGAGCGGTTCCTCGCTTTCCCCTCCTTTTTAATCTATTTTTGTTTTTCACATGTCGCTGTCCTAAACTTCACATTTTGTTGCATGCAAGAAGGGAAGATGATTAAGAGTGAAGATTAAGTACAGCCAATATAAAGCAAGTTACTAGTCCAGTTAAAATGATACCTTTGCATCATTCAGTCAAAATTAAAGGAAGAATTAATAATGCAGTTAAAATACTAATGTGTGGGCCATTCCATTCTAGAGCTGCCCGTCTCACTCAGGCTTTTTCTACTTCTCTGGTTAACCCCAGATTTCTGGGAGTGCAGACCTGTTTTCTTTAGGCAAGAGAGGAGTTGCCCCAGTGTCCCAAGTTCCAATCACAAGCAGGGTGATGTTGACAACGCTGGTTTCTTCTTCTTATGCTCCTCTGTTTTGGGGTTCACATGAGGTTATTTTTATACTATTGTTTGTTGGTGCACTTCTTTCCCATAATTCCACAATATAAGATTATGTTTATTCATGGTCATTTGCTGGAGTATTCTACATATGAAAAGGCCAAGTTTTATGATATATATATCATGGCAAACCCTGATGATAAAATCAAATGAGATGCAACAATTCTCCATTGTGATTGAGGGTTAAGGGTAGTACATAAGGCCTCTGGTTAAGCTGTAGCCAACTGAACATTTTTTAATGCTAGACTTTAGATGTCCCACTACTTTGCCAATGCAGCAAGCAAAAAAGCTAAGGCAAGTGTTTAGGCTAGGATAAATTCTTGCAGTCTGTGGCCTGTTACTGGTAATTAAAAGCCCAAGCATCCTGGACTACTCTGTTCCACTACGGTGTCAGTGTCTTCGACGTGTTGAGGCAGAAAATAAACTCTATGGAAGTCAGTCCAAATGGCAAAAACCCACTAGTAGAAGAACTTCCAGACTTGCAAGACAAGGAAGTAAAAACTAACAGCTGGAAGCTGTTTTATCTGTCTTTGATTTGCAGCTTTCAGAGGGTTTATAATAGCTCTATAATAACCCCTGGTGCTTTGCGTTTGCTTTCACACACGCATGCACACATAGAACCCTTCATCCTCTGATGTCTGAGACTAGTGGGATTCATTAGCGAAAGTATTCATCTTGTTAAGGATGCATTAATAGCATCCACTGTAAGTATTAATCTGCTGTTGTCAAGTGATAATTGCAGAAGATGGTGATTGCAGCAACCTTCACCAAGTTCAGCAGATGGAAAAGTCCTTGCACTCTTAGTTTAGGCACTCACAGCTGCAGACTATTTTTGTGTTTTCAATCAGGTTAAAAACCTGTGATACATTTCAGACTACAAAAAAACCCATAAAATTAATCCTTTTTTTGTTTCCTAGCTGCCGATAGAAGTCATTTTAAGAAACTTATTGCATTTGGCACAGGTCTGGTGGTCTGAAATATTCCTACATCCCAAATGATAGAGTAGAAAACTCTGTGAGAGGGTAACAGAAGGCCTCCTGAACAAGTGACATTTGCTTCAGGTACCATAAGCAGCATCAGGCTTAATGGGTGGACATATTTGAACTTTGAACAGGCAATTTAGGTCCATTTCCTCACAGAAAGTAGATGTCTGCATCCAAATTTGCCATCTGTTCTGCAGTCTACAGTAAGAAAGGCACTCACAGGCCAAAGTTAGTCTCATGCTGTAGAAAACATCTAGACCAGTGTGTTGCGTCTGTCTGGGATGGAGTTAACTTACCCCATAGCAGCCCTCATAGTGCTGTGTTTTGTATTTGTAGCTAGAACAGTGCGGATACCACAGCAATACTCTGGTTACTGCTGAGCAGTACTTGCACCATATCAAGGTTGTCTGTCTTTCTGACACACAAAGGCCAGTAGGCTGGGAACGGGCAAGGGGTTGGGAGGGGACACAGCCAGGACAGCTGACCCAGACTGACCAAAGGGATATTCCATACCGTGTAATGTTGTACTTAACAATAAAAGGTCAGAGAAGTGGGGAGGGTGTGTGGGGGGGGTGGTATTTGCTATTAAGACATTTGTCTTCCAAAGCAACAACTATATATACCAAGACGCTGCTTCCAGGAGCTATCTGTATATTACCTGCTAATGAGAAGTAGATTCTGCACATGCTCTTTGCTTTTCTTTATTAAATCACCTTTATCTTGACCCATGAGTTTTTCATCTTATTTACTGCCCCTGTCCCTCTGAGGAGAGGGAATGAGAGTGTGGTTTGGTGGGCACCTGGGAGCCAGCCTAGCACCGTCAGATATTGTGCTCTAGAAGTGCCCACTTCTTCTAGGGAAGGAGAAGTCCAGGATGATCAGTTGGACTATGGGTATCTACACCAAGGAAAGAGGAATCCCACCCTCTACATCCATTCCAACTTCCTGATTAAGAACTGAGACACTTCATCTCTATTATCAACTCCTCTTAAGCTATGGTGTGAACCACGCTTCTGGAGGCATGGTAGCAGTCCTACTTAGGTCAGCAGGACTGTTCACCTTCTCACAATCAGATCATCTTAACAGCAGTGCTGGATCTTGTTAGTGTATCCATTGCTGTGGATGATTAGCACCACTTACTTTCCCTGTGTGGAATAAGTGTGGATTCATACTTACTAGCCAACGAAGTCAACTGATGAAAAATCTTACTTTGTTTCTTCCCAGAAAAAATGACCTGTGTTTGTCCAAGGCAGGTGATATTTTTACTTCCACAAAAGTTATGATAAATCTTTATTCTCAGACATTTTTTTATAAAATTCCAGTAGTCTTCTTGGTTAGAGCTTAGGAGAGAAAACAGTTATTTTTTAGTAATTTCAATCTGACTGTTGTTCCAATTTCTATCTGACATGATTTCTCAACAGACTAAGCCAGTCTGTCACAATAGGCTAACAAAGAAACAAGCAATAACCAATTTCTGACACTCAAATGCAAGATTTCTTTTGGATAAACTTCAGGAAAATGAAATACCAAGAAGTAGAGGCTTACATGTCAGGAAAAAAAAAAAGAAAAGAAAAGAAAAGAAAAGAAAAGAAAAGAAAAGAAAAGAAAAGAAAAGAAAAGAAAAGAAAAGAAAAGAAAAGAAAAGAAAAGAAAAGAAAAGAAAAGAAAAGAAAAGAAAAGAAAAGAAAAGAAGAAAAGAAAAGAAAAGAAAAGAAAAGAAAAGAAAAGAAAAGAAAAGAAAAGAAAAGAAAAGAAAAGAAAAGAAAAGAAAAGAAAAGAAAATAAAAGAAAAGAAAAGAAAAGAAAAGAAAGAAAAGAAAAGAAAAGAAAGAAAAGAAAAGAAAAGAAAAGAAAAGAAAAGAAAAGAAAAGAAAAGAAAAGAAAAGAAAAGAAAAGAAAAGAAAAGAAAAGAAAAGAAAAAAAAAATCTTATTTATTGACAATTTCCAGGGACTTTTTGGTCAAAATAGCAGCACAAGGACTGGTCTGTGGGAAATGTTTCTGCTAATACTTAAGCCTGAACAGCATTAAAAGAGAGCATTTTGTAATTTCTCTTATGCAGCCAACTGTGAAGTTTTCATTTCTAGGTTAGCTTTTTTCATCACTTCCTTAATTAAAAGTAATCAGAAGACTGCTAAACAATTTGTTGTCTCATGTTAGAAATCCACATGCAAATTTAGCATAGAATAGCAATTTTATTCCTTCACTAAGCAGTAGTTGCCTTGCAATTTCAGGCTTGGAAGCTTTAGAGTCATGGCAGGATTCTACAGTGATACAAAGCAATGTGCTTTAGACAGAACAGGGCAAATTCTGATATCAAGATGCTTACATTGCTGAATTTTTATGAAAACAAAAATGACCTGAAGCTACACACGAGGTATGTCACCTGGCAGAGTTAGCCAAGGCTTTAAGGTGGATCTAACTTCTGATCCTCCTTTCATCCACATGCTAAAGCATCTCACTGGAATCTGGTGGTGTTTTAAATCAGGTTTAATGCCAACTGGTGTATAGAAAGGGTATAGGATAAAGGTCCCAGTGTTTATTTCAGCTGGCATGTGCCTGCTTTGCAGTGAAGATAAAGACAAAGTGCTCCAGTGGCATCTGATACTTTTGCCTTCCAAAAAGAACAGACAGAAAAATATTCATACACAAGCCCAAGTTTCTGCACCTAGGAGACCCTTTGAGTACGCCCTGAGAAGGTCTACCAAGGCAGGGTTTAGAAAAGCACCACATAGGTGTTCCCTGTATTTGTGGATGTATCACTGATCATACCAAATCATAACAAAGCCCTCTTGCAGGGACACAGAGTGACCACCCATGGCCCTTTACTATGCTTCAGACATAAGGTTTGGTGCTGGGAAAATAGGGGTGTAGGCAAACCTCCCTGCCTCCTACACCTCTCTAAGGACCATGTCCTGATAAATCAGTGGAGAACTGTCCAATTCAACCTTGTCCCTTGCCAAAGCCCATAAACAAGAACCTTCTGAACCTGTAGATTCTTCTTGTTCACACATTCCAGCTTGTGTTGGACCCTGAAGAGAATGCTTTTTGATGAACTGGTTTTGCTCACAGCAGATGGCCAGTGACACCCTGGTTAACATTTTGAGACTCACTTTGCATTTAGACGTCCAGTTTCACATCAGAGCAAAGATTCATCACAACAAATATTTCTAAATTAATTCATTCAAAGCTTTTATTTTTCATGGTGAAATGGAACAAATACAGGTTTCAAGAGCTTTCAGACTGTGGAAAACAGTCACCTCTGTAGTGAAAAAGAGAGAGCAAATTTTCCAAACTAATTTCATGACCTCTCTAACAAGCTATATCTCCCGCTGCCTGCACATGTGAGGAGAGGTTGGTAAGTTTATCCTGCCTGAAAATCTCACATATTGTTCTGAGTACCTCTTGTGCAAATAGCTCTCCTCTGACTGAAAAGCTCTTCTAGCACATCATAGCTCAGCTGGCTGGAAAACTCAGTTCCATCATAGATAACACCTAAGTGCATGGTCTCCTGCTCAACCTGGTCTTTTACCTTATCAACTCTTCGCAAGTATTGATGAGAAGAAGAATTCCAACTCACAATCGTCTGATTAGCCTCAAACTTTCCTCAGGTTTCTAATAGTTGAAATATGTCCAGCTTGTGGGACAATATGTCTCTATTATCCTATCACTATGACAAAATGGCAAAGGCAGCAGTAGCGGGGTGAATTTATGCTTGCTATGTCTGTAAACTTTGTCAGTTCCAGTATGAGCAGGATTATGCCTGTACCAGTTTGCAGTGGATAATTAGCACGATTTCATCCAAGCGTGCAGAATGTGTTTATCCACTTAAACAGTTTGCTTCCTTCAAGAAATATTTAATCCACAGAAATTGCAGACACTGAATATTTCCAAAACTAGACTCTTTCTTGCATTCATGAATCATCATCAGTGGTCTGCTTCTATGGTATTACATATTCTATTCAAGAGCAACACATTATGTGAGTTTATACCCATTTTTGTGCCATAATTGGTATTCACAATTAGGTGTGATATGAATTAAATAAGGTAAATTAAATTATGTTAGTATTTGCAATCCTGAAAAACACATGCTAATGATTTTATCAAATAAAGACACGGGAATTTGTCTTCTAAAAATTCTTTTTTTATGTAAAATGATCTTTCAGAGGCTGGGATTGAAGATGACATCTGTTACTCAGGCAAATGAGCACATCTATAAATTAAGCCAATGGCATTCAACTGATTTAAGTATATCCTCTAATGGGTATGGGATGGAAGCGCTTTTTGCTACATGACTGAGAGCCTATATTTCCATATGAGTGCTGAGAAGGAGCTTTACCCAGGGAAATAAGTGCAAATTACAGATTCTACCAAGAATATTCACTCTGTGAGCAAAACTGCCTGAGCAACGTTGGTTACTTCTGAAAGAAGGAAGAGGCAAAGCAGATTTTCTAAGAAATCTTAAACAACTGAAAAATAGTCAAGAAAAGTTGCTCCGAGAGGTTGTGAGCTTTCCATTCTTGGAGTTAATCAAAATCCACCCAGATGTGGTCCTGAGCAACCTGCCCTAGAGGGACCCTGCTTTAGGCAGAGGTGGTAGAATAATGGTCCCCAGAGGTCTCTTCCAACTCCAGCAATTCTGTGTTTCTATTCTCCTACTATATTCAAACCTGTTGTTTATTCTGAACTGATGTGAACTGTTTGTTTGTTTTTGTTGTGGTGTTTTTTTTTCAAATGGCAGAACAAAAAGCTGAATAAATGTTTCTTGAAAGTCAGACTTAAGCCCATCTGAGGGAAACTCAGAACCTCATTTAAGAATAACTATGAACTGCCAATTACAAATGTTATAAAAATCTAGAATACAGATAATTTACAGCTTTCTATCAGATTTTTTTTCAGCGTATCTATTTATTTTTTTCTTTCCCTTTTTTTTTTTTTAATTTCAAGAGGAGAAACTTCATTTTTTTTGTATGTTCAAAACATGTGAATGTCTTTATTTGCTTCTATTTTTTATCTGCACTTTATTGTCCTTTGGTAGGATTTGTTTATTGTGAGGTTTCAGTTATTAAATCCAAAAGCGTATAAAATTGCCTTAGGAAGGAATTTTCATATCCATTTTTTACATGACAGAGATTAGAAATTATAGAGGGAAAAATGAACCCAAACATCACAGGAAATGGTTTGTACAGTTTCTTTTAAGTTTTCATACTATTGAAGGTAAATCTTTTTATAACGAACTGTTAGATAACCTGCTGTTATTGAATCCACAAATATCCTGTTCACTATTAGTGTATTGCATACAAATGCAGCTTAGGTTAAGAACTGTATAAACAATGAGTTGCACTCTTACACGGTTTATAATAAAAAATGTGTAGTATTGCCTCTCTTTACTTATTTTAACAGTTTTGGAAAATTAAACTTCAAGATGATTAGGGAAATATTTTCAATCCAAGCATTCTTATGAATGTGCTGAGTGTCTGAAAGATTTCTACACCTTTTCTTCAAGGAAATACAATCACCAACACAGGCGGTTTTTGGGAAAGAAAAAAAAAAAAGTAGCATAAACTCACTGATTCAAGATTGGAGATTTAATTTGGAGTACAGGTATGCAGGCTGGAAGGGGCTGAAGAAATGAGGATTTTATGGAACTGCAAGAAAAATTATATTTTCTACAGCAGCAGATGAGGGAAAGAGGTGACAGAACTGTGAAATATGTCTTGATGAAAAATACATTCTTTAAAAAACAGCAGGTGTTTGGCTTCTGAAATTATTTTGAAATATGGATCAGATTCAGAAATATTCAGACAAAAGAAGGGGAGAAATAGTATTTTAAAGTCACTCCATTCCTTACCAATATTGTTTTAAATACAACATTACCTTTACATTTTTAAAGCAATATTTTCATTCTTATGTGGACTATATATATAGATGTGAATAGATATATATGGATTTAATGAACTTGAAATGAATTGAAACACTTCATTTTTTAATTTAAAATACTTATTTCATTCTATGTTGGGTTTTTTTCCTGTTAAATATAGTTTACAATGAGACATTTTCCTTTGGTTTTTTTGTCCAATCAAGTAAATAAAAAAATGCCATTATTACAAATACCTATTGAGCATGCTTTGGTCACCTAATCACTTCCCATAGAAATGCTGAAGTTTTTTTAATTCAGGTTTTAAAAAAGTGTAATCAACTGGCTTCAACAGTATGGCACAAAACAAAACTTTTGTTCATGTCCCTTGGTGATATTCTGTGGCTCATGCTACAACCATCCTCATAGAAAAGGAGAAGAACAGACCCGCATTCAAAATAATTGTTTATTTGTTCAGTGCATTATAAATGTTACAGAAATTTTCCAGCATTCCCCAAGATAACACCAGAAAAAACACCTGCCTGAAGATCAGTGAAATTATTGAAGAGAGAAAGGAGGAAACCTTTAGCTTCATAACCACATAGACAAATCAGTTATCATTGATCAATTATTATTTATCAATCAATGATGACTCAGATATGTTCTCAGCCACCTCCAAAAACAATTTTCAAGACTGATTAGATGAAAAACACTGAGTCCTTGAAAAACAAGCTGTTGACAAGTGTTTTCCAAAAGTGAATGGACTCTCTGAATATATTTATATTACAGGAGACAAAAATTATGTTTTGATGGCACAGGCACAGAATATGTCTACATACGATAGATTTGCCAAAGTCTACATGTGCTGCAGCAGTAAGTTGTAAATGAAAATCCATCTTAGGCTGTTGCATTTCAGTTGCTAACAGAATCTCATATATTAGGTAGAGAGTAAGATTACTTTTCTGAGGCCTAAGTAGATAACAAGGTAGAATATTATATCTCTAGGGAAACTGGGAAAAAAAAAAAAAAAACACACAAAAAAAAAGCCATGGTTTGACCATTTTATTTCTCCAAATGAAAGACTAAAAAGAAAACTAAAACTAATCTCCAGTTCAACAATATTTCCAGCTGCAGTAGGTCCAAACTCATTATTTGTTTCACTTATGGAATAGACTTTTCTAAAATGTCTTTTTTTCCTGGATACAGTGACACAATCTTCTGGTTCATTAAAAGTAGGTAGACCTAGAAAAAAAAAAAAAAGAAACATTAAATGTGTTGGTGTGTCAAAACCCAAAGAATTTAAAACAGGGCTGAATTTGACTTGCTCTTTTATATTTTATCTTGCTCTGCAAAGAAAATAAACAGCTGCCAAACAGATTCTACCTGCATATCTGTTTGTCTGTGCCACCTAAATACCAAGATAAAATGTGGTTTTGTTTGATATAGGCCAACACCATAAATACTATTAAATCAATCAGTATAGAAGGAAAATTAGTCCATAGTGTTCATAGGTATTAGGATAATGAATGAATGTCCAGGATATTCTTTGAGGAGATTTAACACAAGAAAACATATTACAATGGCAATGAAAATGTCGTTACAATGAAACTATCTTGTAAAGGAAGAAGAAACCATCTTTTTTGTCCTGGAGTGAGAAAATATCACCCCCGGAGCATCAAACAGCAGGCATTAAGTATATGAAGAATACATATGAATCATCAAAAAAAATACATCAAAAGTGAATCTAGCCTGGAATAAAATACCTTGTAGACAACAGAGCAGCAGTAATAAGGCTTTTAATGCTATCATCTTCTACAACATTCCCAAAAAAAAGCTAAGGCTAAATGACCTGGGTGAAAAATCTTGTCAGACAGGAAAGTGGTTGTGAACCAAAGTCAGAGACTAATTACCAGGAAGTTACACCAGTAGTTAAACTTGAAAGATTTACCAAATGCAGCTCCTCCAGGTGTCTATCCAGGACCCAGTACTAACCATGTTTCTGTCTTACCATCCTTGCCATTAATATATACAGAGATTGAATTTTCAGCTGATAAAAATGATAGAAACTGGTACTGAAATTCTATGTGACCTTAATAAACTGAAAAAGTGCCCTGGAAACTTAGAAGAAAATTCAGAAGAATATTGCACTTTAAGAGGAATGATTAGTGTTACAAGCACCAAACAGGAAAAAGCTGTTTAGAAAACAATTCTTCAAGACTTCATGAATCTGAAAGAACCACAAGTCACTCAAAAGTCAACAACATAACCTACTGGGCACATGAAGTAATCTTTCTGCTCCCCACAGCTTATTTTGGTTCTTAGCAGGTGTTGTGTGTGCAGCTTTAGGCACCACAATGAACCACTGAAAGTGCAGAAGCAAGCAACAAAAGTAATGACCAGAGGACTGTAAAAGACGGCTCAAGAGGAAAAGGTGAAGATACTGAGGTTTTTGATCCAAAGAAGAAAAAGTAGAAGGATCCCAAAATAGTAGTTCTAAAATATATAAATGGTATCTGTGAAGAGGAAGGAAACTAATTTTTCAAGTCCACTGAGACTGTGAAAATTATCAAGATCTAAAGCCTGCAGAAAGGAAAGTTTTATTCAGACAGGAGAAAAAGTGTTTGAATAGGTAACACAGTAAAATGTTGGGAAAAGGAAGCATAAGAAACCTGTGGAATTGGAAGTTACTGAAAGACAGATTAGACAAACTTCAGTCAAAATGGTCTACATAATTATAATGTGGGCTGAAGGGTAAATAAAATACACTGCTAGGGTGCTTTCCTGCCATATTTTCTATTATTCTAGGCAAGCAAATTCCTGTTCCCCTCATCTGTCATTTGCTGCCACCAAGGGCAAACATTTCACTCAGGCGAAACGTTCAGGGTACTGTAGGTTCTCCCACAGCATTTGTAGTGTGGGCTACAGCTGTGCTATAGCCTGAGAGAATCAAAACAACAAAGCTGGCTTTCATACAGCTGCCTTAATTTATACATCATGGAGCCCTTGACAAAGGAAACATCATTGTTTTCTCAATTGAGATATGAAAATGTTTAAACTTGCCCAAAGTCAATCACAGAGAAAGCAATAGAAAGAGGAAGGGACATCATGTCTCTCAAGTTCGTACCTCATCCTCTGTAATACAATAGGTAGACTGGTTCATTCACTGACTCATTCATTTGATTCACGTTGTATGTCTCCGAAGTCTAAAAATGGCCATTTTTTAAACATCATCTCACCTTTACACTCCACCACAAGCATGCAAAGAAGACCCTGAGCAACCTAAAGTTACCTGGAACTTGGCCTTACTTTTAGTGGGCAAAGGTGCACCGGAGTACCAAGAGTGCTCATCAGGCAGCTTAAATTATTCAGTATCTCTATGGTTTTCTAGTAAGACAACTCCTACATACAGACTCTTACATAATAATATCTTGGATGTACCTCATGGACCTGGTGGAAGCTAGTTTAGAGTGGAGGTACTGTGACCTGGGACAGTGGTCACATACACATTGCTGTAAGCAGAGCAGGAGAAGATATGCCAGAAGAAGAAGGATGAACTCAAGCACAAACATACACTCATGTTCTTTGCTGGAGCCAGGACTGGCCAGACCATCCCGTCAGCAGAGAGAAAACACCACACCATTGTTATCCATAAAGAGGAACCATCTAGACCAAACAGAGGTGCTTCTTTGTAGAACAAAAGTGTTGCCTATCAAACCCTTGTTCTGTTTCACTTTCACCATTTAGTACTGTAATACTACACATAACATCTTGTCGTCACACCAAACACAATGTTTTAACTGGGATCCAAAGAGCTGCTGGACCCTGCCAGATAAGCTTGCATACAGACGGCTGCAGAGCCAGGACCTGAACTGCAGTCCCCACTGATAAATGCTTAATGTTGGGCCAAGTTGGCCTAAATATATTCTTTCCCCTTGAATCCTTCTTCTCTCTCTAGCCTCTTTCAATACTTCGGTTTTTTTCTTTCTTTCAGTTGGGCTACGCAGATATAGAGGCTACTCATTCAAGTACAAAAATGTGCATGTAGGGAGGCATGTTCTCTTGGCATAATAACAATTGAGCTAGAACAAAAGAAATTATTGCAGCAAAAATGCAATCAACAAGAAGTGCAAGAAAAACTTCATCACTGGGGGCCGGGCTAGATGACCTTTGAAGGTTCCTTCTGACTGAAACTATTCTGTGATCATCTTTTACTTCCCCTTAAAAACTGTCCCTAACTGTCCTGTGTTTCTGAAGTGTTACTCATATTCCATTTGACTTAAAAATGTGTTGTCTTGAACGTCTGAAAAATTTCAATAAGAAAGATGCTCACTTAGCATTGAATATGTTTCAAACAAATAAAACTTCTATGAATTACAAAAGGGTTAAACATACAATTTATTCTTCGTTTAGATTTTCAGTATTGACAAACAACCATTATTTACAATAAGTAAAAGACAGAAAGATAAACAGTACATTGATACAAACCTCCTATTGGCTATACAAGCCTAAAAAGTCTCTCAGACCAAGCCTGCTTAAAATCTACCCTGCCAACTTTTTATTTGTGGTCAATTAAACATTGTTCTGTCATGGGAGACATACCATTGCTCACAGACGCTCAGCCAACCACAAAACAAAAGCAGACTGACACAGACTTGTGGGTGTTTGACAACCTGCTCTGCACAGCTGCTCTCTGAGAATGTGGGACTGAGCACAGTCCAGTTCAGCTCCTGTGATGTATAATTACTTTTATATTATTATCATAAAGATGTCATCCTCTCTGTAATTAAATCTATGCATTATTAAATAGTCAAATAGTCACTGCTTTGCTATTTACAAAAGCAGCGAATTTAATTTCTCATGATAATATTCTGTGAAAGTATTTTCATGATTTGATATATTTTAATTAGTTCCAAAATAGTGTTCTTCTTGTATCAACTCTGCCAGAAAGTTCTTACATTTAGAACAATAAAAACTGCCTGGGATTGCAAGAGATCAGTGTTTATCTGTCCTGTATACTCTCAGAATGTCAGAGATGTCCGTTTTATTTTTTTTACAGGCTGTCAAAAATGAACTGTACTAAATCATTCGGGAAAAGTATATTTAGGGGTTTTTTTTTCATCTGTGGATAGTTGCTCCCACCAGGTTTCACCAAAGTTTCTAAATTCTGTTTCTTTCATTTCTCAAATATATCTGGATGCTCACTGATGTCTTTAGAATGAGTACATCCCCTTATGGCAAAGGCAAAGCAAAACTTCAGATTCAAAACCACCTGAGAGCAACATCAGCTTTCTGTTGTCACCCCAAATCAGTGACTGATAATGGTCGAGAAAAGTCAGGGCTGTGACCAGCAAGGAAGCTAAAGGAGTGAGCATGTACAGGGCATTGAGCTGGGCTTGTAAACACAGCTGAGGAGGTCACGCACATGTGAGCACAGCTTAAGTACTGCTGAAATATGTTTAGGTCAAACGTGGATACAACAACCATCACATGATGTCTCCATCTCTCTCTCTTAAAAGAGGTTTCATGGTTTATTACTGCCAGCAGATTACCTTGCTCACAGACACCAAGGTTGATTTGGAGTGACAGCATTCCCAAGAGGCTGAAAACAGTGTCCCACCAGTATTCCCTCTCCATTTATCCTTAGCCATGCTCCTGCATGCAAATGTTTTGCTCTCCCTGACTTTACAGTCTACCAGTTTGTAGGAATGCTTTGAGCCCTCCTAGAGTGAGAAACCACTGCAGGGTTCCCAGCCTGAGCACTGCTACATGCTATGTGAGATGCTCTGGAATGCTATAGAAGCCACTCTTGGGCAGCTGAGCGCCTCCTCCTAGGCATGAGGGCAAAGAGAGCTGGGAGGACTGCTCTTACCACTGCTCCTGTGCATTGTGGTCACTAAAGATAATAAATCAGGGTGCTCAAATGCACGTTACTGCAATTGGGAAAGAATGACTTTAATTCAGGCACGGGACTCTTTCCTCAAATAGTGAGCCTCTTCCATTGGTAAATGTCCCCATTTCTCTTACTAATAATGGGAAGATATATTAAAACAGAATCTCTAAAATAAAACTCATAAGGTAGCAATTACAAATCTGAGAAATGTTATTTCTTTATCATGTAGCAGTACATAAGACAAAGGGAATTCAGTGCTGACCAGGCTGATACAGCAACACAATTCAAGGTACAACAGGCAGATTCTTCCCAAAAATGCACATTTAGTGCTGCATCCCACAGCCAAGAGATGCCCACAGCACCCATTCACAGGGGTTCCCAGCACCGAGAGCCACCAAGAAGTTGACTGCTACCAGCAGTGTAACCCAACTCATGGTTGTCTTGGACTTGTTGCTGCTACAGGAGCTAAAGCCCTGGGACAATAATGCCATGTCTCCATCAAGACCATGAATACTACATTCACAGATAACTAGCACAGAACCAAAGAAACAGAAACTTCCAACATTCACTTTGCCCTCACTGGTAAAACAAACACCAAAAAAATCTGAACAACTCAAATTCTTTTTTTTTGCTATCTTCCACTGTCCAAGTTTGTGACAGAAGAAAAGTTGTGAACCTCGAGGACCAAATTCAAGAGCATTCAGCAAGAGTGGTTTTGAATTGTTTTCAGTGCAAGGAGGAGCAGCAGCTATGGTGCAGTCCTAACCACTCATCAAGATATATTAGACAGGATCATGCCCTCCTCAGCCTCCATCAACTGTTCTAAATATTTCTAAATAATACACATGATCTGCTCTGACTCTATATTAGAGAGATAGGGCACAATCTATCACTCGGCAGACTGGCTTGCTGACTTTGCAGTGAGTTTGCCTGACTCTTGGGCCACAGTTGCAAACAGTGAAAAACAGTAGTTTAATTTAGTGGAACATGTGCTTGCAGTTTCTCTTTTTATTACCATGGAATCCTGACTCAATAAAATTAAGCCAACCTTTTCAATTCTTTGGGGCCCTGGAAATTACATTGAGGCTCTTAAATAGTGCTCTGGTGCACCCACAAATTTCATTCTAGTCAAGTTACAGATGCTCAAAACATACGGACCACTGGATACTTTCATTTAGATACCTCCATCCTTCATCCTGCCACCATTTCTGCACATCCCTGAAAGGATTTGAACTAGGTCAGAGGCCTGAATTAAACACATAGGTAAGCACAAGCCAGCTTGTGTTAGCACTTAGGAGACCAGTTTTGGTCAGAGTTGGTTTAGATTTCATAGTCTTAACAAAGACTATCAGAATCTACCCATCTGATTTAAACTGATGGTGTCACTTACCACTCTTCCTCTCCCCACTGCAAGATGTGATTCAGCCCTCACCCACTTTCTCCCACAAAATGTTTTAAGTTTCTTTTGCCCCATATCCTTTGTACTGTTGTAGAAAATACTATTCATTAGGCTAACAGCTCTTGTAAATAAGGCCATAAAAAAAAATCCATTTCCTAAATGTCAGTCACAGGGCTCCAGGCTACAGTTAGTGCAATTTGAACCTACTCATCGCTATCAAAGAGGAATAAATGCTGGACAGCTTGGCTAGCTTCTCCTGCCAGCCAGACAATGCCAGAACATCAAGGACATAAAATCCAACAGCAACAAAATGCACACCAGCACATTTCATAGTCTTAAGGAACAAAGTGCTGCTAGCAATTTGGGATTATCATCCACGTTGTCAGCTTCTCAAATTTTTGTTGTATATCTCAAGAATTATCTGATTTACAAAATTTCATGGATTCTTGATTTCCCATGAATTTTACCATTAATTTTCTCCCAATCCACTTTTTTTTAGCAAATATTGTTCTTTAGAATTAAAAATGGTAGATAAATCACTTAAATATTGTTAATTTCTCAAAATATTTCTCTTAGGCCCAAAGTTTTGAGGACCCTACGCACAGTCTTGGCAAAACTATAAACAGCGTTCAAATCTGAAAAGCAAATAAAAAATAAAACAGAACTGCAACTATGGAAACTGCTGGCTGATTTTGGAGCTGTTGTGGGAAGCAAGCCACTGAAGGCAATCAAAATAAAAGTTAAGAAATAGGTTCAATTCCACATTCATTTACACTGGGGTAAATTTTGTTGTAACTCTAGAGATGTCAGCAGAGCTCTTGGAGCTTTATTTCATTACAAGCGGAGATAGAAGCTGATCGACTCTCCAGTCCGCTGAGGAAGAAAGATCCCCATATTTAAGAATACTAAGAAACAGAAAAACAAAGTCAATGTCCCAGCAATCTGACATAGCAAAGCAAGAACCACACAGTCAAACTGAGGTTTACTTGCTGCCATGAGAAATCCTTGGGGCTGATGACTGCAATGAGACATTTCATCCAGTCTTGTTAATCAAACTTGGAGCTCATATCCTGGTTCCTGACAGATGTTGTATCTGGCATCCATACATGTTTCTTGAGTTTGCCATCAAGAAGAAAGATGGTCCAAAACCTGAAGCATTACCTTGGTTTGCCAGAGACAGAGAATCAGGTCCTCAAAGCATATAGGGTTTAGACAGGTTTGCACTAGGTCATTCTGAGGGCAGCTTACTCTCAAAATTTTAAAAAAAGCATTTGGACTCCAGCTGGTGACATTGACCTTCCTAATTCACCCTGACAGGTCCTTCCACAATTTTCCAGACAGTTTTTTTTAAAGGGAGATTTCTCCAAAGGAAAGTATGCAAGCCTTAGGAATGTTCACTGTTCTTCCAAGGAACACTTTCCAAACAATTTCATAGGGTGGGACCTATTATAACTATCTCACATACACATTTGAGCCCACATCTAGAATATTGTGTCCAGTTCTGGGCCCCTCAGTTCAAGAAGGACAGGGAACTGCTGGAGAGGGTCCAGCATAGGGCAACAAAGATGATGAAGGGAGTGGAGCACCTCCCTTATGAAGAAAGGCTGAGGGAGCTGGGTCTCTTTAGTTTGGAGGAGACTGAGGGGTGACCTTATTAATGTTTATAAATATATAAAGGGTGAGTGCCACGAGGATGGAGCCAGGCTCTTCTCAGTGGCAAACAATGATAGGACAAGCAGTAATGGGATCAAGCTGGAACACAAGAGGTTCCACTTAAATTTGAGAAAAAACTTCTTCTCAGTAAGGGTGACAGACACTGGAACAGGCTGCCCAGGGGAGTTGTGGAGTCTCCTACTCTGGAGACATTCAAACCCACCTGGACATGTTCCTGTGTGACCTCACCTAGGCGTTCCTGCTCCAGCAGGGGGATTGGACTAGATGATCTTTTGAGGTCCCTTCCAATCCCAAACATACTGTGATACTGTGATACTGTGATTTGGTAGAGATCTTGTTGTGCTATGTGCTATATTTTTGGACATGATTTACCTGACCATTATTTAATATTTCCTTCTGGATGAGATCAAACATTTTTTCAGAAGTCCTCTTTTCTCTCCAGTCTCTCTTCATAGAAAGTCTGTGTGATCCTTGCAGTCCCAGCTGGGAAATCATCCTTTTAATTCAAACAAAAATGGTAGGTTGCTTCAGTCTTCAAGATCCAGATCCCCAGCTGCAATGGTAAGTGATATTATCACCCATGCATTTGCACTCTTAAAAAGGTATTTAATGAACCACTACATATTGACAGAGCAAGTACAAGGTGAACACAGGGAGACGTACTCACTGGTAAGATAGAGTTAAGAACAAAGAATGGGAAAAAAATCTAAGGTACAACTTTTGTCATATTCTGTATGACAAACTGCCTCAATACTGGTCTGTAAAAGACCCTCAAGTCAGTTTGAGAATCATGATTCTTTTCTCTCTAAGTCACAGTTCCTCTAGGTGTCTATTCTTTTTTCAAGGTGTTCAAGAGCCCTTTTGAAATCTACCTTGGAAGGCAGCCAACAAGTCTCTGCCACTGTGCAGAGCATCTGCAGCTGAATACCAATTTATTTCACTGTGTAACAGACTGAGGTTTGATCTATGCACCCAATGCAGAAGTGAGACTAAACTTTGAGTAACTTGCTTTGATAAAGCAAACATGGAAGAGAAAACTGTGACTGGTTAATATTAATTACTTTTATCATTCAAATGGCACAACACAGACATCCTAACAGAAGTCTGGGAGACTGGGCATCTTCTGTTCTCCTGATAATTGTAGATCAAAACAGCAGAACTTTTCCACTGCACAACTGGAGGGCTGTAAAGTATAGCAGACTGTAGAGAAGACCCTTTAAAACATGTAAAACAATGAACTCTGTCTCAAGAGCAGAGTAGGAAGTCTTTCAGCTACCTTTGCTGCTTCAGTGTGTCATGGAAACTTGCTTGCATTAACAGCCAACTCAGTATCACACCCTTCTAACATCACTAATATTCACAGAAGAGATAGAAAAGTGACATGCTGAGGGCTTTGGGAAGCTCCTTCTTTTGCAAGACCAAAACTTTCTGAAACACTTCTGCCAATTCAGTCAGATCCATCTACCATCCAGCCTTTGACAATCACAGAATAAGAGAAAACAGAACTGAGAAATCTTTTTTTTCCATTTTATGTTCCATCTGCATAGGAGCTACATAATACCTTGCAGCCAAGATTTGGCTGTTAATAAAAATCCAGATTAAAAACAGAACATAGCAAAGAAGCAGAACACTCACCAGTCAACAGGTCCAATCTAAGCTCATACACCTTACTGTGCCTCAGTTTGGATATCCAAGCAAAATATTTCCCTGGCTTAGAAGTGCAATGCGATAGCTGGGAAGAAGCTTGGGTAGCCAGATTGAGACGCATGTAGACAAGTCCTGTTACTTTGACGAAGTCTTAAACAAGAGTTTGACAGCTCATTTATCATCATTAGTCTTTGCCAGGGACTTTATTGTCCCTTGGATTAAGTTTGTTGGATGTTCTTCTAGTAGTTTGTTTAATGTTCTCCTAGCATTTGCTCCAAAATCACTAACATAAAATTTTGAGTCAGAGTATTGATTGAGACACACTCCCTTACTTGCAATTATGGATGAGTAAATGATACCTGTTCAGTCCAAAGTGTGTTCAGATATCAATTATTTTTCAAGATTCTGCATGTGTTCATTAAAGAATTGACAGTCAACTGTCTAAATGAAAAATAGCATAATCTATTTTGCCCATAATAAATGCCAGATGCCATAATTTGTCAAGATATGGAGAGGAAAAAAGCAGATGACTCCCTCCATTCTACCAGATATAGGCCAAGCAGTGGAGAACTGAGCCTTAATAACCACGTCTCTTTGGACAGACACTTGTTGAAGAGAGGCAGATATAAGTCATAGGGCTAACCAAATTACTATCACTAATCAGTATTATTAACCTGGGACCACTTGAAGTAAAGATCTGTAAAAAGTTATTAACCTAAAGAGGTCATAACCTGAAAAAATAAATTTTGGACAGCTAAATATGAAAGTAGCAAATACTCCCAAAACCCACCCCATCTCAGAATTTTATGTATGTAAATCTGTATATCTATTTTTATTTACCCTGAAAATTCATACACATATCTAACCTTTTAAAGGCACAACAGAGGCAATTCTTGAGGAGCAATCAAAACAGAAAGCAGATATGTTTCGAAAAAAATGTGAATAGTGACAAAGGAAGAGAAAGGAAAGTCAGCTTCATTGAAAAAAGCAAACACATTGGGCAAGCATAGAAAAACAGAGATGTAAACAGGTAGTGGTGGCAGTGTAACTGGAAATCAAAAATGAGAGACCCCGGGGGTAACATGGTGAAATGTAGATTTGGCCATACTGAAGCACATACCTCTGTTATGTACTGCTCAGTCTGCCTTGTGCTAAATCAGACCACGATCAACAAGAAACAGCATCTAAGAGGGAAAGAAGTTTGCAGAAACTCACACAGAGAACTTCAAATATCTTCCATTTTGGCAGAAACAAAAAAAAAACAAAACAAACAAACAAACAAACACACACACACAAAAAAGTTTCAGTAATCAACAGGCACATTTTCCCAAAGCAAAGTACTAAATGTGTTGTGTCCCCCTCCAGATCACTCAGACACTCATAACTTCAGCAGTTACTCTCCTGTTCATCATTTCATGTTGGAGGGTTAGGATACTTTATGAAAAATGATCGGCTGACCTGTGCTTTCTTTTTGATTCATCAGTAACACAGGATTTCTTGCTCTTTTTTGAGGTGTTTGAAGTACTTCCTAAGTTACACATCGCTTTCCTAGTGGTTCGTCTCAGTCTACACTCTGCAGACTTGCTTAGAATGATCCTGTGCAATAGACTCATGGAGAAACAGGTAGGAGAGCTGTCTGTTATTGAAGGATCACCTTTTCCAGGCTCAAGAGTGGTCCAACCTAGTGTGCAGGAAATCAGGCAAAAGCAGGAGGAGGTCTGCATGGTTAAACAAAGAAATCCTGGCTAAACTTAAACATAGAAAGGAAGTGTAACAGAGGGTTCACGCCAAACAGGAGGAATATAGAAATATTGTCCAAACATGCAGGTAAGGGATAAAAAAAGCCAAAGCTACCTGGATTTGAATTTGGTGAGAGAATTCGGTGCCTAACAAACTCCAGGCCAAGCAGTTTTCACAAGTATCTGCATTATACAAAACCTGCTGTGCCCTGAGAAATGGGAGAAGAGGTCTCACATTCCCCTGGACAGGGGAGGGAACTGAACTCACCTTTTCCACATCCTATGTGGTTTCCTAACAAGTGAACCAAAGGGTTAGTGCCAGCGTAGGAAATGGAACATGAAGGAGTTTATTCCCAAACTTACTTTTGGATGCTTACATTGAGAGCTTCTTTCCTTCTCAGTGGAGAGAGCTGGACTCTGGAGGGTAATGGAGAGCATTGAAAAACAGACTGCTGCTCTAAATTGCCCTCTGAACAAGAGCTTATTATTAAGAACAATTCTGCTCTGGCCCCAGCAGTACATGAACTACCCTAATGAGGTTTTCCAAGAGCTATTGTTTTTGCCAAGCTTCATGTCCTACATTTTCATACCCTGGCATTTACAATGCCTTAAAAACTAACAAATAAAAAGCAATGCCCTTTGCAAATCTTAAATATGACTATAAGCAAATAGTTTTCAGCCTGTAGATTCACAGCACCTTCATGAGCAGAAATAGCCAAATATCACAAGCACCCTGATCATTTACAGCAGAGGTGTGAACCTTGAGGACTGCATAGGAAAATCAGCTTGGTGCTTCTGGAATAGTGTGTTGTGCAAACAGGCCTGGAGGGCTTCTGGATGCTGTCAAGCTGATAGATGACAGACTGAATCTATAGCAGATGCAGTAAGGGAGCTGGAGTAAGGAAAAGAGGGAGAAAAGTCTGCAGTATAGGCCTGTAATGACATTTGTGACTATGTAAAAAAAAATTGGTAGAGATTTTGCTAACAGGTACACATTTCAGACCTTTTTCTCTTCTTGGGCCTTAGGAGACAAAGGAAGGGCAAAAGGAGATGAATCTTTTGTTTATAAATAAAAACAGAAAGGTAGCATGAAGATTACATTATTGAATGCAAAATTAAATTATCTAGTCTGCTATTACTAAATCCGGTGTTCCAACATAGAGCCCTGTCTCAGATTTTAAGAGCGGAATGCACCAAAAATAAGAAATGAGCAGTCAAGGATTTTACAAGGTCATTATAAAAAGTCCTAGAAATACCATTAAGCTCCAAATGGAAACAAAGAACTAATTTAGAGATTGTTTTTGTTTCTTGTTTGTTCTTTTAAATGTGCATCATTGAGAAACCTCATCATGCACTAGCAGTATTATAAAAGTGATAAGTAGGACAGATGGAGTCAGGTTACCCCTGAAGCTTCTGCTGAATTTCATAGTTCCCTATGAGTTAAGTAATTCTTTCACTTTCTTCAGTCTTAGTAACACTTTACCTAAGCTTGATACACATTTTTGCGAACTGCTTTTCCAAAAGAATGTGAATAGGCTGAAGAGAGTGTAGAGGAGCTCAATGAGAACAATCTGTTAGATGGGTCAGTTATCCTCAAATGTATGAGAAGGACCTACAAATCATAGAATGGTTTAGATTGGAAGGGACCTTAAAGATCATCTAGTTCCAACCCCTCTGCCATGGGTAGGGACACCTTCCACTAAACCAGGCTGCTCAAAGCCCCATTTAATCCAGCCTTGAACAGTCCCAGTGATGGGGCATCCACAACTTTTTTTGAGTAACCTGTTCCAGTGTCTCACCACCCTCACAGTAAAGAATTCCTTCCTAAAATCTAATCTAAATCTATCCTCTTTCAGTTTAAGTCTTATTAACATGATTGAAGTCTTCTTCATTTCCACTGTAGATACAATAGAGCATCTCATTTTTCCCTTACACAAGTTTTCAACTGCTACAAAAGCTGAAAGTAGTATTTAGTTCACAGGCTGGGGAGAAAGCTTCTAAATGTTTTTATGTAAAACAGACGGTAATTTCCTTATAAGATCTTATTCTACATTATCTGTACATAAACTCTTAAAACCAATCTGCTGTTCACCATTCCTAAACTCAGCAACTGATGCCAACAGAGCCAGCTTGATGCTACCAAATCAAGTGAACTCAGCTAATGTACATAGGAAATATTTTTGTATTTTCAATTATGTTACAAAAGTTACACTGATTGCATTCTCCAGTTCTCTGGCACCATATTTTGATCTTTTCCACTTCATCTGGATGCATCAAGATTTATATCACTACAAGGAGACTTTATCTGTTACTAGACTCACAAGACAAATCGCTCATTAAACTAGGGATGCTTTGAGGCAGGGTTATGTTCCATGGGCAAAAATGTAGCAGGATGATGAATTGTATGGCTCAGATTTTCGTATTTGTTTTCCTGATGAATGCACTTTAAATTGCTGGGTAGGAGAAGGCTTTGCTGAAACATATGGGTGACATTAACACAACAGAGTACAAGTGACACTGGTGGAAATTTTTGTCTTTAACTTTGTACTCTGTTTCTCCTTGTGTATATATATAGTTTCTTAAACAGACCCACTTGGAATTTTTTTTCCTCTTTATGTAGTTGGCAGTTTTTATTAAAAAAATGTTGTATTAAATAAAGAATTTGAAAAGTTGCAGAGAAGTAACCTGTAAGAAATTGTTATGGTAGCACTGGTATTGCCCTCATTGCATAAAAAATTTACAATGCCATTATTTTCCCTACTTAAGATTTAGGTTAGTTTTAGAGCACAAAGTGGAAAGACTCTGTATTTTCAGGAATAAAACAGTTCTTTGTTCAATTTTTCCTACTAGATTTTTTTTTTTAATATAATTATTACTACCCTCCACCTTCCTACAATCCCTTCATTGCCTATGCTGGACACAGTTTATCCTTGTTTCTTAGCCAAACCCTGCCCCAGTGCCCCAGATGCAGCCCCTCAGCCAGCTCAACAGGTTTCTACAATCCGCATCCTCAAAGTGCCTCCCAAACTTTAACACGTGTTCACAGTAAGACAATGTGAAGCAACTTCTTTCTTATTACAAAGGTTGTTGTAAATAATAATGATGCAATTATTATAATTCAAAAACATACAATTATAAGTTTGCATTATGTGTTTATTGAAGAATACCTGAAACCTTAAAAGAAATTGCCTTCTCACCAGAAATGCATACCTAACTGCCACCAGCTGTGTGTCTTTAACAAACCTCTTTTACCTCCCTCTACATCTTTCTTTCCTGTCTGGCTTATTTGGACTGTGCACTCCCAATAGGAAGGATTGTCTCTTACTGTGCTTTTGTACCGTGCCTAGTGATACAGCAACCTCCACGTGCCACCAGGTTGAACTCCCTATTCTCCTGCTCCATGGCAGGGCACAGCCTACATGTAAAACTGTTACAGGACTAAAAATGGTCTCCAGTCACTGCACCACAGGCACTCATAAAAACATACAGTTCAGAGACTGAACAGACCCTCACAGGGTTTGTGCATCATGGTTTTATGCATCATTTTGGCTAAAGTGTTGACTGGAAAATATGTCTTAGCCTTTAAGATTCACTTAAAAAAAAAAACAAAAACAAAAACAAAAAAGCAAACTAGAATTCATGGTCTGTCCTCTCAGTGCAAAGGTCTTAACTTTAAAATATAGCCTACAAAAACAAAATTAGAGGCTAGCTGTTTCAGGCAAGACATTGGATCAGTTGGGAGATGTTGATTTATTTGATTGGAAGACTTCGCACCCACTGTGTACTACACTCAGGTGCTAGCCTGAGAGTGTGAGTTATATTTAGGATCATCTTTAAAAAATTGCTTGAATTTGACACAACATTTTGGACAACTGCAGCTTTGGTACAATCTTTACCCAGGAAAGTGCCCTGTAGCTCACTTAATGAGAACTAGAGTCTATACCATGGCTTGTGCAAACATAAAGCCATATTTCCCATCCCACCTCATCCCATCCTGCTTCCTCTGTGCATTACTATATCTGGGAAAATTCATGAAAGAACAAAGTGCTCCCTCTCTCCAGGATGGTTTGCAATGACTGAGGAAGACACACAATACCATTTCCAATCCTGACGCAACTTTCTTAAACATGTATATTATCATAAGGTGAACTCGGGGACCAGAGTAACCTCAAATTATTTATTATATAATAGGTGTTTTTTTGGCATGAGTAGACACTATCATCCAATGGTAAATGATGCCTTGAAAGAAGATCCAGCCAACCCCCTAAAGACCCAAGAGCCATTTTACTGTTTGCTGCACTTTGCCTGGACAATACTCTTCACCTATTCCTTCAAATTGAAAAGAACATTCTCAGTCTCTATTGCCCTTTGGAACATGACCTGATAGAAAAATCCCTTGAAAAAGGGAGAAATATAGGTAGGAAGAAGAAGGAGATCCTATAATTCAAAGAAATTCCCTACAGAATTTTGCTGCTGCAAATCAGTAAGAGAGCTGATAGAGAATATTTCAAAAAGCAGTTCAGCTAACAACACACAAAGGTATATTTCATATTTAGTAGCATTTATCCCAAGATTTGCTTAGAAAGATGCTTAAATAGGCCTTTTTCTCTTCATCATATCCATATGAGAGTGACAATGCTCTCCATTCCTGTTTGTGGTGAGATTTTGCCCTTATGTTTGGTCATAATTTTAACTACTTGAAGTTTTTTCAACATCCAAGGCAAAACAAAAAGATGAATACTGCTACATATTTAGAAAGAAAGTGAATTTTTATAACTCCCAGACAGCTTGAGGATTTTCCGGATCTGAAGGCAATGACTTATGGCCTTATAGTCTGAACAGATCTTTGAACAAGACTGAACGAAGAAGACACTTTCATTGTTCTTTCTCTGTTTTTTTCCTGATAGTAGCATTACCAAAAGAACCTGCTTCTCTTTAGTGGCTTCTAGAACACTAGAGACTCATTCACATTCCTTGAGATCTTTAGTCACGGTCCAGTATCTCCATTATTAAAGGGTGTCTTCTATTAAGGCCTTTATTGCTTTCTAGATCGCAATTGAAAAAAAAAAAAAAAGTACTGAAGGGGTGAATTTTCTCTAATAAAAAGCTGTTGCCATGTCCTTTGCACCAGAAATAGGGTCTAGTTATCATCTGAAAGGAAACTTGTAGCAGAGTGAAAGGGATGTTGTCAGCCCCTGAAATGGCATGCTGTCGGTGAGAGGCACTCTCCGAATGATCCGGAGAGCTCTCAGTTCCCCACTGTTCCTGGGGGAAGAGCAGACGCATGTGTCTGCTTCATGTGACATTGCTTCATACACAGAAAATAAAAAGCTAGCCTATTCCACCAAAGACAAGAGAAAATATAAAACTACAAAATCCAGACAGATAAAGCAATAAAGATAAAACAAGGAAACTTATGAAGTACCTGCCCCTTGTCAAAGTCTTCTTCAGACAGCTGAGTGGAGGAAAATCTCCTGCTCATCAACAGCCCTTCTGTTTGCAGCTCCCCAGAAGGAGCGAGGGAGGCAGCGACTACAGATGTGGTAATTCTCCTGATTCACAAAGTATTTCCCTGTCTTCTATGCATGTCTTTTTTAACAGGGCCTGGTCTCTTTTAATCAACAGTATCCCTGGGGTATTGGGAGCTATAGTAGGCACATGGATAAAACTTCATGGAGCCTTGTTTTCTTTTCCCTTCCTAGTTAAATCAAATAGTAAACATCTCTTGTATATCCAGGCTGCTAATTGTCTGGACTGGTTAGCTGACATAATATTTTATAACTCGTAAAAAAAAAATCTTATAGATGTATTAGCAATTTTGCAACCTGACCAGAGATCATTCATGAAGACCGTAGAAGTCACATTTAAAGGTGTCATGATCATATCCTACCAATAATTTACAGCACTCTAGTATCACCACAGTAGCAGGTAGTAATTTTAAACAAGACTTTTCCACATAGCAGAACTATGACAGCAACAGCTGAGTTCCACATTAGGAGTTTCAAGGCACAGTAGCACAGAACCATCCAGTCCAGGAACCTAGCAGGGCTGGTATATATGTCTGGACTGATAGTCGGACCAAAAACCTTGACAGTGCTCTTGGAGAACAGTTAGCTTCCTGGTTTTGTTTCACAAGCAGCACCCAGATGAAGGGCTTGACTATGAGACTTCAAATCAGATTATAACATCCCATTGATGTCCCATAGGTTGTCTTCAGTGTGTTGCATCATGTTACTGGCTGAGCTATTGTTTTGATCTTTGCTGCTTCAGCAGTCACGTCTCTGGCCAGTCACACCTAGCTGGTCATTCTGTCACTATGCTGCTACCCTTGCCTCTCCCAGACATAGAGTACTAAGAGAATCACCTTTTCATTCACAGTCCATGTAAATGAGCACACTGCCAAGTAAAAATTCATTCCTTGTTGTAGAAAATAAAAAGATGCACTCCTAGACTGAGATTTTGGAAAGCTGGAGAATTTGTTTGTCACTAAGCAACTTCCCAGAATCATTGAATATGAATGTTATCAGTCAGTTTTTAGGCATGGACACAAATGTTTTTGCCCTGAAATCCCACTACTATCAAATGAACAGCATTTATTTTTTTTCCTTTATACTCAAAGGAAACACTAATATCCTGTAATGCAGAGCTCCCTGCAGCAAACCGGTGGCTTTCATGGGATCAGTTGTCCAGGGCTCCTACAATATGCTGAGAAAATAAACTTATTTCACTGCAAAACCACCCTGTGAAACATGATTGAAAGCTAATGTCAAACCTCTTTACATGCTCCCAAGTGTCTGAGAAATGCTAACTAACTCTGGGTCATCGGTGCAATTGGGTTGTTAACACATCATTTGATAGCAGCACATACCAGGGACACAGGGTGTGTTTACCAAGTTACATGACAGTTTCTAACATAACTGCATCAATGAGGCTCCTGCTATGCCTCTTCAGAGCAATGTCGGTGCATCAGAGGTTACCAAAGTTCCTGCTACACCAGTGGTCACTCATTTATTATGGTGATACACAGCAAAATTGTGCCTGTATGGGTTCGCTGAGTCAGGACAGAACGTTTTCTGTGACTATCCACACTTCTCAACTGTTAGTTTTGGCCCATGTCAGCCAACACTGTCCTGGAGATGTGCACAACACATGAGGAATAGGACAGGAATAGCACAGGGCAGGAACCGTTCCCAGTAGAGACCAGAGAAGTGTTTATCCTGTTCTTGGGATCAGGACAAGGAGTAGATCCAAATAGATCCAAAGTATGCCATGTCACTTGTCCTATAGGTTTGAGACTGGATCCTGGTCCATTTTATTGATGAGCGAGTCCATGTATATGTGGACCAAGCACAAAGCAGGTGCATCATGTTGATTCAGTAAGAAAAAAAGCTAGAGAGTCCAGACTCAGAGATTCTTCTACAGACCCAGCAAGAGAAGGTCATGCCATAAGGTATCCAGAAAATGAGTTTACTTTTTAAAGACTAGAATAGCAGGAAAAACACACCTGACCATCCTTTAGCCCATTCACAGCTTCGTTCATGTTAGCTGAGGTTCTGTCTTGTTTTATGAATTTTATTTAAAAAATGAAATCTTTGAGCATTTTATCATTTGTGACTGGCCATGCTTTCTTGTCCCTTCACCTTCTTCATTTCACAAGAATTGCCTACAGTGTTTGGTGTGATCCACTTTCTCCCTCTCAGCATGCAAAAGCTATCCAAGACTGTACCTACTCTGAGTTTTGGCATATCTAAATGGACAAAGATGTCTTCTCAGGTACTGTCTTTTGAGTAGAAAACTGAAGTTTTATCTGCCAAAACCCAGGCCCTCTTATGTGAAAATTAATTTAACAACAGCTTGCTTAAAAGTGCCCTTTGACATTCCTACATGAGATATGTAGATCATGCTAAATGATTAGAATCTTTTCTCCCACCCTTAAAAATAAATGCCATAAAGTAGCTTAGGGGATGTTGTCCACAGAAAAGCCCTAGAATTCTGTGGTGAGCAGTCTGCACTGAAGGACTTCCGAAAGAACTGCACTGCAATTTGAAGCTACAGCAAGCCAGGTCCTCATAGGTGAGCTCTGGAGTTGTTTTTGCAACTGCAGCATCCCAGAACCATGGAAACACAAAATTACCACCTGCCCTTTGCTGTCCCTTAGGAGACCATAGATTCTGCCTAATTGTATGTTACACACAAATATCCAGAAAAAAAGAATAGCAACAAAATAATTATGAGTCTGTGGTATAAAATTACTCATTTGTCTGTTAATCTATAGTTCCCTGTTTTAAAAGTCAACACAATTCCATTATTTGATGACTGGGGACAACATACGCTGGAGAGCTCACTAGCCTTCTGTGAATTATTTGGGTGATAAGAGCTTAGCTAATATGCTTTAAATTTAACTCAATTACATCTCCATAGTAATCACTGTTTACACAATATGTTTGGTAATCCAGGATAATATGTTTTTATTGTAATTCTTCAAATTTAAGCTAATATAATACCAAGTCTATTGATTTTAATTGAAATGCTACGGAAAAGCTATTAAGGTGCTGGTCCTAACATAAATAATATATATTCCTTTTCTCTCTTAGGATCTGAAGTGGACAGAATGACAATTGATAACAGATGTGTTATTCAGATTAATATCTGAGTGTAGAAGACCTATAAATAGAAATTTAAAGTTATAAAGTGTTTTATTCATCACCATAACAGCTGGATTTCCATCTAAATGACACTACCGAAATGAAGACAGAAATCATGCTAAATTGACTCTAGCTATGTGATATCCATCTGGATCTGACCTCTGTGGGGCCAGAAGGAGCTATACTTCCTGATTGCTGCTGAGGCCAGAGGTTCCGAGCACTCACTTGAAAACAAATGCTATCTACTACACAAAGAGGTTCAGCCATGGCCTCACCCTACTGCTTAAGACCCTCTGCAACCACAGAACCAAAATAACTCTTGTCTAGATGCAATGTACTCTCTGCAAAGGTATAAATAGCTTGGACCTCGATCTGTCATTAATTGGTGCAAGTCCAATAAATTAATGTTAAATAGATTTATACCAGATGACTACCTGTCCCTGAGCCTCTTAGAAAGTCACTCACATTCAATCAAAACACAATGAAGTATCTGTTTTTTATCAAGGTGCTTTCTTTGATACTGTTTGCTGCAGTTGTATTTACTGCAGCTACAAAGGTGATGAGGGGTCTGGAGCATCTTTCTTGTGAGGAGAGACTGAGAGAGCTGGGTCTGTTCGGCCTGGAGAAGAGAAGCTGAGAGGGGATTGTATTTATGCTGATAAATATCTCAAGGGTGGGCGTCAAGAGGATGGACCAGACTCCTTTCAGTGGTGCCCAATAATAAGATAAGGGGCAACAGGCACAAATTGAAACACAAGAAGTTCCATCTGAATATGAGGAGAAATTTCTTTAGTTTGAAGGTGCCAGAGCCTGGAACAGGCTGCCCAGAGAGGCTGTGGAGTCTCCTTCTCTGGAGACATTCAAAACCACCTGGACACATTCCTGTGTAACCTCATCTGGGTGTTCCTGTTCCGGCGGGGGGATTGGACTGGATGAGCTTTCAAGGTCCTTTCCAATCACTAACATTCTGTGATTTCCTAAGAAGCTGCTGTGTGGAATTCTATCTCTTGTTCCAGTCTCCTTAGAGCTGTACCATGCGGAGTCCAATCATTGGCTCTGTGTGCTTTGTACAGACACATGTTACTACATAAATTGAATTTTCTTTCACAAGAGAGAATACAAAACGTGACAATTCAAGAAAGTGTTTTCAGATATTACTTTGTTATTTCAAAATCTAGTGAAAACTATAAAAATGTCATATTGACTTCTCAATTTTAATTTTTATCAATCCTAAGTAGAGATCAGAAGAAAATCCGATTCTTTCAATTTGCATTTAAAAAGAGAAAAAAAATCACAAAAAATTAGCTCCTTTGTCAAATTAGATACTTGTTAAAATGCAGAATGTGCAGTTTCAAAAGTGTTGTCATTATTTATAATTTTTTTTGTTGTATAAATTTTAGGCAGCTCATTGCAAGCTTTGGTACCCACTTTTTGAAAAGTTTTGCAAGTTACTCATGTCCCAGTGTTGCTATGCGTCTTATACAGTAAAAAGCATACATTGAAACTTGTGAAGTTCTATCCTACCAGAGGATGAAAGCCAGCACAAATCGTTACATCGTCTCCCTAAATATCACTTAGGCACTAGGCTGTCCTTGTAGACTGTAGCTGAGTGTAACCCCCAGTATCAATACAGGCTGGGGATGAAGGGATTGAGGGCAGCCCTGAGGAGAAGGACTTGGGGGTGCTGGTGGGTGAAAGATTGGACATGAGCCACTAATGTGCACTTGCAGCCCAGAAGAACAATTGTATCTCAGGCTGCATCAGAAGGAGCGTGGCGAGCAGGTGGAGGGAGGTGATTCTGCCCCTCTGCTCTGCTCTGGTGAGACTCCACCTGGAGTCCTGTGTCCAGCTCTGGAGCCCTCAGTGCAGGAAAGACATGGACCTGTTGGAGAGGGGCCAGAGGAGCCACAGAAATGATCAGAGGCTGGAACAGCTCTGCTGGGAGGACAGGCTGAGAGAGTTGGTGTTGTTCAGCCTAGAGAAGGCTCCAGGGAGACCTTATTGCAGCCTTTCAGAGATTAAAAAGGGCCTGTAAAAAAGATGGGGACGGCAAGCCAGATGGATCCATCTGTAAGGGAGGGATGTGCATATTCACTTTCCAAAGGGGTTTAAGTGAGCATCTAATCACTCTGGAGCTAGAAACTCTGCTTATGATTAGGTGAGGACACAAGCATGCAGAAAACATTCATACAAGAAGAGGAGGTGTGCAGTGATTTTAGAGTACTCAAAAGTTCAAACAACAGTTGAGAAGTCTGTTTGTTTATTTATCATCAGTTTGGGCACAGATGCCTACCTTTGACTTCTGAAATCAGTCCTGCCTACTGCGGTACAGTCTCGAAGCATCCCTTTGCTTTGAAGTCAGATCCTGAAAAAGAGAAAAAAAAAGAAAATCAAACTGCAGAAAGAGGAGGTCACCTTTCTGCTTCTTTAGTAGCTCTGCAGTAAGGGAACCTGCCTAGATAAGGAAGAATTGTGTTTAATATCCCAGACTGTCTTCAGGGATTTGGAACTTTCCATCTTCGAGACAACTGTCACTAGAATAAAGTCGACCTGCAGAATTTCAAAAAACCCTCTAAGTAAACTGTTTCACTTTGATGGTACCTTAAATACCCATTAAAGAGAGAAAATATCTATGCAATATAAATGATATATTTGCTGCATAAGTAAATAAAATCTTCTTTTCCCCCATGTGATACCTCTCCACAAGGCTGTAGCCTTGCTCATGCTTCTATAGCTCATTAAATATCAAACTAGCCTACTAAAGTGAAACTATTTTAGTTGACAGGACAGAAAAATTCCCCCTTTGGTGCTCAAATCTGTAGTCCAAGTTGCTGGTGACACTGGTTCCAACCTACTGAGGCAGGAAAAGATCAAAATCACACATTCTCTTTCTTGGGTACTGAAAGGAAATGCCACAACCAACTCCTTGTGCAGTTGCAAGCAGGAGCAGTGCCTGACCCAGTCTCCATAGTAAGCATCTAAATTCTTATGAGAAAAATAGCTTTAATGCATTCTTTCCTTCAGTGCTTGACAGGTTCAGATGTCTCCCTCTTCATCAGGTTGACTTTGGTGGATGTTCTTTTGAAGTACCATACCCTTTCATGCAGCTTCCAGCAGGTCAAAAGGCTGATTAAAACATAGCACTGTAGAGTTTAGCGTGTTGCAAGATAATTCCCCTTGCAGATTATTCTGCAAATTCTGTAAGGAACTCTTCTTCCTGTTGGTCTTACTAAGGAAACCTGCAATATATTTTAAAAATATTGAGGGTTTTACTAGACTTAATCATTTGTTCTTGATATCTAGTGCTCTTGTCTCATTCCTTTAATCAGGATGCTGCTCTAAATGCTTTCAGGTCCATAAAGTTCTTGGAGGATACACATGATTGCTTAAAGCCATCTGGACTTGCCAGGTGATATAATATAATATATACTAATCAGCTATGGAGAGCAGTTCCCTTATGAATATTAGTTGTTATCAAAAAACTTTGGATTCATCACATTTTATCTACTAGAATTTCTGTAATTCTGTTCCTTTGTCCTACTGTTTAATGCTGGAAGATCTATAACAGTATTCACAAAAATGTTGTGAAGATAATATCAAGGTTTCAAAATCAAATGCTCACGTGTGAGGAAACACCAGATTACAATCGCCTGTGAAATCAAACTGGATCTACTTATAAAGTAATGGTATTCAGATTGCATTAGGAAGCAACCTAGAGTAAGGATGTGGCACACCAACCAACTTGAGTACCCAGACTTCAATTTCCTCTCTACAAGGAGATCATTCTTGAAGGTGTGTACTATCACTTCTAACTCCTTTTGAAACTTCCCTGTGTACAGTCTAGGATTGGAAGTGGGAAGAAAGGTTTGATAAAAGGTAGAAAACCAATTCTCATTACTGAGTAGACAATTTCTAAAATGAAGTGCTCTTGAAAAGACCTTGGTTTGGTTTATAGAGGGGGAAAATAAAGTATTTAAAACAGATCATGACAATAGAGTTCTGTACGTGGTATAAGGCTGCTATAAGGTGATGAAAAATGTGAGGGCGTATTGGTGCCATTTTAGAAAAAAAAGCAAAAAACACCAAGTGGCCCAACAGAAAAAGTGAGTTTCAGCACTTCAATACTTCAACAAACCTCTTACTGAAACTCCCAGTGAATTCTAGGCATTTCCTTCTCCCTATGGCTCCAAATTATAATTACATTTCCTTTTCAAGAAGTAGAATTAAAAAAGCAACACTGAAATGCTCAAACTTTGTTCAGATACCCGTAAGAATTGCTTCCATTTGCTGCCAAGTGCTCCCTGATGAGTGGTGTTCATCAATCAATCTGTTTTTGTTTTTTTTTTATTTAACTTTTCACCTGATAGTAACAAAAAGTCACATCTCTTCTTATAGCCACTGCCAGGTGCCACAAAGTGAGAACTGCTGTCTGGAGCTCTGACTGGGTGGGTAGTACTTTAGGAGTCAATTAGTTGATTTCATTAAGCCTCCAATTCAAGGTAACTTATTTTGAAAATCCTGGCATTAAAATAAGATAAAGGAATGAAACAATAGAGTAAACATCGGCCAATCAGTGTAGAAATGCTAAAGAGAGAAAGATTTATCTGCAGACAACAGTGTTTTAAATTACAACATAGAGAAAATCGACCTCACTCTCCAAATAAAATTTCTAGCAATGTTGCTTCAGAAGAAATGTAGGAGATGATGCATAAAACAGACCTGCTAATATCAAACCATAGCAGACCAACCTCTATTTTCAGCAATCTAGGAAAATACCACCAGTACACATTTGGTTCCATCAGTGACATTTAAAAGACCAGCTTTTTGTAATGTGATCAAGCTTTCTATACCTTCTGTTGGTAGCAGGGTTGAATTCTTTCTCAGTAAGGGTTTTCTCACATCTTGTCCCAGTATTTTCTGCTAACCATCTTTGCTAATCACAACCAACTGTTTCAGCGGAATAGGAAAGAAGAGAAAGTCAGGCATGTAGGGGAAGGCTGTAGAAGTGGAAAGGATGTGGCAATGACCCAAAATCTCTGTGAAGAATAGAAAGAGAGGGATGAGAAACATCACCATTGACTGTAAGGTGCTCAGGTCCCCCAAAGGCTACACTACTACAGCACAACTATGCTGAAAATATGACTTTTGCCATCAGATTTGAGTACCAAGATGGCTTATGTAGCACAGATCTCTGTGGGTTAGAGGGATAAAAATATATAAATATCTTGTCTCTGACTTTGAACCAGGAAAGTTTGCCTGAGTTAGAGAAGTCACTGTGGGTCTTCCCCTGTTCTTTTGCTTCTTTTAGTTACTGACTCCAGACCCTAAGTCTCTTGGATGAGGTTCACACAGCTAAAATTATTTTATCTAACAATCCTGAGAACCTACTGTTATCCAAAACTGCAATATATGACATTAGCAGTAGGCATCAAGCCCAGGACACTTACCCTTGACTCCAGGACCAGCTTCAGGCCAGAGAAACTGCAGCTGGCTGGGGCAGCAAGCCAGGTGCTGCATTTCCCTCTGCTTCCCCATGCCCCACAGCCCACACTCCTGCTTTATGGGGTGTGCGGTGACAGCCACAGAGATGCAGGCTGATGCAGGTCAGCTGGTAACACTGCCCCACATCTCCTCTCTCCGCTTGCTCCCTTTTTCCCTTCCACTGACAATTCCCACTTACTGCCACATGCCGCCACTTGTCTCCCTCAGCCCTGTGTTCTTCCCCATGCTGAGATGGAGAAGCGGGAGTAGATTCCACCCCACCTCATCCTACCCTATCCCATAGCATCCCATCCCACCCTTTTCCCTATCCCAACCAGGCTGCAAAGCAATCGCGCTTTTACCACCAGTTTCCAGAGGAAGTAATTCATTTTACTGATGGACACAACCAACATGATGCAGCACACAAGCACCAAAACCGTAGCTGGAAAAGATGTCTCAGTCCTATGCCCATACACAGTCCACCAGGTCCAAGGGTGCCTGGTTGAACTACTCAGCTTTACTCAGCTCCAACTCCCACATCAGCTGAACCAAGCCAGTGGCATTCACTCAGAGGTTAAAATTTAAAAGGACAGCGAAATCTAAGATTCCTGCCATCCTACACTGTTGAAGCAACAGAGACTGTTAACAGATTCAAAATAACAAAGCTCAAATATCTAATTTAAAAAATTATAAAATGGCCTCAGTCTCACAGAAAGTGTTGTGAACTTAATATGGGCTGATTTTGTCAAGAAGAAACATGCTAACAGTTACTATTTGATTCAGCTGTGCTGTCATTTCTCAGCTAGAAGCAGATCAGTAGTAGGCAATTTTGAATGTCAGAAGGAGCTATATTTAATACCACACATGTTTTGATAGGTCCACACCATGCACAAAGACTCCCCCTGGCTGAGGTCAGTCTGGTTGCCTGAGTAATTTCACAACAAATTTTCATATTTTCAGATCTGAGATGATTTTTTTTTTGAAGGCAAATTCCTGTATTTTGAGTATTGATTGGAAAAGTTGCCAAGAGTTTTCTGAGTTAACACAATTTGGCCCCCACTCTCCAACCGCCCTTTTTTTAACGGCTGCCTGAAGTGTGAATGGGAAGAAATCCAGCCTGTCATATGATGCTTTCTGAGGAACAAGACATGCCAGCTTAGCTCTGCTCTAGCCTCCTTATCTCCTGGAATCCCACAGGCTGGAAGCCTCTTCCATTATTACAGTTTACTGTAGAGCATGTATCTTCATTATTCCAGGCTATTACAGAGCATGCATCTTCATTATTATTTTGGCTATTTATCTGCATTAGCCCCCCGACAAGCTCAGATTGCCAAATTCTTTCTGATCTCAAGTATAAAAATATGCTGTATGCATACGCTTATTTCAACATTTAGATTTCTATAAATATTGTTATTTTTGTATTACTTCCTCCCTTTTTTAATCCATGGGATTAATCTTACCTAACATTAGCTGTCAAGCTACTTATATAGGTTGTTTTTATAGGTAAGGGAGGGAGATGGCAATTCATTCCATCCAAATGCAGATTCCTGTTTAGCCCTCGCTCTTTCTCCATTGAGTGTAGGGAGAGCTGAGACAGCCAGCTCAGCCTGCATGACTAAACCTTAGGCGGCCAATGTTAACTGTACCTTACTCTTTCCTCCTGGCAAAAATAATCATAGAAGCTAAACTTCAACACTTATTCATTTTTTAAGGTAAATTATATCTCCACTGGGCATTTGTTTGTTTGTTTGTTTTATTGTCTTTAGTGCAAACCTAGAGATGCATACAAAAGAGGATTTACTTTTGATTAGCTCTTCACAATGAGAGCTCAGTGGGTTCACACTGCAATCCCAGCTGTGCCACCATCTTTCTGTGCAGGAAACCTTTCCAGCAGACTGTTGGAAGAAGGCAGCTCTCTGCTCTCATTCACATTTTTCATCACCTTTCTTTTTGCTTTCCCTCCCTTCTGCAGCCCCATCAGAGGAGGAGATTACTTTTACCTCAGGCTACAGGTTCTTTTGCTTTAGACCCCAGGACCAATCCTTGCTGCACCAATTATGATGCAGTTGATTGCACAAGTAGCTGTTACACTTCAATTCTGTAGATGAGAACCAGGAATCCAGATCACCTTCCCCTATCTCGAGACAGTGCAAGGCAAATGCCAGTGATGATTTGCAGGAGCTTAGGCAGTATTCCAACAAGAAACACAATTATGCACATAGCTGCAACAGGATAAACACTGTCTCTTTAACTACCTCTGATGAAGACTGAGAATACAACTCTCCTTTTGTTTTTAAACACAGGATGCAATAGAAAAAAGTAAGCAAAATGGGCTTAATTAATTTTGTCTGTTGATATCACCTAATTCCAACCATCTTCAAACTAATAATCAAGGTTTAAACAGCCATTTAGATTCCTTCTACACTTAACAGAGAGATATAAGTATCCCCAGAGGACAATTTTGCAACACTAACCTTAGGAAGAGATGAAATGGCCTTTGGATGTGTTTACTTTTCTTCCTTAACTTCAGGGGAAGGTACAACAGTTACTTCAGACAAACTATCCAATTTTTTAAGTAGTCAATGTTAAGTAAGACCAATTTTAGTTGATTTAACTAGGAGGCACATTTCATCAGTTATGTTTTCATTACAGAAGTATTTACTTAATTCCTTTAGTTTTGTTGACTTGAATCCATTTAAACATTTTGGACAGAGTTCAGAGCAGCAACAAAAAGAGAGCTCAGACATCAAACATGAGACTGAATGGATGGTGGCAATAAAATTCATAAAATACCCCCATACCGTCAACAATCTGAAACAGTGCCACACAGTTCTTGGGTATTTAGCATTGCACCAACATCTTCCCTATGTTTCAGCAAGTAAAACATGGATATCTTCCATATCAATATATCCTACCAAGAAATGAAAGTAGCTAAAAGATCAGATGGTTTGAGCATGCTGCTCAACAATAACTTACCTAACACAGAATTATTTCTGTGTGAAACACTGTGAACAAATGTCTAAGGAATTGCTGCAGTTTCAAAGGATTAGGGCGAAACCTGCTCTTTCTGGAGAAACTATGACATCTGCTGGTTATTAACGAAAAACCTAGAAATACTTCATTACAGATTTCACAAAAGGCATGTTCTGTTAGGGCAAAACTTTGACTTTGGAGGTGAAAATGATGGTAACAACATTACATACAATACATCAAGAGAAAATATGAGGTTTTGCAAACCCAGTGAAGTCATCAAGGGGCAGAAAGAATTTGAAGGTCAGCCTCACAGAAAGACATGAACCAAGGTTTCCTAAAACATTACAGATCACTGGAGTCCGACAGAATTGCTCTCAAGATGTAAGATTTCAGTATTCAGAAACAAAATTTAACCACAACTATTTTCTATTATTCTTTTTGCTCTCCTATCAGTGCATACATATAGATGCTTCAACACTGCACTCAAAAGCGTAAACTCTTCAGTTCTGAAACTGAATGAGGAGGAAAAACATCACAGGGAGAAGCAATGGGAATCACACATTTGCTAGAAACAAGAATTTTTACTAATCATGTTTACTAATTAGATGCGTGAACACGACAATGCTCTAGGAATGCTGGTCTGTTCTGAGGTACCTGTTTTTAAATAATGATAAAAGCAGAACTACCATAAATATGACCTTTATAGACACGTTACTTTTCAAAGGCAAAGGAATATCAATTCAGCATGCCCCAAATTGCTCTGCAGAATGCTATCCACTACCAAATGCTTGTACATCTCCCAACAACTGCTGCTTTATTTCAGCCGTGTGTGAAGTGATCCATTCATAAACTTTGCACATAATCACATTCATACACCATTTTTGAACATTTACAATGAAAGGTGACACGTAAATGGAGGAAGTTGTATCAGTAAGTATGAACAGTAACACTGAATAGCTTTCCCTTGCACTTGAAGGTCAAAGGTTTGGACCCATTCTTCTCAGCTTGGAATAAAACTGAAATAACACTCAATGCTTTATCGCCTCCAGATTGGCTTATTATTGCAGTATATTATATCAGACAAGGCCACAAGGAGTCGGGTACAGTCATAGATGCAGGAAAATGGATTATTTTCTCATCTGTTCAAGGCAGAGTGAATAAAAAAGTATGTTGTAACTGGCAGTAATGTACTTACAGCTGGTGTCGTTGAAGAACAGAGGGCTTCACTGCAAACTGCTACTGTTTAACAGACCTCAGCAGCACTGATTTCTAATCCAGGAAATTAACAGAAGGCTGCAAAGAATTAAATGTCTCCAACTGTATCTTTCAAGCACTCCAATAAATTTGCCAGCATATTCTGTTGTTATGGCCACAGAGCAGCTAATATATAAAGATGACAATAACAGAATTCCATCACCCAAGACACCAAATCAGATTTTCTTGTGCATTCTTGTCAGCATCTTGGTTTAAAAAGTCTCAACAAGAGTAGAAAAAAATGAGGAAGATGAAACAAAAAACTTTTGAAAATGTCAGTACACAGAACTGTACCCAGATGTTCAACAGGAAACCAGACACTAGAAACCTGGAATTGGCATCATTACATTGTGATGTACAGTACAAAGAACATTTCCAAGGCAGAACTGGCAAAGGACCAGCATCTGCTACCTACTAATTAACACTTTAAACATAGCATTGCAGGTGGCTGAAACAGAACAATGCAAACCTGGAGTATACTGGCACGTCGAACCTCGCTCTGTTGTGAGGGATCTTGCTTCCTCCCTCCTTGCTGCAGAATCCGTTCCAGAACTACAGGCAGTGCTCAGCATTTGTCTGCTTCTTCATCGCCTTGACAGCCAATATTATAGTTATTTAGATGTTGTGTAACTGTATTAGCTAAAGTTTGTGCAGTGCTTTGAATACATGAATTGCTATCCAGCTATTCAGTATTACTGTTTCCATTAGGATGAACCTTAAAAGCATATTGAAAAAGGTGGTGCTTAATTTGCATAACAGTATTTAAAGTGGAATAGCAAATCTATGAGATCTTGTTGTTGTACTACCTGAAATATTTGAAATTATATCTACTTTGACAATACCTGCACACGTGCTTGTGCATATGCGCACATACACTATTTTATTTCAAATATAAGTATACTTGCTTAACTAGACTTTGTTTTTATTACCATCAAATAGAAAAATACTACACCATGGATATATTACTGATTTGATTAAATTAATATCAAATGGCATGTCTTAAAGACAATGTTAAGAAAACTATCCTTGGAAATCAGAATTATTGATGTTCTTTTATATTTGTCTAACTGTTCCCACATTATACCTTGTACAGGTCAGATTAGAGTTTTATCAATTTGGAGAAATTAGGCAGAAAGGAGGTACAAGTACAATTATACCACTAGCAGTTTAAGGACATAAATTGTAATGGCGATACTGGAACCAAAGCAAAAGTGATTTTTTTAATTCTAGGATAACAGTTAAAAGAGTCATGCATTTTAGTATAAAACTAGGCATATGATGAATTGTATCAATATGACTACGATGGTATGGACTAATACCTTACAGTGGCTTAACTCCCTATAACAAGTAGAATTCTGTTTATTTGAAAAGCTGTGTAGTCAATTAAGTGAAAACAAACAAACAAACACAGAAAAGTTTTCCACCCATATAAGCACAATTATTTCAAATCCTCTTGGAAATTTTATCTCAGAGAGAAAGACTAACTAGCATAAAGTTTGCTAACTAATCAGGACTCACTCACTTTGAAAAGAAACCTACAAAGCAAGAGTGGTGATAGCTATGGGAGCTATAAAAGTGGTTAGGTTTGCAAAGAGACAGAAGCTTTTTTTATATTAATGTATGGGGGAAAAGGACAAATTTACTTATTAGGAGACAGTCTATTTCTTCTAGCTATAGCTTTTCATCTACTGAATGTTATCGCCTCTCTTCACAAAGCACTCTCGATTTAAAAAGATTGATAGATTCATATTACTGAAGTAATAGCTTCACAAAACATGTCACATCTGATGACAAGCTATGTTTTCTTTAAAGCTGAAATCAGATGAAACTTTCTAACACACCATCTAAGGGGCTTAGCCCACATTTGTTGGTTCAGAGGAAGTCTCAAATACCGGAATCCATTCAACACTCATGGGCTGGACAGGTTAACAAAGTGCCAGGTAAGCTGGAGGTTGTGAAAGAAATTGGGTTTGGTTAGCATTTAGTCCAATTTTTTGGACTATAGGCTTAGAGGATTAACCAATGTTTGAGAGGAAGGATTAATCTGAGATTCATGTAGATGTCTTCATCCTTCTGAACCAGTCACTAGGGCCCCTGTTACAGCTGATGAAGAAAAATGGGCTTTTTTAGTGGTGATTTAACACAAAGTAGATTGTAAAATAAAAGAGACAGCACTCTATATGGAAAGACTGGAATGAATAGTAAAATTAGAAGATTAAGAGATCCCACATTGGATTTGATACTATAGTCAGTAATTAAGTGTCGTAATTTTGTATTTAGAAGACTAAACACAATGTCTTGAACATACCTGGGTTGTCTTCCTCTCACCACCCTAGTTAATATGAAGAATAGTCTTAAAAGAAGAAACGCAGAGACCTTAAATCCCTACATGAGGATGTCTTGATGGTTAAAGATTTGCTCAGGAAATAGAAACAGCAGTTTAATCTCCCATCTCTGTTTGTGTCCAGCTGTCTGGTAAGGCTCAGCTGAGCTATGTGGCACTTCCCTAGAGAAAGAAGCCCTTGGGAAACTGCCCTGTCTAAAGGCTGCCATCCAGGAGAACAGGACAGCTTCTCATCTTTCTGCATTTTGGAAGAAAATTTTATTATTTTTTTCTTTTTTTAAACAAACAAACAAACAAAAAAAAACACCAAAAAAAACCCACAAACAAACAAACGAAAAAAAAAGAGTAGTATCCTCAGCTTTACTTCACCCTTGGCTCTGAGGTTTCCATTCTTCAAACCAGTGAGAAGGTTGATCCACACATGCCGTTGCTGCTTCTCTCACAACATCCTCTCACTCTCCATTTGGACCTTCTCCCCAGGCTTCATTTCTATTACCTCCCTCTTATTTGTGCTGTTTTTTAAACACAACCAGAAGGAAAGACAGAATCAATCAAGCCTGTGACACTTAAAGACTATTTCCAGCCATGCTTTTCACTCAGCTTGTTCCACCTGCTCCCTGGACCCCACTTTGTGTTTGTCTTACCTGGTGGCCTTTGAGCATGAATTGGCTCTCGCAAGTCATGTCCATATTGTTAAATAAATGAGTTTAATGAGACAAACTCAAACCCTGGACCTGTAATAATCCCCATCACTTACCACTTATTCCCTGATTCTCATCCTTCTTTAGGTAGCAGTGTAGATGTCAGCACAGTGACCACAAAATCCTAAGTATGATAGTGCTGATTGTTTCTTAAGCTCTCCCCAGACAAATACTTAACGATAGTTCACTGTGCATGGAGTTCTGCATCTAATATTTTGAGGAAGATGTGTATCATGGGGAAGAGCCCTGAAGGCTGGGCTAAGGTTGGCCTCCAGCAGGTTGGTTTAGGCAGATGTATCAGGTTGTCACAGAAATAATCCAGACTGTTAAACCTTGAAGGACTTCAGTAATATTTTGTGTACTATTTTTTCTCACCTAAGAGTACAAAATAACTAAGTGGTTTATTTTATAAAGCACTTTACTGCTAATGAAAGCTCTGTACAATGCAGCATACAGTGTGGTTTCTCCCATGGCTGAAGGTCATGTCTCAATCAGTTAAGGAACAGAGTCTCTATGATTCTTCCAGATGCTTTTCAAGCTCAATTTCAAAATGGACTGAGGTGACCTGTCTCTTTTTCTTAGACTAAATACTCCAGAGCAGCAAAGGGCTGTTGAAATTCTAATTATATCTTCCATCTAGTCTTCACTGTTTCCTCAAAAATGCCATCTGGGGGCAGCCAAATAGGAAAAGCAGTTAGCTGATCTTCTAGCACCTTCAGTGAGATTAATGAATCCATCACGGGAGAGGTCAGACAAGGTATCTCTGCACCACTCTCAAGTCACTGCCACAGGAATACAGAAATTATTTTAATCTCAAAACTTTTCCTCCAGCTGTTCAATTCAGCAAACAGATACGTTTGACGGGAATCATGCAAAGGAGCCGTGGGCTTAAATAATTTAACTATGTGGAAAGGTGGAGAGAAGAAGGTAGAGGGAGGGGATAAGCTGTAGTACACTTGGAATCTCACACTTTATTGCCATACTTATGATGGGAGACAGTTAGAAAGGTCCTCAGAGAGCAGGTAGGTAGGGAGAAAACTGTCATTTTTCGAGGTACACTGGCTGTCTTTGTGCTGCTGTTAACTCTGGCTCATTTCCAATGTTTCGGCATCAAATGATCCTATCAGCCTTGTTGAAAATTATATTTTCTTTATTACATTATAAAGTTATCAAATACATGTTATTTATTTTTATTTGCATACTTTTGCAATGTGTTTTAGGGATAAGCAGGAAATAAAGGAAGCAGAAGGAAAGTCAAAGTAAAATGTTTAGAGATTTCATGTGACAAAACAAATACCAGAGATATGCATGTTTAACATGCATATACATTGCATATACATTGTTACGCACATGCTCATGTGTTCATGTGTATTGCTATATAACTTTAGGCTGTAGGCCTAACACAAGAAAATTCACTGCAGAACTGAGTTGTTCTGATCCTTATTTTAAATACCAGAGCAAATTATTGTTATAGTTTTAAATTATATCCGCCAGGGCTGGAGGTGTTGTGACCAAGCAGAATCTCCCTGCAGAGGTTCTGGGACACAAACTCTACTGGCTGAAAACCCACAGGTTTATTGCAGAGAAATGCTTATGGCAAGTGGACAGGTCAGGAAAAGAAAATGTCATTTATCAGTACTGGTGATCAGTCTGGTGGTGCTGAAGTAACCTCGAGGTGACGCATTCTGCGATTTTACTGTTAACCCAAAACGAAGGAATGGTGTGCAATTACTGTTTTCTACAAGCTTTCACTAAGGAGGGATGTGCATCTGCTTTTAGAATAGAGAAGTGTTCTCAACAGCATTAGACAGTTCTCTTGGGGCTCAGTAGAGCAAAAGACAGTATTTCACACAAGATAACACTAGGATAGGAATAAATACACCCATTTCTCCTGAGCATGCCTGTGTGAATTGAAGCATAAAATAAATTAAGCCTGTACTAATCTGGAATGTACAATAAAACTGTTTAGATGCTGTTAGTGAAACTAATATTTATAAATCAACAATTGACATAGATATCCTTGAAATGCTTAACTCTTAGGCCAGGTTATCTCAGCTATTAGCCTGCAAACTAATTTTGTAGTGAAGAATTAGCCAGGTATCCTTCCATCTACTCATAAGTTTAAGGTCCAAAGCACTGGATGAAGAATGTTGGAGCTTTGTAGTGATGCAATAAGATGCAGAGTCAAGGTTCACCTTGTTGAGTCACAGCTCTGCAAGCTGTTTCTTGCACTAGCCATGCGGGTGAAAGTACTAAAGTTGTGCAGCCATTTCATGCTAAAATTTGGAAGACATGCATCAGCCAGTCTCATATCTGTGCTAACAGCTGCTCTAAGTGTCTCACTAGGGATACTCTTCTTTACTTCTTTTCTATTCTTGTTCCACCACCCTAGTACTTCAACCCTTTCTATTTGCTACAAGAACCTGAGATTTTCAAATTCTGAAACACATTGAAGTGCTGCAATTGATCTATGATGCCTAGGGCTTCCGCCAGTGAAGGAGAAATCAGGTTCTCTTTGAATAGCTGCTGAAGGAGAAATACAGTGTGTTATCACATATAAATGCATGAAGCTCCCTCCTAGCAGCTCACTGATTTGCATTACATGTTGCATCATCAGTCTTGTCTTCTGAAAAAGCACAGAATGCCACAAGTCTAAAAGCTGTAGTATAAAAAGAAACATTAGAAACAAGCAATTTACCAGTTATTAGTGTAGATGACCGTGAGCTTCACATTCCACCAGTCATGTGGTTGTCAGCATGTCCAACCAGGAAAAAGGCTGCAGTCTTTTTCTTTAGAGGTGTCCTCCTGGGGAGCCCCAGGCACCCTTTTGCCTCTGGCAGTGATCACTTGGATTCCATTAGATAAATATGTTGAGCAAAAACATTAGGAACATCGTGGGCGTCACTTCAGGTATTTGTTTTTAGTGGGATACTTTCAGACAGATGGAAAAACATAGCTTAACGTGGACTCCGTAAAGTAACATTATATAACCTTCCCATGTACATAACGGTGTGGTTTGTCTATTTTCAGGCTTAAGAGAAACACTTTTGTTCCCTGTCGCTCACACCTATAGAATTTTATCAGTGGCCATGTGACAGTGTCCCACACTCAAAGGTGGCACCATCTCAAAGAATATTACTGCAAAGTTACATCCCAGGAAAACCAAGTACTCTGCCAGGTCACTCTTCAGAGGGGTCAATCTCTGTTTAGAAGAAGCAAGAGCTTCCAGTGCAATTGTTTATACATGTTTTTTTTTTTTTCCAGATACAGTCCTTGTAGAGCACTGACAACATGTTAGGTGCTTTACAGCTGGGGACTAAGATGGAGTCTCTCTCTAAAACTGTGAAGGAGCTTTGATATAAAAGTTGTGTTCAATCCTTAAGGCTTAAAAGCCCTAACAAATCTGTCTCTATGGTTTATTTTCCTATTCCATTCTGAAATATAGCTTCTGCAACAACATCCTGTAACAACAAAAGTAATTTTTTTGTGGTTGCTACTTGGTATACATGGGTGTGTATATGCATATATATATATACACATGTGTAGGTATAGATATATAGTGTGTATATAGTGTATGTTTATACTAATTACTTGCTGAGTACCCTTCCTGAGCATGTTGGGATTTTAGAAATACCTGTGAAGGAATGATAAGAAGATGCAGTCACAAAACCATTTCCTTGTGTAGAATGGAAGGATGGAGAGTAGATTATTCTAAAGATTGGAAAGGAGATAAAAAATAAAGCAGGAAGGAAGAGATGGAAAGTTAGATTTTTGAGGGTCTTATTATGGGATCTTCTTTTCTTTAAAGCTTACCACAGCAGTGTCACAAGATGGATGGTTTATACTTCAGGCAGTAATATTTTCTGCAAGCTCCCCCAAACACCCTTCTACTCACAAATGTATCTGTTCTTCCTCTGTTATCTTAATATGAAACAAATTGATTCTTACTGCATGACTAAAAGCTGACAATAGTGAAAATCTCTAATGACAGTGAAACAGATGATAACTTTAAATGCCACCAAGATGTTAGTCATTGCTTAAGGAATATTTTCCATTTCTTACAGATATGAATTGGCCTTTTAGCCTATTGCTTGTGCTAAAAGAGCTCCATGGCCATTGTCCAGCTCAAAAAGTGGGTCTGTGAGCACTGTCAGCCCATAACCCCAGCACTGCCCAGGACATTGAAAGAGGTTTTGGAAATAGCCATGTGCCAGCTCAAGGAATTAAGGCAATTAAGACTATAATCTTGGACTGAAAGTAAACAGTCAGTTACGCCAAGATGCAGGTGGTTCTTAGTTCTCTAATTTCCATGTTCCTTTCTCCTCTGGTGACCTTAGAACATTTTACAGGGATAATACAATTTCCCCCCAGTGCCTTTTACACATCTGACCGCAGTCTGGCTGTTTCAAGTCAGAAATTATTTCCATGTTCTTTCATGAAAGTTGAGGGGAAAGGTGGGGCAGAATGCTTCATGTGTCTCTTTCCTGCCTTTTCTTTTCCTGTGTTGTATTTTCACATGTGACATGGCATTTGTACAGGCCTACATCTTCAGTTACAACCCAAGTATCAAGAAAGAGAAAATTGCTGATATAGTTAACCTGCACAGTAGACAGGACCTTCGCTAATATACAGCAGCAGAACCCCTTACTCCTTGAGAGAGATTTTTATAAACATGATGGTTTTGTCCTTACAAAAGCTTTCACAGAAAGATCTTTCATATCATGTATTTGAATTAAAAAGAGAGAAACGAGGCTTTTACAGGACAAACACTAATATATACTTTTCACTACACTTACCACATTTTCAATATTTCCTGTCGCTGTTTGTAAAACCCACACTAGTGGTGCTGTTTCAAATGTTGAATCTTACTCACTGACTTCAGACTACTAAAATCAGGTGGGGGAAACTACTTCATGAGAAACTTCATTGTTTTTTGGCATTATGCAAATATTCTCAATTAATCTTAGAGTAATGAGAATTTTGGAAAGCAAAGGTTGCAGTGAATGTTTGATGAAGTAACAGTATGTCAACAATCTAAACATGGCTTGATTATGGAAATTAAATTTGCATAGGGAATTCAACTATTAAAGCAGAAAATGTTTCATTAAATGGAACCCTGTGCATTAATTTCACTTATTCTCTAAACAAGAATTCTTTCTCAAGTTCTATTTAAGTAGTATTACACAGCAACATATAATTAAAAATCTAATACCACCTTCGAGTTATAAAAGGCATCCCACTTTTAACAGGAAATAGCAGCCCACATGAGAGATTTTAATTAACTGAAACAAATATTTTCACTGTCAACATGTATTTGAGTTTTTCTGTTCAGCACACAGAACACAGAGCTGAACTCAAGGAAAAATTGAAAGGAATAAGAATATGCATTCACAAGCATATTAAGTATTTGCACATCTAGATAGCAGAGGAAATGCTCTCAGCTCCTGAGTGTTTCATAAACACTAGCATGAATATTCATATTTCATAAAGTTTATAGCCCAAAAGCTCATCATCTGCTTATTATTTGCTGTGTGCTACTCTCCCAGTTAACACATTTCAGTAATTCAATCCCAAATCAGAAACAATTGCACATAATTTACATTTACAAAAGATCATGAATGGAAGAAAGTCAGTTTTCAGACAGCACAGGGACTGATGGCAATGCTTCCCAGCCTCTGGTGACAGTGACAGGGATGACAGATTGGTGACCTTGTTTTCCAGCGAGGCACATTTTCGCTGATAGGCATTGCATCCTCATACATTTAGACTCATTTATCCTGATGTTCAGCTTTGCCCTCAAATGCGACAAAGAATTCAAACACTGTGTTAGCAGTGGTTGTGTCACCGTGATGCCCAGAGACCAAGTGATGGTGTAGGATGCTGGTGTGGCTGGTACAACAAACAAAGAGCAGGAACAGGTTTCCTGTCAGGTGCTCACAACTGTAGGAGGGTAATATCACCACTAAAAGAAAAACACAGGTATAGTTTATTTAGTTAAAAATGCATTTTCTAAGGACCGGTAATCATTGTTCACTATATGAGTGATTTCAGATGTACAAATATACCTGAAAAATCATTTTCTTTCTTCATTTTTAAATGAAGAAAAGTTATTTTTAATTCTAAAACCCTTGCAAAAATTATATTTTTATTACTAACGTAATGTTATTTTTGAGTGAAAAGTTTGATTGTTTGAATATCAAAGTGAAAAGTTTCCTAGAATTACATATTTATAGTCTACTTAAAATCTACAAGCAACAACAATTGGGTAAAGAAGAGAGACATGGGTAGTCCTTGCAGCTTCCTAGCTGTCTAAATTTTGCCAAGCTGTTTCCAAGCATGCCAGCAGGAGACTGAAAAGGTTTGAAAAGTGAGACCTCTAACGAGTTCATGAAAATGTTCTTTCCAAATCCAACACATCTCAGAGACATCTCAGAAGAACTTGCTTTAAAATGTAATGATTAATAAAATCAATGCCACTATGCATTTAAGTTCAACCAAATTTCTAAGTGGTTGGTTTGTAACTTCATGCTTCATCCTAAATAGCCTGATGCTACTATATGCTTATAGAAAGAACCTGTAGTTCACTCCACAGCAAACACAGAAACAAAGGCTGATAGTAAATTCCTCTCAGACCACTTAGGATGGACCTATAAAGTTAAGAACTTGAATAACTGAACATCAGGATAGCACAAATATTTACCAAATTGTTTTAGCTGGTTAGCATAATACCCATGTCACCCAAACCCAATTTTTCCGGAGGAGTTTACATCTCTGGAGCAGCACTAAAGTACCGAGTATAACTAACACATTTGGGGCATCAGGGAATTTAGAGATTGAGAAAAAACGCTGAGGAGAGAAAGTAATGGTGGTTAATACAAAATGAGATCAAAAGAAACCCATCAGTATGAAATGAGCTGTGTAGAATATCTCCCAGTACAGCAATTGCATTAATGAACATGTAGTTTGATGAAGCCGAGATGTTACAAACACTGGACTGTGATACTAATTACACCTTATAAAATACAAACATCTTATAATTACAAAAAAGCTGCTCTAAAACATACAGTTACCTAATACATAGATGTAGATCCACCAAGAAGATACTCGTGTGAATTCCCTTGCTCCTCGGGCAAAGTTCTGACACGTGACAGTTAAAATGCATGGATCAACAAGAAAAAAGTGCAGTGAAGTAACATCATGATGGACAGAAATACATGAGGGAGAGTTCTTCAACTCTGAAGCAGAAACCCAGCAATATCATTGGTCATTTAGGGTATCTTGTGAGGGCATAAGGACCTGAACGTGGGAAATTCAGATCTAGGACACCGAGTCAGTAAGTTAAGTAAGCATATACGGTTTTAAAACAAAGGAGGGGAGATCCAGGCTAGACACGAGGAAGGAATTTTTTACAAGGAGGGTGGTGAAACACTGGCTTAGGTTGGCCAGAGAGGTGGTGGATACCCCATCCCTGGAGACATCCCAGGCCAGGCTGGACGGGGCTCTGAGCAACCTGATCTGGGTGAAGATGTCCCTGCTCATGGCAGGGGTGGCACTGGAGGAGCTTTGGAGGTTCCTTTCAACCCAAATTGTTCTATGGCTTTATGATTCTATTATTTGAATTTGAAATAAGTTGAAAGGTACCCAGTAGAACCCAGTAGTAGGGCTAGAAAGCTGCCTTTGTACCATTAGAACAGGATCAGGAGCATGAGTCTTCGTGATGTTGCCTGGCTGCATCCATGTTCCAGAGTATAAGCTGGGTCTATGCCATGCCTTGGCTAATCCTATATTGTAAGTTAAACAACATCAAATAATGAATCTCAGTCCCAGAATTAAATTGTCTACACTGTTCACTTGCCAGAACAGTCCCTGGCATGGGACTCTCATAACACTTACTAAACAATTTCCAAGAGTTTGGGATGTAGCATAGACCAAGGGCTGCTCCCAATAGGCAGTTGAGATGCAGACACCTCTTGTTTTTTGACTGTAACAGATTTTGAATTTGTAGCTGTAAACTCTTTGTGCCACCTGGCCTCAGCATCAGAAATGGGTCCTAAATTCTTGAAACCCCAAAAAATAGTTGCATTATTTTGAGTGGTTTTTCAGTTCACAGTACCTGGCTAATGTGAGGGCTGTGCTGCAGCCCAACACAGTGATTTTTAGTGGCAGAGGGAGGGAATGTGTTGCCTCCCTTGGAAGGGATGGCAGGAGGACCTTCAAGGGTACTTCAAGGTGCAAAGCTTGCTGAGATAAAGATGACAGCCAATCTCAAGGAATAAAAGAACCAAAAGTACTGCATTCTTGTCCACATCACTTTTTTGTGACTAGTCTGAACCTTCCTCAGAGTCTTTGTATTCAAGTGATGTGAACAAAATGCCCCAAAACAGGAGCAGTTAACAAAGGGAAATAACAGTTAAGCAATATTTGAATTTGAGCTGTGACCTTCTTTCATTTTACAGTAGAAATATCTACTTGATTTCATATGTAAAAGCACTGACCATGTCTTACCCTGCATCATTGTATGGGGATTACACATTGGGAATCCAGTATTTGCTAAACACTGTAGTAATATAACTAATAGCTATACATTTATGGTAAATGATAATGAGAGGTTGGGCATAAAATACTCTAGCATTTGTTTTAAAATATATGAAGTATATTTTTGATAAACATCTAACTAATATCTTCTTATACATGTACATTTCTATTGGTTTTGATGATAAAAATACTGAAAAGGCATTAAGCTCTGGAAACTGGGTAGTAAGTTATCAAACAAGTAAATTGATCATATAATGTAATAAGGGGTGAGAATCAAACAGTATATCAAGGCTTGTAAGACTGGGATAAACATCTGCATTTATGAGAAGAGCCAAAAATAAGTTTAAAACAAGAAAAAAGAAAGTACATAAGATTCATTCATCCTATTTTTGAAGTTGAGTCTTAAGTGACAAGTATAAATATTGACCTTGTAACAAGCATCCTCTTAAACACTTGATTTAGCTCAGGAATCAGGCTCTTTGAATTACACAAAGGTAGGAGTTGCAATTCACTCACTGCAAGCTTGTAAGAGACTTTCTCACTCTTTCTAACATGTCTGCACATGCTGTAGTCTCTCCATCTGTAAACCAAACTGGATATATTCAAAACCTCTGTGAGTAGAAGGTACTTTGAGCAGCACATTGCTGGAAGCTCCATTACAACCATACAGCCCCAGTGTAGCTGGCTGGACTCAGCGTTGTTCTGAAAGCATTGAGGAAATTCTGTTCTTCCCTTAGACACTCGATTTTGCCACAACAGACCTTAGGTCTGGCCCTTTAGTGACATTCCCATGTCATTTGAGTCCTACACTGCTGCAAATCTGTTTTCAGTTTTTTGAGCTGAACAAATACACAACAATGTCACCAGCAGAACAACAGAACGTTCAAGGCAAGGAGTCAATACAGAAAAGATCAGGCAGAAACACAGAAAGGATTTCTCTAAAATTACACTGTCACAGTTTATTCTGACCTAAGGCCAGAATTTTCTCCCTCTCTTCTCATTTAAATTCATTTTATTAGCTAATTTTGTGGTGCAGATTGTTTCCCTGCCCATTCAAAACACTGGCAATGCACAAGTAGGCTCCATCTTTGTTGCCTTCTCTTTATTTCCATGTGCTTTTTGGAAAATAATGTATCATCTTCTTTCTCTTTGCATTGCAACAAAAATGCTGTAGTAAAACACAAAGGAAAGAGAAGAATATTCCCTGGATTGCATCCTTATGCATCCAGATTGCATCCTTAATATGACACATTATCTCTCATGTGCATAATTGGTGGTTCAAAAAGCTATCCCTACTTTTCAGTATTGTCTTGTTGTTGCCAAGGATCTTTTTTGTAAATACTTGCTTTTGGAAAAAGAATGGAGATAAATCTCTTTCCAGGTTTCCATGACTGCTGCAGTGTTTAATTTATTTTGATTCATTCTGTGTTTACATCTGCTTTCAGTCTTTGTGTCCTGTCCTTTGAGAATTCACCTAATCTACTTAGGCTTCTCAACAATTGATTGGGAATTTCATGTTATGGTGTTTCTCTCTCTCTGAAAAAAAAAAAAAAGGCACTTGATTTTGTCATTCTTTCCCCTGAAAGATTTGTGAAGTACAGGATATAACTATAGCAGATGTGAATAAGAAACAGAGCTCCCAAGTCATCTATGATACAAAGCTGTTTCACTTGGATAAGAAGACCTCTTTCTTTTATGGTCTCATCATATTTTGTTCAAATTCTTAGCCAGAATTTCCAGTTCCCCTTATAGACCCATATGAACCATAGAAGCAAAGAGCCATATTTTTAACGTCTTTTCATCAAAACACAGAGTGCCCATAATGCTAACAGAATTCAAACACATGATTAAGTTCCTTTGAACAATTGTCTGAAAGTATCTTATAATTCATAATATTTTCCATTGCATATTTGGCATTTGACGTCCTTTCAGTTGGACATCTAATTCCAGGTATATAGCTAAAACACTGGATGTACGTTTTTAATCATCTTTACTTATGAAGCAGCTGAAAAGATTCACATGAGTGAACCAAACAAAACCTACACCTGCAAAATGTCATGTTTCTTGCAGAGTTCCCCATGAACAGGTCAAGTACATGAATAAAAATCCTTATCAGCAGACGTTGCCCCTATCAGCTGTGCAGTTTAAAAGCTGCTTGATACTTCTCAATAGCATTTTGTTCAGGAGAAAATATAAACAAGCAGATGCCAAGACAGCTATGTTGTCTTAATCTGCACTCTGTTTTCACAGGCACTGATACCAAGCTATTCCTATACAGATGCACAGTAACAAAGAGATTTCTCCCATCCAAACTTAGTATCAGTCCTGTCTTTCACTCTTCTCTCCTGGTTTTCTACCTCATTTAATAATGTGAGGAGAAGCAGATGCATGTGTGACTAGCTTTTCACTGTGGTCTTCATGTAAATTTTGACAACAGGCAAGGATCTGTGTAGGCTTTAGAACTAGCTGGAAAAGTCCATTCTCCTCTGAAGAGGAAGAGTCTTTGCCCTCTCTATGCATTTTTATGATGACTTTTGGGGACATATAAGGCAGAGGGAATCAATCCACCAGTTTTGATAAAATTCAACACGTATTTCAACATCTTTACCTTTCTACATAAAAGCTGATTTGAAAGGCAAAAGATGCATTATTGCAGTGATTTCTGGTTTTCCTCTGTACTGCTTTTGGGTTTCTTCCTTTACTGTGTTGTCTACTTTGTTTTCTAAGTCCCTTAGTTTAAATTTGAAGTTAAATAGTTTCCAGATGCAATTTTACTGCTCCCTTACACACTTAATGAAATCTAAAAGACACTTTAGAATCCCTGTTGAGGCACCGCTATCAATAAGTTTGGCAAATACTCATAATAAGGCTTTATTACTGCTCTGCTGACAAAAAAACAAACAAAAAAAATCATCTAGAACAAGATGAAATGCAATACAGTTTAATGGTTACAGATTCTCTTTGGGGGTGTTATGATGCTTCTTGAGAACTTTTGCTTAAAATATGCAAAAGCACACACAGGATACAGTTTGGCAAGTGAAACCTTTCATACTCTATAGAAATAAAGTGCAATTAGTCACAATTCAATTACATCTCTGTGCTAAATAAGGCTACTGAGAAAAATCACATGCTCTTTATTCCTGAAGCAAAGTACTAATACAGTTTTAATTTGATTTTCCTTAGTCTTTATAGAAAGTCAGTTTGCAACTTTTTGATCTATAATAATAGGCTGATAAAAACTCCTGAATTTTGCATTTTACATTGAAGTAAACTTGGGGCTTGTGACAGAGAAGATTTGTTCCTAACACTCGAAGACTGGAAGACTAAATGAAGTTAATTTTCCTACTACTAAATTGTAAATGTAGCAAAGGTTTAACATTCAAGGTAACCTTCCTAGCAGAACACAGTGTACTAGCCTCCCTCCCTCAAAGTAAATCCTAATCCACAAGGACTTTATTTCCCTCTTTACACAAAAGAGAAAATATTTTTATTCATTATTTTAGCCCAGACTTACTATACAAGCTTACCTTGGCCCAGGTAATATCTTTGGAAACAGAATTTGGCTGATAATACTAAAATGGATCACGAAAATTAATTACTACATATAAAACTTTATCTGTAAGACTCATGTTTCTGAAAGTGTTCTTAGAATTGAAGCAAATACACCTGATCACCCTAAATTAGGATAGAATTATGGTATGGCGGGGGGGGGGACATAAATCAGGGCCCTTCAAAAGTGTGCAATATTTCAAGATTTCCATAAATGGAGAAGATTTCATCATACCAGTAATGTTTAAGCAGGAGAAAGTAAAAATGACTTAAACATGAGGTTTAAAAATAATAATAATAATAATAATTTTAGTATAGATTAATAAATTAGTAACAAAAAAAAAACTTTGTAAAAACTTCACCTGGTAGAAACCTCCCTCTCAAACATCCCCATTTGTGAGCACAAGGAAGGGTAAAGGAGAAACCAGTTACCAGCCCAGAGCTCCTCCTCAGGAAGGCTGGTCTCTAGACCTGCTCTCCAGACCTCTTGCCTTGCTAAGTGTCACCCCATCCAGGACTTTGCTGTCCCTGGGCCTCCAGCTTTCACTTATACAAGAGCATCTAATCTCAGATGTCCAGATTTTCTCCTCTCACTGCCCTTGGTTCTTCAGATTCTTTTCAGTCCAATCAATTTCTCAGTCCGATCTCAGGTCACTGCAGCTTTTGAGCTACTCATCAAAATATTCTCTAGATGACCACCAGCTGCTGTTGTTGGACACCAGCTGACATCTCCCTTGAATCAGACCACATTACAGCATCCACTTATTTTGCTGGTGTGAATTTAACCAGCAGTGGCTTAACCCATGGTAAGAATCTGCGGCAAAACCTGTAGCTTCCAGCAGAGGAGAAACATTTCTCTTGTATCAGTGATGTTTTTCTACTTGTTTTCAGGAAGAATCCAAAAATCCTTCTCTTCAGGCTGAAGGCTTTTCCTTCCCTTTCACCATTAAGCTCACAGATTTTTAAAGAAAAGGCTCCTTGTCACAGAAAACACGTTCCAAATAACCCCAAACCAACCCACATTTCCTCTTTTGCTTTCATTTGACTGAAATTAACCACTGGAACAGGAGTCATTGAACATTTAAGGAAAATAGCATTGCAGGAGATAGAAAACACTTTTTTTTTTACTTTTATTTTTACGTCTTTTCTTTTTTTTTTTCCTAGAGTAGAAAAGCCTGGTCTTCGTAAGGAGTGCTTAAAATGCTGAAGATCATGTGACCTCCTGCCTTCCAATTCCAGTCTGTATCCATCTCAGTGTAATAGTTGATACTATCTTGAAATCCAAATGGTGCCATGAAAATTGTCTGCAATCTCTGATTCAGTGAAAAAAAGTATTCAACAGAAATTTCTGTTCAAAACACATTTATATTTCAACTTGACCCACTGAAACTATAAAATGGAGTGGGTACAGCTGCTAGAGATGGTCAGGAGGGAATGCAGGGTGCAATCTGCTTGGACCATCTCCCACAATGAGATGTAAAGATGCCTGCGCTTTACAAAATAATTTTGCATATAGATGTCTATATGAATGGGTCATTAACAAAGGGTATAATTAAAGAAGCACCATGAGGGGACTTGTGTTTTGTAATACATTACAAAATTCATATATAGAGTCATACTGGGCTGAGATTTTCTGATTAGACCATTAAACCTCTTTACGCTGTTAGTCCCCAAGACTGACCAGAGTAGAACATCTGCAAATTGGTCTGAAAAGAAGACATATTCTATTTCCCATCCACCAAGGTCTATGAAATTAGAAGAAATAATATAAAGTGCAATTAATAAAGCAGTTATTAACAGTCTACAAGGAAAAAACTCACATTGCTGAGTGGACATTTTGGCATACATCTTTTTTCCCACCTTTAATTCCTGTGAGTCTATGGAAAAAAGCCATTGACTAGGTAGAGATGAAGCATGCGTAGTTGCATTATGTCATGATTTTATACTTAGCATCTGGCAATGATTTGGTCTCAAAAGTAAGAAATTCAGATATGACAGCTATGAACAATGAATCCAATTCTGATCTTCATTAAACTGGGTTTTCACTGCTGTAAATTTAGTCTATTTTTTCTCCTAATATTCAGTCATTCTGATATCAGCTGATTCAGGATGTGAATAGCTAATTAGATTTATATGATTTCTCACATTCAGAAGAGGAAGCTGAAGTTTGGCTGAATCTTTCTGAAAGAAAAAAAAAAAAGTAATGGTAGAAGAGTTAATATGTGCTGCTCTGTAAATAAAACTGGGGTTTATATTCTATTTTAACAGAATAAGCATTTTATGCTTCCTGAGTAACTTTATGTTTTAGGTTACTGACTGGTTTCATAAAAGGTCTTTGTTATGGCTGCAAAGCACTGAAGAAGTTAATTTTCAAATCAGTCAGTCTTTTGTGTGACAGCCTCCATCACCAGACATGAGTAGTAGCTGGAGATGTTAACGTCTATAGCTAATTGTCTAGGTATCCCACCACTCCATTGTGTAAAATCTCTTTGCTACCTTGCTAATAGGGACCCATAAGAAGATCTATGTAACTGTCACTTGTATTAGAATAAAACAGAGTAACAAATCACAACTGGTTTTGCTTGAGCCTTAAAGCATATTGTGAGTGTTGAATATCATTGCCGGGTTGGACGAACAGCTGTTGTAACCTAGTAACACAAGATGTGTTGGCGAATAAGTCAGATCATATACAGAGTGCATTTCATTCTGTTTCAGTTTCCCTTTCGGGATTTCTGAACAGTTTGATGAGCGCTTGCCTCCTTTTGAAGTTAACTCACCTGAAGTTTTGTAGACAAAGCAAGTACAGGGAGAGTTCACAGAAGTTTGCTCCTGAAATGGTGCTGTAAACAGTCCTATCAGTCTATTTGAAAACAAATACTCTTTAGAAACATTTTTCATCTGTTTTCAGAAAACATTGACTTTCCTTGAGATTGGATAAGGATATGTCATTAGTGCTCTTGGCCACAGACCTTAAAATATGCATAATCGCTAATCCTGTGGACCTAAGACATTCTGCTATTACATCAGCATCATATATTTATCTGCTTGATTCCCACAAAGACAAGAATCTGATTTTAAGAACAGCTGTGCCAGTTACAGTATAATTTATGTGACCATATGTGTTCAATATTATTTTGGATTACGGGAATTTTGATTGCAATCCTACTCCCTCCAGTGGCCGCAGTAGTCCCACCATGGACATCAACAAAAGCTAGATGAGATCAGAAAGGAACTGCAGAGCCGTTGCTCACCTGGCCATAACTTCTATCCAGAGAGATTTTCATGCTCATGTCTAGGGTTCATTTCCTGTAGACAGTTAAACTCTGAGTACACAGATAAAATGGAAAAGATCCTGATTCATTTACTGGCATGGTTTTAAGGTGAATAGGTTGCACTTAAACTCATGTAACTAAGAACAAGATCCAGCCAACTGTATCGAACACAGGGCCCATAACATTTTCTTTCTTTCAGATCATATGTTACGGTATTTCTCAATACATTGAAAAATCCCCCTCAGTTTATATTCTTCTTGTACTCACATCTGTCTTTCAGCTGACAATGTCTGTATCACGGCAAGCCCATTAACAGAATATGTGCTGCTAAGTGCTGTATTTAAGAGAAGTTTATTCTTGACAGATTCACATACTTTCAGGCTTGCTTTTATTTCCATTTTGTACACTGGAACAGTGCCAGGTAGACTTGTACAATAAAAATATCAGAACTGAAATGAAGGGTTTTTAGCTCTGACAGCTAGAGAAATAAACAGAAGTAAAAAACAGGAGTTCAATTAGAGCTTGTAACACCTTATAGAAGGGCTGAATGAGTCCTTTAGTCCCATGTTAAAGGAATCTGATGAAACACACTTGGATTTGATTTTTTTTGCATTTATTTTGCTTTGTAAAAGAGGTGGGATCCACTAACCACAGCTGTACTGTTCTGTATTTGCACTGACATCAACTACACCAGCTTCCATTTGTGCAGATTTTTCATTTTGTTGACCATCAAAATCTTTGACCATCATTAAATATCTGGACTTATTCTATATTCTATAGAATTATTCTATATTATATTCTATTATTCTATTCTATATTCTATTATATTCTATTCTATAGAATTATTCTATATTCTATATTCTGCTGTTGTAAAACTGATGGTCTCAGCTCCTTCCGTGGTTATATCAGGTCTTGGTACTCACCAGCAATTTGGTCTTTTATTCAGGCCATTGATAGCATCAGTCAAAACTGCAGACTCTTCCCTCTCAGATTACTAGGGAAGCTGATTTATTCTGAAGACATTAAAGATGAAACGACAAAATACACACAACCAGCAAAAGGACTTTGAATGCCTTCTTTCAGAGAAATTGTAGTCATTCATATACCAGCTAAAAGTCCTCAAGCAAATTACTCCAGTCACAGCTTGATATCAGCCCCACCTCTCTTTTGGGTGGCTTCACACAAAGATTAATTGTCTTCACTTGTGCCTCCTCTGTGTGCTGATGACTAAATAACATGCTGCTCCTTTTCTTGGGCTGTTCTTCCTCTTCACAGGCTTAGCACCGGCTACACAGCTCAGGTCCCTTTTTTTTTCCTGAGCTACAGTGACAATGAGCCTGCAGTCAAGGCACAACGTGGTGTTCATCAGGCACAGCAGGACTCAGCCATCCTGCTGCTGCAGACCATAGACCGAGCCATGGCTGACTCTGCCTCCGTTTTTTTGTGATTCAAGGTGTATCCCCTAGATCTGTAACCTGACAGACATATGTATTTCAGTTTCTAATGATACATATCTTTCCCTCAGCCAACAGCTTCACCACATTTCTCCATTGATTTTGCCTGAATATTAGCTGTAATGCTAATGTCACTTGAGAGTAACCTCAGTCCATGCCTCACAGATCTTCTCTCTTCATTCCCTGTCAAGGTTCACATAACATAAAAACAGTAGGACTGGGTTGGGCCAAAGTCTATCTGTCTGACACTGTGACAGGTACGTAGCCTCCAACAGTCTCTCAAATTTTTTGAGACAGACTGAAATAGGATTCAGGCACCTAAATGTAGGTGCCTGCTGCTGTTTCAAAGCCCTGTGTGTATCTTACTCGGCATTCAGCTGCTGCTTCAGGGGGGCATAGGTCTCCTACAAGTCCCGTGACATATCCACCAACTCTATGCAGACGTGCCATGTATTTCAAGATATCTTTTTTTGGCAATTAATCCCAAATGTCTTGTCTATGTGTTCAATAGCCTTTGATACATTTCTGATCTATGTACTTGCCTACTCTTTTTAATTACACAATTCTACCACTAAAGACAATCTTATGACGAGGAGGTTCACAGGTTGCCTGCTTTTGCTGGTTTCAAGTGTGCTATCCACTAGTTAACCTGTTGCCCAAGCAGAGGCTTCTTGCACTTGTAGTGTAGATGCACACAGAACAAGATATAATTAACACTTTCTTGCCTCAAATCCATTCATAAGCACACTAAAATATCATAATCAGCATCATCATAAAAGTACATTGTAACATTGTAATGCCACAAATAATATTTTATAACACAAGTAAGTTAAAATATATAAAAGCCATAACTGCAAAATGCAAATGGTGACTTTTGATAGCGTTTCACAAATGGATGAAGTAAAACATGTGCAAGTAATAAAATCTGCAGGATGATAGCTATCGACATAAAGCAGGCAAGAAGGGTGTCTGATGGAACCAGAATTCCTGCAAAATAAGCAAAATCAGTACAAGGCCTGATTCAAAAAAATAAAATATTAAGAATGGATGAGATCATGCCTTTTTCTTTGGGGGATGGGCCAGAAAAGCCTGAAATTTCAAGGATGGGTGAGAAAAAATGAGGAACACAGCTCACTTCAGCACTGGCTTCCCCGATCAAAGAGCTTTGAGAACTGGCCAACTCAACCTCAGAGACTGAGGACCATCACAGGCTGTAGCCATCAGTGTTAACTAAAACAGTATCAGTTCCACATGAATACTCACAACTAGTCCAGGATGAGCTCATAAAGTACATATTGTTTGGTATATATGGTGAGAACGAAAGTCCTTTCAATGTTTTTCATGGTTTTACAGACCTCAGTTAATTCCCACTCTTATCCAGCGGCACTTCAAGAGCCCTTGCCTATTTATTTTTTCAAAATATGGAAGACAGTTTTTAACTTAAAACATCCTGCAACTTTTTTCTAAACATTTTTCATTTCTGATGTAGTCTTGTAAGATGAAGGAAACAGAATTGCTGAAGTTTCAGCTCACCATGGACCAAGGCATAACAACACACACTGTTATACTTTCTGTTCTTCCCTCATTAATTACTAACAGTCCGTTTGCTGCTTTGCCTGCTTACGATATTTCTTGTGGGTATGGCAGAACAGGCCTTCCTGTCTGGCATCTGGAAGTGTTAGTTAATTGCTGCCATTTAACAGGGTTTATATATCATATTCCATGGTCTTTTCCAATTTACAGATGAAGTTAAGATCATATTTAACCAATGCAGGATTAACACTTTCAGTTGCAAATAACTGAGAACAGGAATTTTGCCTAACTAAATCGCTAGCTCAGTTGTGCTCTGTAGACTTGAATAAAACAGTGGGAAAAAGAAAAGAAATATCCAGAAAAAGAACATAACTTTTTTAGAATTCTTATATAACACTACAGACAAAAGAGGTGTTTGTGTTTTAATATCATTCCAGGGGTACATTGGAATACAAATAATACCATATTCCTTTTCAGTGGAAAAGTAACTCCTGTAAAAGAGAATGAGAGGTGTATTTCAGTTCCTTTTCACTGCTGTTTTTAATACATAGTTTCTTTTGGGGTTTGTTTCATTTCTTTGAATCCCACCCCTCCATGGACTTCCCAGGACTCAGTATTCTTTTGTTATTGCTTTTTCTTCCTGCTGCTCTGCTGGCTGTAGCAGTCCAATAGTTACTTCAACTGAAAATAGTTCTTTAAGTTGCAAAATATTTTTCATTATGGAAAATGTATGGAAAAAAAAAAAAGAGAACAGACTGCAACAGAGCCTGCAGAATAGTCTATGTATCTTACATTAATCCCATGATTATTCAAGAGATCACAGGATATTCTTGCCCTTGACAGCCATGACTATCCTCAGTTACTCTGGGTTCCTTTCTGCTCCTGTGTCTTTGCAGCTTCAGGGTGCAAAATATCTAGAATGAGGATCTTTTTCTACATATGTGCTCCTGTAGGATCATGAAGTATTGGAATCCTGTGCTTATTTTCATTTTAGATGTTATGAAAGCTCATTTAGCAACATTAATAAGAAGGTATTATAGATATGCCATGATTGTTAATCAAACATCAAGAAGACACATGAGTGTAGAGTTTTTATGGATTAACTGACAGAAATAGAAATATATACAATGGAAGGAGACTGTGGAAATTGAGTTTAAATAGCCTGTTTCTCCTAGAGCACAGACTACTGTATAAACTGTGAGCTGAATAAGACTACTGTATAAGCTGAATGAGAAAGGAAGATACCTACTCCTAATGCAAGAATTCACTCAGCAGCTTATTGGCACAACTTAGATTTAAATTCTATAAGACACTTCAGAAAGATTTAGATAAAATGTCACATAGGAAGTTACCTATAATTTTAGTATTCTTCTTGCTTCTCCTTACCAGAGATGAAAATCAGATTATCTGCTATTCTCTAGTAGAATAGTCTGTCACCTTGCTCTCTGAGCCAGCCAGCCACTGACATTCCCATTTTCATTTTCCCATAGCTGACAATAATTTACCACATTTTTCACCCCAGCTGATTTTACTAGCCATGAATCCAATATTTCCACATTTATACAAGTAGAACTCCTCCAGATTCCCCATGTATTGTCTGATAAACAGAGTCCTACACAATGAGAATTTTTTCTCTGTAAGAGCTATTTCTAATCGAAACTGCACAAGCATTTTGGCAGACAGTGAGTACGTATCCTCCTGTAAAGCCACTTCACACCATTGCAAATTTAGTTCCTCACAGACACAGCCTGGAGAGTTTTTGTTATAATACTTAGGGCAACAAATAGAGATTGGTATATCAAGTTTTGTCACTATATATACTGTACTTAATATTAAATTATTCTACCTACACTGCAACTTTTTCTTGTTTAGGGATGTCTTGTACTTAACTTGAGGCATAAACAACTTTTTCTTCTACAAATATATATAGGCAAGTCCTATTGGAAATGGGCCTTTTTTGCCCTATGTATCTATTTCACTACTGTTCAGTCTCCTAGATACAACAAATCATTTGCCTTTGTCAGCATTTGTTTTTAGGGACACAGAGCAGCCTTTTGCTGCTGAGAGTAATGTGTTGCCAAAGTACATATTTATGTTTCTTCAGCATGGTCAGTGTAACGCAGCTGGGTCTTTGCATGCCTTGGGCAACCATGAACACACAGCAAGGACTCCAGCCATTACCTCAAAGTTTGATTATTTCCTTGTTTTTCTGATGCCTTGAAGAAGGTTCTTTGCGCTTTATGTGGGAGAACATGGGGAATGCACAGAGTGCTGCCAAGGGGTGGGCCATGAGTGAGGTGAGAGTTTGTGAGTCAAGATAAATGGGCAGACCAAAGTGGGTGACATTGTTGCAGGTATCTGCCATAGACCTACTGATCAGGAGGAAAAGGTAGATGAGACCTTCTTTAGGCAACTGGAAGAATTCTCCTGTTCACAGGTCCTGGTCCTTGTGGGGGACCTCAACCACCCTGATACCTCCTAGGGGGACAAATTGTCAGGGCACAAGCAATCCAGAAGTTGTCTGTAGTGTGTTGATGATAACTTTCTGACACAGACAACTGAAAAGCCAATGAGGAGAGACACTTGCAAACAAGGAACAACTAGTCACGATGTGAAAGCTGGAGGCAGCATTGTGACCATGAGGTGATGAAGTTCAGGATCCTGAATGAGGGAACAGGACTGAAAGTAGCATCATAAGCCTGGACTTCAGGGGAGGGGATTTTCACTTGTTCAGAGACCTACTTGGAAGAATCCCATGGGAGACCCTCCTAGATGGAATAGGGGTCCAGGAATAGGGGTTCAGAGACAATTTCATCCAAGCTCAGGAATCGTTCATCCAAATCTGCAGGAAACCAAGTAAAGATGGCGGTAGGCCTGCAATGGTGAAGAAGGAGCTCCTAACAAAACTCAGACTTGAAAAGGAAGCATATAAGAGGTGAAAGCAGGGACAGGTGACCTGAAAGTAATTTGGAGACATTATCTAAGTGTGCAGAGACTGGGGCAGGAAATCCAAAACTGCAGTGAGGCCCACCACACCCCAGCCTTCTAGGATGAGATGACTAGCTCGATAGAGGAGGAAGGACCATTGGATGTAGTTTATCTTGATTTTACTAGTGCTTTTAAAACTCTCCCATAGCATCCTCATTCACAGACAGATGAAGTACAGGATGGATAAATAGACAGTGAAGTGGATTGAAAACTGTTGGAACTGCTGGGCTCAAAGTCTTGTGATCAGTGAAACAAAGTGCATCTGCAGACCAGTCACTAGTGGTCTACCCCAGGTATCAATACTGGGGTCAATACTGATACCTTCTTTAATGAATTGGATAATGGTACAAGAGCCTGCACCCTCAACAAGTTTGTGGGTGATGACAAAATTCGGAGGACTAGTTGATACATCAGATAGTTGAGCTGCCATTCAGAGGGACCTTGACAGGATGAAGAAATGGACCAACAGGGACCTCATGAAGTTTAACAAGGGAAAATGTCACTTCCTGTCACAAAGGAGGAATAATCCCAGGTACTGGCATATGTTGGGGGCAGGCCAGCTGGAAAGCCATTTTGCAAAAAGGGACCTCAGGATCTTGGTGGACACCAACTTGAACATGAGCCAGCAATGGGCCCTTTTGGCAAAGAAGACCACCAGCCTCCTGGGCTGCATTGGACAAAGCATTGCTAGAGGGTCAAGTGAGATGATACTTCTCCTCTGCTCAGTGCTGAGAAGGCCATACCTGAAGGAGCTCTGGGGTCCTCAGTAAGAGAGGCATAGACATACTGGAAAGAGTCCAAAAAGGATCACAAAGATGATTAAGGGACTTGAACATCTCTCATTTAAGGCAAGGCTGAGAGATCTGGGACTGTTCAGCCTAGAGAAGAAAAAGCTCAGGAGGGATCTTATCAATCTGTAAATACCCACCGAGGGAAGACTAAAGAAAACAGAGCAAGGAACTTTTCAGTGGTGCCCAATGCCAGGACAAAAGGCAATGGGCACAAACTGAAACACAGGAGGATCTACTGAAAAAGGAAACTTTTTTCCTCTAAGAGTGGACAACCCCTGGTTGTGGAGTCTCCATCCTTGGAGATACTGAGAACCTGCCTGAACACATCTCTGGTTGACCTTACTTTGAGTGGAAGGTTTGGAATAGATGATCTACAAAAGTCCCTTACCACCTCAAGTACTCTGTAATTTTGTGAAATAACCTGAAGAGCCAGCCCCAAACCAACAATTACTACAAGCTAGAGTGCATGCTGGAATAGAGGCTTTATGTCCCTATCCTCACGGCCATCCAACATGCTCTTAACTGATTAAGTTGGATGGAAGAAGCACCACAAAACTACAGCAGGTGCTGTTGCTGCCTGCTAACTGTTGTAACTGAGACAACAGTCATTTTTTGCGGGGAAACAAGCTTTTTTAGGCAATTCAGGATCTGCCTCTGACTGAAAGCATCAAGAAGCAAGCACTTTCCTCCTCTGAGGCACCTAATTCTTCCCATATAATACAGAGGGAGTGAAGACACTTCAGATCAGGTTGCAAACACCTAATATGCCTTAGTATTCCTTGTGTGTTTGTCCTATCTATGGCTTTATCCTAACACCTATTCAACAATCTTAAGACAGAAGAAGCTCAGAACAATGCTCTCTTTGTTGTAAGAAAGAACAGTCTGTTTTTTTTCTTCTCTTCTGAAGTGCTGCAGTCCAGTGCTGCAGTCTAATACAATATTCATCTGAACAGCACCTCACCCAATCTTAGATGATGTCAGGAAAAAATAACATGATATGGTACATTTAGCATCTACCCAAGGTGTGTGCACCCCCTCTTCTCCTCCCCAAACCAGACTTTTACACATTAACAAGTGAACAGGACATAGAACTATGTACCAGCACCATCTGCTGTTACCTTGGAGAAGGTATATTGTGATAGATAGCGGCATAAACCTGTCACAATGCTGATGAGACCCCAGTCCCACAGTCATATCTGTATAGATAGTTTTATGTTCATATGTAATCCCAAAGATTTTCTGGTTATAAATCATGCCATTGGCTTTCTTACTGAAACTAGAGTTATATGTGCAGCATCCACTGACTTCAAGACTATATCCATAGCTTTGGCTTTGTTTAAGGCACTCTTTATAAATATACAATATACAATTGGTTTAGTGATTAAAATGAAATTACATGACACTTCTGTAAGGTGGGAGGATTTGGAGAAACATATTCTCTCTCTTGCTTCTGTTTTTCCTATTGGTTGCTGCAGATAAAGCAAAAGGGACTTTTTGATCACTCCCTTCATGTGTAAGCTGTTTCCCACTTATGCTACTAGAATTTTGAAGAGCGTAAAGTAGGAATTGAGCTACCAAGTAAATGAAAACTCACCTCTATTGTTTATAAATATTCTGTGTTTGAGTATTATCAAGCTCTTTACAAAAATAAGTGATTAAAAAAAAAAGGCTGGCTTGCTTGACTTAACATTAAACATAGACACAGCTAGAATTTCACAAAAATTATTCATACCATCAATTTTTAACTGAGATTAATTGACCTTTCAGTACTGTGGACTAATAAAGCTTTAAAGGAACTGTATAACATTAATTAGAAAGGGAAGCTCTCAATGGTTGCTAAGAAACAAGTATATATTTGTAATCACTTTTTTACCCCCTGGCAGTGATGCCTTGCCATAGACACAAGAACGTTTTGCTTGGAACAAATCCCTGTCATTTTCAATTAGCAGGCTAAGAATTTAAAAGCTAATTGCTGATTAGTATAACATGATAAGAGGGGGTATGTCTGCTAAAGTAAAGGTACAGAATCACAAGCAACATATATATTAAAGCACTAAACAGGACGTGCAGGTCAGAGTATGTCAAGTCAACAAGGTTCATAGCATGGTTTTCATATTGGTCAACTGATAGCCTCCCAGGGAATGGCCAGGCTTAGTTCAGGGTGTACCACAAAAAGGCAACATTTCCAGTAGATAATCTTCTTTTAAGAGATGCAAGACACAAACTTTATAATGCCAATTGGCTTCAAGTCTAGCAAACAGTCCCTAGTTGGATTTATTTGCAGCTATAGGTGTAGCCATAGAAACTTGAAAAAGCGATGTATAAAAAATAATAATAAACCACCTGTGGAACACTTTAATGCCTTTGCAATTTTTCTCAAAGCCACCTTTTATTTTCACACACTATCTTAGATCTGACCAGCCTTGTAATGTGTAATTCCATTGCATTTCTTTATTTTAAGTACTCCCTAATCATTGCTATATGAGCCATGGAAAACAATCTGCTAAAATCCTGTGCTGAATTCTGTTTATGTGAATTATTACCTTTACTGCCATGTGGACACTTCCCATGAGTGAATTTAGGCATGTGCTGAAGCATTTAGAGAAGGACTTAATGGACTACATAGGAATATGAAGAAATGAACTGCATGCAGAGCATTTCCAAAACACGCAGAATAATAAAATGGGAAAACTCTAGAGACTTTTTTTTCTCTTTTCCCTGAAAAAGCTTACTTATAACATCAGAGGAAGAGTTTTAAACAAAAACGCAATATTTAAATTAACATTCCATTTAAAGCGGTGTCTGCATGTAAAGAATGACCTTCAGTTTTTATGAAAGACATTTTTACAGGGCTCTGTACAGAAACTGTTATGAAAAGTGGCCAAGCGATAAAAATCACAGAGGAAGACAAGTAGTGCACAGTCTCTCACAGGGAGAAGTACCTGGTTCACTTGGAAAGCTGGAAAGCAAAGCAGCAATGCATGTTTTGGAATTACCTCAGTCTTTAAGAGTAACGCCCTTTGTTTTCCAGGTAACCAGCCCCCTGAGCTGGAAGATGGGGATGTGGAGCAGAATGAAGCCGCAATAATCCAAGGGGAGATGTTTGGTGACCTGGTATACCACTTAGGCACACACAAGTCTATGGGGCCAGATGGGATACATCCAGGCGTTCTGAGGGAGATGACGGAGGTGCCCAGCAAGCCACTTTCCATAAATTGTCAGCAATCCTGGCTAACTGGGAAGGTTTTCTCTGAGTAAACATAAGAAGGAGCATAATAAGCTACACTGAGACGGATCACAGCTAGGGACAAGGAATTGTGTCTCATCAGAGAGACGTGGCCCAAGGTTAAACCCTCTATCAGATCTGTCATAAATGAATTTTTATTTTAATGAGTCTGGCAGATTGGTTTTTTTATAGAATTTGTCTTAAAGTACAGGATCTAGCTGATTTCCAAGGCTCTATTATTTTTACATAAATCATTTGCCTCTACAAGGAGATCACTGATCTTGATCTTTCTCACTGCCTTCCTCTGCTCATAGGTTCTGATTTACAGTAAGTTGAAGCATATATTATGTGCTCTCCATCTATCATACAGCTTCCAAGGATTGTGGAGATCTGGATTTGTTGAATCATTTCCCATCCTGTGCTTTCTTTTTCTTCAGTACATATGAGAACGAGTAATTGACTCTTCCATATAACAGAAAAAATTTATGTATCAGAGTCTAAGAAGGAAGGTAAACTATTTGAAGTTAGAATTAAGGTAAATTTTATTAATTAACATATTGGAAAAGCTTACCCTGTACTGACATAGATATCCTATCATTGTCATTTTTTTGCATAAAATCTTTTAAAATTTGAAAAGAACTTAAGACAGCTGTATTGGTTGTGCATGGCAATCCGAACTAAGTGATTACAGCCACCTCTTCTGGCTTTCTAACACATCTCATTCTTTTACCTTGTGAAATTACAGACATATCAAACCCAGCCCAGACCTAGGGGAAGGTATAAAATACACACTTTCTGCATTCTCTCATCGCCTTCAATATATTTTTATATAACTGGGCAATGTCATGGCATAAGTTCTGGGGGAACTAGACCGTCAAAGATATCAAAACCTCCTGACTGCCTACATGGAGAACCACAGCCTGGAAGACCAGTCTGGCAGCTCCTTCTGCAGAACAGCAGCATCTTCCAGCAGCAGCAGTCCCTTCCTAACTCGAACATAACCCCAACATCTTACATTTGGTATTTTTACATGAAAGTTTACCTATTTTTTTTCTTATCTCATCCAATTTTTCTTATATGAGGATAAATATTAGTGATTATTTCTGTAACATAGTTTCTGAAGACTTACTGTTTTGTGTTCAGGTATTGGCCAAGCCAAATATTAAACACCATCTATTATTACCTCAGAGTATTACTCCTCTTTCATAGTTAAGAAGTTGGAAGATGGTCTGTACTGTTTAATTAGCCCTCTTTGTCTTCCTACCACCATACAGACATAGCAGACATGGCACTAAACTGAGAAGTGGCAATTATTATTACCCACTAGCTTTTAATTGACTAATCCTTGCTTATATAAAAAAAAGCTTACAGGAAACTTATTGCTAATTTTAGAGAAGAACAGACTTGCCTTACTCCCTCTTGTTACATTTTTGTCCATTCAAAGAGAAGCTTCTATTAAAAACAGAGTCATTCTTTATCTATCTCATTATTTCACACTATCTATGAAGAACATCTTGACCAGATAAAGACAACATGAGTCAATTAAAGTAAATATGTTTACTGATGGGACACCCAACCCACTTGTGCAATTAAGACTGGACATTTCATTTCTTTTTTAACTTCTCATGTGACCCAGAAAAGCATTCTCAAAACTTTCTGCCACTAAGAGCTAGCAGAATGAAATCTGGTTCTTTATGTAAGATATTCACCTTCCATTTAAGCTCTGGACCTCCTCCAACGATTTCCAGGTCTCCTCTAGAATTCTGACTCCTTCCCATCTATATCTCAGTGACAATCCCCAAACAATCTTTGATGACAGTCTGGGATATTAGATCCTCTTTTTTTCCTGCATTTCCCATAACTCAGCATCTTCGGACCTAGCAGACATTTCTCATCACTCCTCTCCTCAGCCACCTTCTCAAGTCACCAGGTATCTGTCACTCAAGGAAGCATCGGAGCCAGGGGAAATATGAACAGTACACTGCCCAGATGCTGCAAAGCCATTCCTAATGATCCAGCATGAAGACCAGAGGGCGACCAGAGAGATGCAGTGCAAAAGTCAGTTTCAAGGTTAATACTTCATTAAAGTTAAGAAAATAGTAGGAGTTGTTTGCCTCTCAGCACCTGAAGTAAAAGTTTTTCATATACCTGAGTCATCCGGCAATGAAACAACCCAATCAATTTTCCATGTTCTAATCTCTCAGGAAAAAAATATAAGTATTAAAATTACTGACAGGTCCATAAAGCCCTGAGCAGGACTGCTTTCCTTGTCAACAATTACCCTGCATTGTCCAGCACCTGGCTTCTAATACTGATTCTTAAACCAGGCCCCTCTTAATCATTATCTGATGCTATTATTAGCATTTACAGAATACTTAAAACACTGCTTAGGGCCCCCATTAACATCTAAGCTCCATTTTGCCTGGAATAATGTAGTTGTGTAAACTAAACAGCAGCTCCTCCTGTCCAGAGTTCACTTTTATGGTGTACTGAAAGAAGACAAAGTGGAGAAAAGGTTCATGAAGGCAAGGTATAGGAAACAAAAGGATTTAGCAGAAATTAGAGGCTTTACAGATGCTTCTGAAGCCGGAGGGTATTTAACAGTTCAGTTTAAACATGATGCAGAGCTTCTGATTGTCCCTCCCTCTCCCAAGAACAGTCATTTCATTGCTGTTTCTTTTATCCTCCTCCCTAAAGACCACTGCTGGCCACATCCATCATTGGCCTGGCCAGTATGACATGTCCCTTCTACAGGCTGTGAGGTGCTGGTGACACACTCGTTAGTCACTGGAGCAAATTCCTGTGTCTGCTCCTGCCTATCTGGAGCAGGAGTTGTGAGTACATCCTTCATCCCACTACCAGTGTTTGAAAGTCTCAGAACCTCATGCAAGAAAGCAAAGAGCTTGTAGGAAACCCCTTCTTGCAAGAGCTTCTACTGTTCTCCAGAGCTTTGAGCTGGTAAAGAGATACTGTTCCTGATCTTCTGTTGTTGTTGTTGTTGTTTTGTTAGTTTCTTTTGTTTGGTTGGTTTTGGTTAGTTGGTTTGGGTTTTTTGTTCATTTTTTTGGTTTGGTTGTTTTGTTTTGTTTTGGTTTTTTTTTGGGGGGGGGGGGGGTTGTTATAGTTTGTTGGGTTTTATTTTATGCCAAGGGAAACTCTATCCATCAGAGACAGTCCCTGAGTCCTACACAGTGAAACTCAGAGGGGTCTGTGCTTTGCAAAGAAGAGCTTTAAGACTTTTATCATGGTGACCATACTCTTCTCTTAGAAAGCCTCTAGATGCATGCAGGGCATCCATAGTAGTTCTCCTGGGTGGCCGTATTCCACTGACAATTGATGAACAATTATTGACATGAAAAACCTGTAATTAGAAGTTATGCCATGCCTGTCATGAAAGCTGTGTCACAGTCCTACCATTTCTTTACTGAACCAGCCCTTGTACAGTTGAGTATGCAAGGACAAGGTATTGCTAGGTACGCATCCTCAGAATATCACGAGAAAGATGCTCCATGAGAGTCCATTTTGCCCCTCCTACCCTTTATTTTCTGAGGGTCTATTCAAAAGTGGTTCTTCAGGGAAGACATAGGGATTCATTCCATAGTCCTGAAGGAGTTAACAGGTGTGATGACAAGACACCTTTCAATAATCTACATAAGGTCAGGGCAATGTTGGGACGTCACAGCCATTAAGTATGTCCTTCTTAAATCAAATATATCTGCAAATATACATTGCATGAGGAGGAGGCATTACAGTCCTGGGCACTCTCTCCTACCACAGCTCCTAGAGGGCTCATAGAGAGTCCTGTTCAGTCAGTCTCTCACCAATTTCCAAGAAAAAGAGTTCTGTGGGAACTAATTTTCAGGACTCTGTTCCCAGGCTGCATCCTCTTTCTCCCTGTCCCATAACAAGAGAACCTTTTCACCTGGACCACTGATTTGGCTAGAGGACACATAGCTTTCTCATCAACACAGCAGTGGCACTGGGAGACTTGACAAAAGAAGGTCAGACAGAATGTGGATGGCACCGGCACAGGCACAAAGCATCCCAGGACACATTGGAACAGACTTGTGACCAAAAGCAGCTTGGCAAAGCTGCTGGAAAGCAATGTGGCACAAAAGGTCCTAAGAATCCAGGAAGACAGCAATCTGACCAGGAGTCAGCAAGGTGCCATTGCCCCAAGGGGTTGGCGAGTAGTGCCCTGGGCTCTCCGGGGCAAAGTGCTGGCAGCAGCTGGAGGGAGGTGACTTTTCCCTCTACTCAGTGCAAAAGACAGGTCAGCAGTGCTATGCCCAGCTCTTGACTCCCCAGGATGAGAGAGACGTGGGCATCCTGGAGAGACCCCCAGTGCCCCTCCCCCACCACAGCGGTTAGAATGCAACGATGTGTTGACCTGGCGCTGGCCCGGCAACGGTTCTGTGCCAACAGGGAGCGGCACGGGGCAGAGCGCAGCTCTTCCCCAGCAGCGATCATTGGCACTTGGACGCCCTTTGGGAGTCTCTCTGCTGCCTACTGGGCAGGATTTGGAGGACCACCACTTTGTCCAGCGTGACAGTTCCACTGTCTTCATCGGGATGGGCCAGGTCAACTGCTGCCGCGGGTCCGGGTAAGATCACCCACGTCTTGGGGACACCCCAGCATAGCCAGACCCCGCAACAGCCGCTTTCTCATGTCCGACACCCTCTGCTCTGCTCTGCTCTGCAGGGACGAACCTGAGCCCGAGCAGCACTGTCTGCCCGTCCCAGCATCTCACCAGCCACTGCTCCGGCAGAGCCAGGCGAAGGTGAGGATCCCTCGGGAAGCAATCTGGGCCATCCACTTCTCTCACACATGGCCAGGGCATGATGCACAATGCCAGGGGCCCTTTCTGCTGCAGGGCTGTTCAGTGAGTACAGCACGTTTCTTGCAGGCTGGTGCAGAGCAGCAGCCACCACCTCTTCCCCCCTCCTGCAGTGAAGGTGGACTTGGCCACTCGGCTGGTGAGTTTGGGGAAAACAAGAGCAGGACAGCCCTTCTCTCCTCCTCTCCCAGACAGACACTCGTGCTGCACTGGGGCTGCTGCTGCCCTTCCCGCAGGGCACGTCCGTACCACGGCTCTGCGGCAGGAAAGACCTGAGCCCCCGGGGTCGCTTACTCCCAAATTATGCTGTTCCCCTGCACACGGTGGTGGGGGAAGAGCACTGAGATTGTCAAGGAGAGCTTGCCTGGCATTTCTTCTCCACAGCTCTTTGCTCTCTTCTCCTTGGCACCAGGTGGCTCCAGCAGGAGGAGGAGGTGGCTGCCCTGGCCCTTCACACGGAGAAGGACCTCGGATGCTGCAGAGGCTGCCGAGCCATCAGGCTCTGGCCGCACAGGGGTTCTGTTTGGCCGGCCCCTGGCAGCTCTCTGCAGCCAGAACGGCTCGCTGCCCCAGCCCATCCAGGAAAGCACCCCTAGGCAGGTGATCCACATCCCGCTGGCTCCTCTGGAGAAGTGGTGTTCCAGTCCAAGGGACCCCAGATGGCTCTTGGGGACAAAGCTGCCTCTTCCCCACATCACCCACCTCCAGCCAATCCCTCCCTTGCCCCAAGGAGACCTGCACACCCTCCCACAGTCACTCCTGCCCCTGAGGAGGTTGCCCTGTCCCAGGGCCTGTCTCCAGCCCAGCAATGTCCTCCTCTGTCCCACAGGACCTGCTGGCTCTCCTGCAGGAGCACGGACCATCCACCGAGGGGATCTTCCGGCTGGCGGCCGGCGAGCGCGCCACCCGCGAGCTGCGGGAGGCCCTGGACAGCGGCGCCCAGGTGCAGCTGGAAAGCCAGCCGGTGCACCTCCTGGCCGCCATCCTGAAGGTGAACCCTGCTGACATGGAGCCCGGCAGCTCCCGGCTCTGGCCGTGCTGACGGGCACCTGCCAGAGCAGGAGCCCAAAGCCAGGAGCTGCTGCTCAGCCCCAGCGCTGGGCTGGGGATGCTGCCTGTGCTGCCGGCGGCAGTGGGCACAGCCTGACCCGCAGCCCTTGCCATTGCAGGAGTTCCTGCGCAAGATCCCCTCCAAGCTCCTGCAGGCAGAGCTGTATCAGGACTGAATGAGCGCCCTGCACAACACCAGCAGGCAGGAGAGGCTGGCGGGGCTGAAGGAGTAAGTGTGGCCCGCAGCCTGGCTGCTGCGCAGGCACTGCCAGAGCCACAGAAGCATTTTTCTGCTTGGGGCAATGCCCGCAGACATTGTGGGTAGCTCCATAAGGGACTCTTCCCAAAAGGGCAGGGAGGGAAGGAGGTGGCCGTATCTCAGCCAAGGCAGCCCCTCTGCTGTAAGCTAGGCGTGGCCAGGGACCTTTCCCTTGGGTAGGCTTGGCTGAGATCAGCCTCCTTAGATCTGTGTTGACAACGTCTCCTTGATTAACCTTGTGTTCCTGTTCCCTCAGCGTGGCCAGCAAGTTGCCCGAGCCCAACCTGCTCCTCCTCAAGCAGCTGCTCACCCTGCTGCACACCATCAGCAGCAACACCTGCACCAGCAGGATGACAGCGGCCAGCCTGGCCATCTGCGTGGGGCCGAACCTCCTCAGCCCACCGGAGGAGGACACGCTGCCGCTGGACGTCCTGGTGCAGGTGACCGGCAAGGTACGCTGTGTTGAGCGGCCGGCTACAGCCTGCCGGGCCCAGCCCAGCTTGGCTGCTCAGAGCTTCCTGGCTGCCTCCCGTCTTCAGCAAACGCTGCTGGGGGAGCTGCTGGGAAGAGCAGCCCCACAGCTGCAGCTTCTGCAGCACAGTGAGGGTCAGGAGTGGGGAGGGCTGTCTGACCCATTTTCAGCCACCGGGCTGGAAACCAATGGGTTGCTGCTGTGTGCAGGTGACGCAGCTGCTGGAGTTCCTCATTGACCACCACGAGGAACTCTTTGAGGAGGAGGAGGCTGGGCTTACCAGTGCATCCAAGGAGGAGTTGCCAGCACCAGGGGCAGAAGCAGAAGCCTCAGAGGTACGGCAGGGCCACAAACAGCTTCACAAAAAAAGCCTCCCCACTTCCCAGGGTGGGACGGCTGCCACAGGAACAAGCAAGGTCCTCCAGCCACCAGCCTGCTGCTCTGCAAAACTTCAGAGCTGAGCTAGATATTGGGCAAGTAGGTCCCTGCCACATCTTCACTTGTGCATTTCCCTCGCAGGTGCCTCCAGTCACCCTGGAAAGTGAACACCTGAGTAGCACCTCTGAGGAGAGCAGGTAACGTGAGCTAGCTTTGATTAAGAGCAGGACTGATTCGGGTTTATCGTGGCATTACCTTTCTAACCACACTATTGAATGCAAAGGTTGCCAGGCTCTTCACCGCTCGACAGGAAGAGAAAGCCATCCTGTGAAGAGCCGAGCGATGGGCAACCTGCGAGGAAGAGGAGGAAGCTGGCAACGGAGCACTGAGACACGGGCAACTAAGGAAATCCAAGCAGGCGAAAAGAACGAGGAGCCCAGGTGCGTATCCGCTGCCTACAGAAAGTCGCAGAGCCCCACTTTTCTGTTTGTGTCAGCTGGCAATCCCAGTGCTGCCTGGTGTCTGAATCCCAAGGACACAGCAGGGAGTTGTTCCAAGTAGTTGTAGACACGGAGACAGTGGCACTTCTTAAAAAGCTCACATTTCACCTGAGGTAATTGAGGCAAGTGAAAAACAACCCAACAATCAAAAAGCAGTGTGATTTTCCTTCACACCAGCGTTTCTAGCAAGGCTCACTGAGAGATGCTGCTGCTGCTGCTTGGGCTTTAAAAAGGACATCACAGCGCCCCAGGGGGTCCCTGTCGAGCTCCACTGCCCGGCCGAGGGGCACTGCACATCCCTGAGAACCGGCTGAGCCCCAGGAAGGGCATGTGTTGAGAAGAGGCCAAAGCAAAACTGCAGTCAGTGACTCCTGTTTCATTGGACTTCCCAAAAAACAGGAAACTCCATCATGACTCTTCTTGCCTTCGTTGTTTCATCTGTTCTTTCTGACTCTGTCCTTGTAGCTGCTTGGATTTCCTGGATGAGCTCTGACACCTGGGCTTCCAGGAGCACGATGCAGCCCCGGCACCACCTCGGCGCAGGCGAGGAGAGAGGCAGCGTGCCCTCCTGCTCTGGCCGGCACATTCCACCCGTGCAGCGCTAAGCCAGAGCAGCTCCGCAAGGCCCCCAGACCCATCTCAGCCCTCGCAGGAGGCCTTGCTGGCTCACCCATCAGCTCCGTGAGCAGGTGCCCACCAGCTTGAACGTCTGTTCAAGGTGAGGAGCTGGCATGTGAACTTCAGGACACGTCGAGTGCGTTACACACGGTGCTGCCTGGCATCTGGGAGGGCCATGAGGACATGCTGGCTGGTGTCTTCCATTCTGTAAAACCCTCAAGGTTTTAATTCCAGCTACTCGTTCTTGGCAGACCGATGCCAAACCAACATGCTCCATTCAAGAAGGGAGCACCCATTGCTTCTCTTTGCTCAGGGCAAGTGCGTGTATGCAGGACACTGAAGAACTCATTTGGGGAAAGAAGGTAACGTGTCAGCCAGCTGCACCTGCTTGAGTCCAAATCCCGCTGTGCTGTCCCTACCAAGAGCAGAAACTACGTTCAAAAGGCTCCTGTCACTGCACTTTTACTAGTACCCACTTGCACATGCTGCAAAAGGCACGTACTGAGCTGCGAGAATTTCCTATAAGTATGGAGGCGGTAAAATGGACATTGGACGCAATTTTCTCCAGGTTGGAGAAAACTGGTAGCAAAAACTGAAATTATTTCCATACCACATTAACATACGAGCATATGGATGGGTCATATGTCGCTATGGAAATGCTGGTCCTTTGTGCCCATCTCATTGACTTGGAAAGAATGTGTCTGTGGAGCTACATCCCACAGGCAAGCTGAGAGCTTTTCCAGGGTTGACTGGACAGGTATTCTGGAATGACGATACATCCATGCGTGTTCACTCTATTGCGACACTGCTTCTCGGCCTGGCAGCGCTCAAGAGAAACCTGCTTTGAGCCCTCTAAAACCAAAAAAAACCAGCAAAACTCATGAAAGCGGAAGTTCTGAAGAGCCTCCAAGCTCAGCTTGTACAGGTTTTTATGGAAGCACAAGCAAAATGGAGGCAGGGAATGGTCTGTGATGCAGTTCACATACATATGACAATGATACAGAAAAGCCTTGTATTGCAATGGCCATTTTGCTGTATAAATATGTAACATAGGGAGACATGCTTTATTATAAAAGGAAAGTATGTAATAAAAAGGTTGGTCTTCGTATTAAGCTGTGTTGTTTCAAATGATAGCACACAAAGTCCTGTCATTTATTTGGTGGTTTTTTTGGTGCTTTTTAAATTTCTCCAGTGGGGACCTAGTGCTGCACAATGAATTAGCTGCAGTCAGGCATTTTGCTGCGGGCTCAGCCTGTTGCTTTCATGATTCTATTATACCGGACGCTATCACTCTGTTTACTGTTCGATAATAAATTTTAAAATGTCCCTGCAATTTAGATGATGTCTGGTATTATTTAGAAATGTTGCATATTAATCTATTTTTTAAAATAAAAAGTGCTTATGTGCAATTAACAAACACGAGATGTATCTTTTTTTTCAAATGTCAAAACTTAGTTAACTAAGTGCTTTACATTGTATGTCTTGAACCTTGCCAAATGGAGATGGTTACAAGAAGAAAGAGAAACATTTTTAAAAAAAAGAAAAGGCCCTTAGCCCCAGTGTTTGCTCTTCACTGCACTAGCTACAAAGACCTGTCTGGAGAATGCTGCCACTAGGTCTCAGCCCTGGGGACGCAGGACACAAACCTCCTTGACAGAAGAGGGAACTAAAACTCGGGCGGGATTCGGCTTACTCTAACCTCCGTGTCCCTCTTTGGACTCACTGTCCACACAGTCATCACAGGGAGTGCATATCAAGGGCTTGGTGCAGTAGCCTACCCCTGGGCACCATTTGGGAATGATCTGACATCCCACAGGTATGTCCTCTGGCCTCCAGCTGTTCCCTCAGAAGGGACAGACTGCCCATAGGTCGGTGTCAGATCTGCTGGGCTCTGGGTGCTGGGTTGGTTACGGCATCTTCAATGGCATTAAGATTCCGGTGTGCAGGAAACCCAACCGAGGCCTGAGTCAATGCACTCAGTTAAGTCTAGAGGTGTCCTTAAGATGTCTGCTTCAGGACAGCAGGAATAACTTTTACTCTGATACTAATAATGGGAACTTTACTATTTTTTAATAGGAAGAATTGCAGCATAGCTAAGTCAGGCAGAAAATGAAACGCTATGATCTCTAGCAGCAAGGTCAGGCTTTGCAGGAAGACTATAGGGTCATGGTTCACTTACTTACGGAGAAATCACAAAAGACCAAGGCTCAACGAGAATTTATTCTTGGGCTTCCTGCTCCTTTGAGTTGGAAGCCCAGGGCTGCAGGAGCAGTGACTTTCCATTTGCGGACACTGGAACTGTAAGGAAGCCCTTGTATCAGCCGAATGTTCATCGTTCCATGGGGCCTGATGGGATCCATCCCAGAGTCCTGAAGGAGTTAGCAGGTGTCACGGCAGGAGCCCTTGCAATCATCTTGCAAAGGTCTGGGAATGCGGGTAGGTCCCTGCTGACTGGAAGCTCCCCACTGTTCTTCCAGTTTATCAGACGACCCAGGGAAGAACAGAACTCCTAGTCTAACTTCAATTTCTGGGAAAATGATGGAGAAGGTCATCCTGGGTGCTATTTACAGTCATTTCCAGGACAACGCAATATCTCCAGCATTCAGTCAATAAACATTGGGCTCAATGCAAACCACAGTGGTCCCTACTTCCTGATAGACTGTAACAAGGACAGGACTTCGTCCTCCAAAAACAGGGGGTCTCCCAGTGACTGGGAGCCCTCTGGCTGCTCAGCCCACGCGCTCGAGAGCTGCACGTGTCATGCGGTCGTGGCGCAGACAGTGTCCGTGTGTTGACTGGCTGCTCCACATGGGCAAAGTATAACAACGTTCACGAGGGGTGCAGACGCTGCAACAGCCAGAGATCCTCACGGAGGTGGAGCCTCTAAAAACCTACAACAGGCACTTCGCATGTGGGACTCTCCTCCCACCACTAGTCTCCAGGAGAAGAAGACAACAGTCACGAGAGACACTGCGTGATCCACGATGGCGGCTCTCTCTCTTTCTCTTTCCTTCTCTTAAAAAATGTTATATTAAAGTTTTGGTACTTTCCTGACATTTGGCCTCGATTGCACCTTAATTCCAACCTTAGTAATCACCTTTGATCGCCATCCCCCAGATCGTGATATTTTAATTGCTGTCACAGACAGGTTCACTTAGAGTTGGAAGTGTCCAGAAGATCTTAAACTTTTAAATAGTACTCTTGAGTGCAATCAGATTGGGTATCACTCTGATGTTAAGCTCAGCCACCCCCACCCCTCAGTAATACACTGAGGACAAGTTGGAATGTGAGGGGGGTTAATTCCTGCCAAATTCATCCTTTTAACACAACAGCATTTGTAGAGACCCTGTCCCTTGGGGACGGTTACTTCTCTGAGAGGGAAAAGTCAAATGCTTCCCCTAAATACCCACAGATAAGAAGTGTAACTAAGCATGGTACCGCTCAAGGAGGGGAGCAGGGCATTGAAGCTGACTAAAGGTGCCTCTCGAGAAGAGCACTCTCATAGTTTGAAAAGATAGACAACAATCCCAAGATACTGTTTTATTTCTTGGAGGAGCAGAACTCCAAGCTCTCACCACTGGACTTGGACTGGGCTCAGAAAAACTGGTATAATGGACAATCGCCTGTTGACCGAATTCCTGTCTTGCTGGCCAAGGCTCGGGGGATAAAAGGCAAAGGAAAATCTATGCCGTGTGCAGTGTGAGGTGCAGCCTTGATAGCTGCAGCAGAAGAGAAGGAGCAACAATGTAAGACCGAAAGCCAGTCTATTGCATCTCTACAAGACCTAGTTAAAATGTTGCAGCCGCCATTAGAAGAAGGAAGGGCAAATGCCCACTTACTCAGGCAAGAGTTGTGTGAAAGACTAATGCGAGCCGGGGATGACCAGTCGGAAAGGGGGTGTAAGAACCCGTTAGAAAGGACAGGGAAGGAGACACTGCCCTATCCCCTGCCCAAGCTAGAAGATTTGCAGCATCATGTGGACAAGTTACCTGTCCTGCTACAGCCATTGATTAGGACCGAATACTCATAGGAGGACTCAGGGGACGAGGTACCCCAAATAAATACAAAAGAGGTCCCATTTCAGGCTACCAGTTGGCCCAAATTAAAGAAAGAGTATGGTCAGACTCCCAAGGAGTCCAAGACCGAGTATGTCTGGAGAGTCTCTCTCATTGAAAGTGAACACATTTTATTGTCCGAAAAGGAAGCTGAAGGGTACTGGGGACCTGGTGTGTGTTTGACCACAGGAAACATGGATATCACGGATTTATGCTTTTTAGACATTCCCCGCTCCGAATCCGTGACAACCTGGAGTTGTGCAGAGTGGCGGTCACTCAAGAAGGCAGCAGTGCAGCTGCTTGGGCTATTGCAGCCCGCAAAGCCAACCTCCTGTCCAGTTTTCCATGAGAGGGCCAACACCGCTTCTACCTGGACATTTGTAACACGCTGATGGACTTCATGTCTCCATCATTCAGTTCATAGACACTGGGCTCAGTGGAAACCCACAGCCTACAGTGCTAAGCCCAGCTCTGGACTCCCCAGGATGAGAGAGACGTGGGCATCCTGGGGAGACCCCCAGTGCCCCTCCCCCACCACGGCGGTTAGAATGCGACGATGTGTTGACCCGGCGCTGGCCCGGCAACGGTTCTGTGCCAACAGGGAGCGGCACGGGGCAGAGCGCAGCTCTTCCCCAGCAGCGATCATTGGCACTTGGACGCCCTTTGGGAGTCTCTCTGCTGCCTACTGGGCAGGATTTGGAGGACCACCACTTTGTCCAGCGTGACAGTTCTGCTGTCTTCGTTGGGATGGGCCAGGTCAACTGCTGCCGCGGGTCCGGGTAAGATCACCCACGTCTTGGAGACACCCCAGCACAGTCAGACCCCACAACGGGCGCTTTTCTCATGCCCAACAACCTCTGCTCTGCTCTGCAGGGATGACCCTGAGCCCGAGCAGCAGCGCGTGCCCGTCCCAGCATCTCACCAGCCACTGCTTCGGCAGAGCCAGGCGAAGGTGAGGATCCCTTGGGAAGCAATCTGGGCCATCCACTTCTCTCACACATGGCCAGGGCATGATGCGCAATGCCAGGGGCCCTTTCTGCTGCAGGGCTGTTCAGTGAGCGCAGCACCTTTCTTGCAGGCTGGTGCAGAGCAGCAGCCACCACCTCTTTCGTCCTCCTGCAGCGATGGTGGACTTGGCCACTCGGCTGGTGAGTTTGGGGAAAACAAGAGCAGGACAGCCCTTCTCTCCTCCTCTCCCAGACAGACACTCGTGCTGCACTGGGGCTGCTGCTGCCCTTCCCGCAGGGCACGTCCGTACCACGGCTCTGCGGCAGGAAAGACCTGAGCCCCCGGGGTCGCTTACTCCCAAATTATGCTGTTCCCCTGCACACGGTGGTGGGGGAAGAGCACTGAGATTGTCAAGGAGAGCTTGCCTGGCATTTCTTCTCCACAGCTCTTTGCTCTCTTCTCCTTGGCACCAGGTGGCTCCAGCAGGAGGAGGAGGTGGCTGCCCTGGCCCTTCACACGGAGAAGGACCTCGGATGCTGCAGAGGCTGCCGAGCCATCAGGCTCTGGCCGCACAGGGGTTCTGTTCGGCCAGCCCCTGGCAGCTCTCTGCAGCCAGAACGGCTCGCTGCCCCAGCCCATCCAGGTAAGCACCCCTAGGCAGGTGATCCACATCCCGCTGGCTCCTCTGGAGAAGTGGTGTTCCAGTCCAAGGGACCCCAGATGGCTCTTGGGGACAAAGCTGCCTCTTCCCCACATCACCCACCTCCAGCCAATCCCTCTCCTGCCCCAAGGAGACCTGCACACCCTTCCACAGTCACTCCTGCCCCTGAGGAGGTTGCCCTGTCCCAGGGCCTGTCTCCAGCCCAGCAATGTCCTCCTCTGTCCCACAGGACCTGCTGGCTCTCCTGCAGGAGCACGGACCATCCACCGAGGAGATCTTCCGGCTGGCGGCCGGCGAGCGCGCCACCCGCGAGCTGCGGGAGGCCCTGGACAGCGGCGCCCAGGTGCAGCTGGAAAGCCAGCCGGTGCACCTCCTGGCCGCCATCCTGAAGGTGAACCCTGCTGACATGGAGCCCGGCAGCTCCCGGCTCTGGCCGTGCTGACGGGCACCTGCCAGAGCAGGAGCCCAAAGCCAGGAGCTGCTGCTCAGCCCCAGCGCTGGGCTGGGGATGCTGCCTGTGCTGCCGGCGGCAGTGGGCACAGCCTGACTCGCAGCCCTTGCCATTGCAGGAGTTCCTGCGCAAGATCCCCTCCAAGCTCCTGCAGGCAGAGCTGTATCAGGACTGGATGAGCGCCCTGCACAACACCAGCAGGCAGGAGAGGCTGGCGAGGCTGAAGGAGTAAGTGTGGCCCGCAGCCTGGCTGCTGCGCAGGCACTGCCAGAGCCACAAAAGCATTTTTCTGCCTGTGGCAATGCCCGCAGACATTGCGGGTGGCTCCATAAGGGACTCTTCCCAAAAGGGCAGGGAGGGAAGGAGGTGGCCGTATCTCAGCCAAAGCAGCCCCTCTGCTGTAAGCTAGGCGTGGCCAGGGACCTTTCCCTTGGGTAGGCTTGGCTGAGATCAACCTCCTTAGATCTGTGTTGACAACGTCTCCTTGATTAACCTTGTGTTCCTGTTCCCTCAGCGTGGCCAGCAAGTTGCCCGAGCCCAACCTGCTCCTCCTCAAGCAGCTGCTCACCCTGCTGCACACCATCAGCAGCAACACCTGCACCAGCAGGATGACAGCGGCCAGCCTGGCCATCTGCGTGGGGCCGAAACTCCTCAGCCCACCGGAGGAGGACACGCTGCCGCTGGACGTCCTGGTGCAGGTGACCGGCAAGGTACGCTGTGTTGAGCGGCCGGCTACAGCCTGCCGGGCCCAGCCCAGCTTGGCTGCTCAGAGCTTCCTGGCTGCCTCCCGTCTTCAGCAAACGCTGCTGGGGGAGCTGCTGGGAAGAGCAGCCCCACAGCTGCAGCTTCTGCAGCACAGTGAGGGTCAGGAGTGGGAAGGGCTGTCTGACCCATTTTCAGCCACCGGGCTGGAAACCAATGGGTTGCTGCTGTGTGCAGGTGACGCAGCTGCTGGAGTTCCTCATTGACCACCACGAGGAACTCTTTGAGGAGGAGGAGGCTGGGCTTACCAGTGCATCCAAGGAGGAGTTGCCAGCACCAGGGGCAGAAGCAGAAGCCTCAGAGGTACGGCAGGGCCACAAACAGCTTGACAAAAAAAGCCTCCCCGCTTCCCAGGGTGGGACTGCTGCCACAGGAACAAGCAAGGTCCTCCAGCCACCAGCCTGCAGCTCTGCAAAACTTCAGAGCTGAGCTAGATATTGGGCAAGTAGGTCCCTGTCACATCTTCACTTGTATATTTCCCTTGCAGGTGCCTCCAGTCACCCTGGAAAGTGAACACCTGAGTAGCACCTCTGAGGAGAGCAGGTAACGTGAGCTAGCTTTGATTAAGAGCAGGACTGATTCCGGTTTATCGTGGCATTACCTTTCTAACCACACTATTGAATGCAAAGGTTGCCAGGCTCTTCACCGCTCGACAGGAAGAGAAAGCCATCCTGTGAAGGGCCGAGCGATGGGCAACCTGCGAGGAAGAGGAGGAAGCTGGCAACGGAGCACTGAGACACGGGCAACTAAGGAAATCCAAGCAGGCGAAAAGAACGAGGAGCCCAGGTGCGTATCTGCTGCCTACAGAAAGTCGCAGAGCCCCACTTTTCTGTTTGTGTCAGCTGGCAATCCCAGTGCTGCCTGGTGTCTGAATCCCAAGGACACACCAGGGAGTTGTTCCAAGTAGCTGTAGACACGGAGACAGTGGCACTTCTTAAAAAGCTCACATTTCACCTGAGGTAATTGAGGCAAGTGAAAAACAACCCAACAATCAAAAAGCAGTGTGATTTTCCTTCACACCAGCGTTTCTAGCAAGGGACACTGAGGGATGCTGCTGCTGATGCTTGGGCTTTAAAAAGGACATCACAGCACCCCAGGGGGTCCCTGTCGAGCTCCACTGCCCGGCCGAGGGGCACTGCACATCCCTGAGAACTGGCTGTGCCCCAGGAAGGGCATGTGTTGAGAAGAGGCCAAAGCAAAACTGCAGTCAGTGACTCCTGTTTCATTGGACTTCCCAAAAAACAGGAAACTCCATCATGACTCTTCTTGCCTTCGTTGTTTCATCTGTTCTTTCTGACTCTGTCCTTGTAGCTGCTTGGATTTCCTGGATGAGCTCTGACACCTGGGCTTCCAGGAGCACGATGCAGCCCCGGCACCACCTCGGCGCAGGCGAGGAGAGAGGCAGCGTGCCCTCCTGCTCTGACCGGCACATTCCATCCGTGCAGCACTAAGCCAGAGCAGCTCCGCAAGGCCCCCAGACCCATCTCAGCCCTCGCAGGAGGCCCTGCTGGCTCACCCATCAGCTCCGTGAGCAAGTGCCCACCAGCTGGAACGTCTCTCCAAGGCGGGGAGCTGGCATGTGAACTTCAGGACACGTCGAGTGCGTTACACACGGTGCTGCCTGGCATCTGGGAGGGCCATGAGAACATGCTGGCTGGTGTCTTCCATTCTGTAAAAGCCTCCAGGTTTTACTTCCAGCTACTCGTTCTTGGCAGACCGATGCCAAACCAACATGCTCCATTCAAGAAGGGAGCACCCATTGCTTCTCTTTGCTCAGGGCAAGTGCGTGTATGCAGGACACTGAAGAACTCATTTGGGGAAAGAAGGTAACGTGTCAGCCAGCTGCACCTGCTTGAGTCCAAATCCCGCTGTGCTGTCCCTACCAAGAGCAGAAACTACGTTCAAAAGGCTCCTGTCACTGCACTTTTACTAGTACCCACTTGCACATGCTGCAAAAGGCACGTACTGAGCTGCGAGAATTTCCTATAAGTATGGAGGCGGTAAAATGGACATTGGACGCAATTTTCTCCAGGTTGGAGAAAACTGGTAGCAAAAACTGAAATTATTTCCATACCACATTAACATACGAGCATATGGATAGGTCATATGTCGCTATGGAAATGCCGGTCCTTTGTGCCCATCTCATTGACTTGGAAAGAATGTGTCTGTGGAGCTACATCCCACAGGCAAGCTGAGAGGTTTTCCAGGGTTGACTGGACAGGTATTCTGGAATGACGATACATCCATGCGTGTTCACTCTATTGCGACACTGCTTCTCGGCCTGGCAGCGCTCAAGAGAAACCTGCTTTGAGCCCTCTAAAACCAAAAAAAACCAGCAAAACTCATGAAAGCGGAAGTTCTGAAGAGCCTCCAAGCTCAGCTTGTACAGGTTTTTATGGAAGCACAAACAAAACGGAGGCAGGGAATGGTCTGTGATGCAATTCACATACATATGACAATGATACAGAAAAGCCTTGTATTGCAATGGCCATTTTGCTGTATAAATATGTAACATAGGGAGACATGCTTTATTATAAAAGGAAAGTATGTAATAAAAAGGTTGGTCTTCGTATTAAGCTGTGTTGTTTCAAATGATAGCACACAAAGTCCTGTCATTTATTTGGTGGTTTTTTTGGTGCTTTTTAAATTTCTCCAGTGGGGACCTAGTGCTGCACAATGAATTAGCTGCAGTCAGGCATTTTGCTGCGGGCTCAGCCTGTTGCTTTCATGATTCTATTATACCGGACGCTATCACTCTGTTTACTGTTCGATAATAAATTTTAAAATGTCCCTGCAATTTAGATGATGTCTGGTATTGTTTAGAAATGTTGCATATTAATCTATTTTTTAAAATAAAAAGTGCTTATGTGCAATTAACAAACACGAGATATATCCTTTTTTCAAATGTCAAAACTTAGTTAACTAAGTGCTTTACATTGTATGTCTTGAACCTTGCCAAATGGAGATGGTTACAAGAAGAAAGAGAAACATTTAAAAAAAAAAGAAAAGGCCCTTAGCCCCAGTGTTTGCTCTTCACTGCACTAGCTACAAAGACCTGTCTGGAGAATGCTGCCACTAGGTCTCAGCCCTGGGGACGCAGGACACAAACCTCCTTGACAGAAGAGGGAACTAAAACTCGGGCGGGATTCGGCTCACTCTAACCTCCGTGTCCCTCTTTGGACTCACTGTCCACACAGTCATCACAGGGAGTGCATATCAAGGGCTTGGTGCAGTAGCCTACCCCTGGGCACCATTTGGGAATGATCTGACATCCCACAGGTATGTCCTCTGGCCTCCAGCTGTTCCCTCAGAAGGGACAGACTGCCCATAGGTCGGTGTCAGATCTGCTGGGCTCTGGGTGCTGGGTTGGTTACGGCATCTTCAATGGCATTAAGATTCCGGTGTGCAGGAAACCCAACCGAGGCCTGAGTCAATGCACTCAGTTAAGTCTAGAGGTGTCCTTAAGATGTCTGCTTCAGGACAGCAGGAATAACTTTTACTCTGATACTAATAATGGGAACTTTACTATTTTTTAATAGGAAGAATTGCAGCATAGCTAAGTCAGGCAGAAAATGAAACGCTATGATCTCTAGCAGCAAGGTCAGGCTTTGCAGGAAGACTACAGGGTCATGGTTCACTTACTTACGGAGAAATCACAAAAGACCAAGGCTCAACGAGAATTTATTCTTGGGCTTCCTGCTCCTTTGAGTTGGAAGCCCAGGGCTGCAGGAGCAGTGACTTTCCATTTGCGGACACTGGAACTGTAAGGAAGCCCTTGTATCAGCCGAATGTTCATCGTTCCATGGGGCCTGATGGGATCCATCCCAGAGTCCTGAAGGAGTTAGCAGGTGTCACGGCAGGAGCCCTTGCAATCATCTTGCAAAGGTCTGGGAATGCGGGTAGGTCCCTGCTGACTGGAAGCTCCTCACTGTTCTTCCAGTTTATCAGACGACCCAGGGAAGAACAGAACTCCTAGTCTAACTTCAATTTCTGGGAAAATGATGGAGAAGGTCATCCTGGGTGCTATTTACAGTCATTTCCAGGACAACGCAATATCTCCAGCATTCAGTCAATAAACGTTGGGCTCAACGCAAACCACAGTGGTCCCTACTTCCTGATAGACTGTAACAAGGACAGGACTTCGTCCTCCAAAAACAGGGGGTCTCCCAGTGACTGGGAGCCCTCTGGCTGCTCAGCCCACGCGCTCGAGAGCTGCACGTGTCATGCGGTCGTGGCGCAGACAGTGTCCGTGTGTTGACTGGCTGCTCCACATGTGCAAAGTATAACAACGTTCACGAGGGGTGCAGACGCTGCAACAGCCAGAGATCCTCACGGAGGTGGAGCCTCTAAAAACCTACAACAGGCACTTCGCATGTGGGACTCTCCTCCCACCACTAGTCTCCAGGAGAAGAAGACAACAGTCACGAGAGACACTGCGTGATCCACGATGGCGGCTCTCTCTCTTTCTCTTTCCTTCTCTTAAAAAATGTTATATTAAAGTTTTGGTACTTTCCTGACATTTGGCCTCGATTGCACCTTAATTCCAACCTTAGTAATCACCTTTGATCGCCATCCCCCAGATCGTGATATTTTAATTGCTGTCACAGACAGGTTCACTTAGAGTTGGAAGTGTCCAGAAGATCTTAAACTTTTAAGTAGTACTCTTGAGTGCAATCAGATTGGGTATCACTCTGACGTTAAGCTCAGCCACCCCCACCCCTCAGTAATACACTGAGGACAAGTTGGAATGTGAGGGGGGTTAATTCCTGCCAAATTCATCCTTTTAACACAACAGCATTTGTAGAGACCCTGTCCCTTGGGGACGGTTACTTCTCTGAGAGGGAAAAGTCAAATGCTTCCCCTAAATACCCACAGATAAGAAGTGTAACTAAGCATGGTACCGCTCAAGGAGGGGAGCGGGGCATTGAAGCTGACTAAAGGTGCCTCTCGAGAAGAGCACTCTCATAGTTTGAAAAGATAGACAACAATCCCAAGATACTGCTTTATTTCTTGGAGGAGCAGAACTCCAAGCTCTCACCACTGGACTTGGACTGGGCTCAGAAAAACTGGTATAATGGACAATCGCCTGTTGACCGAATTCCTGTCTTGCTGGCCAAGGCTCGGGGGATAAAAGGCAAAGGAAAATCTATGCCGTGTGCAGTGTGAGGTGCAGCCTTGATAGCTGCGGCAGAAGAGAAGGAGCAACAATGTAAGACCGAAAGCCAGTCTATTGCATCTCTACAAGACCTAGTTAAAATGTTGCAGCCGCCATTAGAAGAAGGAAGGGCAAATGCCCACTTACTCAGGCAAGAGTTGTGTGAAAGACTAATGCGAGCCGGGGATGACCAGTCGGAAAGGGGGTGTAAGAACCCGTTAGAAAGGACAGGGAAGGAGACACTGCCCTATCCCCTGCCCAAGCTAGAAGATTTGCAGCATCATGTGGACAAGTTACCTGTCCTGCTACAGCCATTGATTAGGACCGAATACTCATAGGAGGACTCAGGGGACGAGGTACCCCAAATAAATACAAAAGAGGTCCCATTTCAGGCTACCAGTTGGCCCAAATTAAAGAAAGAGTATGGTCAGACTCCCAAGGAGTCCAAGACCGAGTGTGTCTGGAGAGTCTCTCTCACTGAAAGTGAACACATTTTATTGTCCGAAAAGGAAGCTGAAGGGTACTGGGGACCTGGTGTGTGTTTGACCACAGGAAACATGGATATCACGGATTTATGCTTTTTAGACATTCCCCGCTCCGAATCCGTGACAACCTGGAGTTGTGCAGAGTGGTGGTCACTCAAGAAGGCAGCAGTGCAGCTGCTTGGGCTATTGCAGCCCGCAAAGCCAACCTCCTCTCCAGTTTTCCATGAGAGGGCCAACACCGCTTCTACCTGGACATTTGTAACACGCTGATGGACTTCATGTCTCCATTATTCAGCTCATAGACACTGGGCTCAGTGGAAACCCACAGCCTACAGTGCTAAGCCCAGCTCTGGACTCCCCAGGATGAGAGAGACGTGGGCATCCTGGGGAGACCCCCAGTGCCCCTCCCCCACCACGGCGGTTAGAATGCGACGATGTGTTGACCCGGCGCTGGCCCGGCAACGGTTCTGTGCCAACAGGGAGCGGCACGGGGCAGAGCGCAGCTCTTCCCCAGCAGCGATCCTTGGCACTTGGACGTCCTTTGGGAGTCTCTCTGCTGCCTACTGGGCAGGATTTGGAGGACCACCACTTTGTCCAGCGTGACAGTTCTGCTGTCTTCGTTGGGATGGGCCAGGTCAACTGCTGCCGCGGGTCCGGGTAAGATCACCCACGTCTTGGAGACACCCCAGCACAGCCAGACCCCACAACGGGCGCTTTTCTCATGCCCAACAACCTCTGCTCTGCTCTGCAGGGATGACCCTGAGCCTGAGCAGCAGCGCGTGCCCGTCCCAGCATCTCACCAGCCACTGCTTCGGCAGAGCCGGGCGAAGGTGAGGATCCCTCGGGAAGCAATCTGGGCCATCCACTTCTCTCACACATGGCCAGGGCATGATGCGCAATGCCAGGGGCCCTTTCTGCTGCAGGGCTGTTCAGTGAGCGCAGCACCTTTCTTGCAGGCTGGTGCAGAGCAGCAGCCACCACCTCTTCCCTCCTCCTGCAGCGACGGTGGAGTTGGCCACTCGGCTGGTGAGTTTGGGGAAAACAAGAGCAGGACAGCCCTTCTCTTCTCCTCTCCCAGACACTCGTGCTGCACTGGGGCTGCTGCTGCCCTTCCCGCAGGGCACGTCCGTACCACGGCTCTGCGGCAGGAAAGACCTGAGCCCCCGGGGTCGCGTACTCCCAAATTATGCTGTTCCCCTGCACACGGTGGTGGGGGAAGAGCACTGAGATTGTCAAGGAGAGCTTGCCTGGCATTTCTTCTCCACAGCTCTTTGCTCTCTTCTCCTTGGCACCAGGTGGCTCCAGCAGCAGGAGGAGCTGGCTGCCCTGGCCCTTCACACGGAGAAGGACCTCAGATGCTGCAGAGGCTGCCGAGCCATCAGGCTCTGGCCGCACAGGGGTTCTGTTTGGCCGGCCCCTGGCAGCTCTCTGCAGCCAGAACGGCTCGCTGCCCCAGCTCATCCAGGTAAGCACCCCTAGGCAGGTGATCCACATCCCGCTGGCTCCTCTAGAGAAGTGGTGTTCCAGTCCAAGGGACCCCAGATGGCTCTTGGGGACAAAGCTGCCTCTTCCCCACATCACCCACCTCCAGCCAATCCCTCTCCTGCCCCAAGGAGACCTGCACACCCTTCCACAGTCACTCCTGCCCCTGAGGAGGTTGCCCTGTCCCAGGGCCTGTGTCCAGCCCAGCAATGTCCTCCTCTGTCCCACAGGACCTGCTGGCTCTCCTGCAGGAGCACGGACCATCCACTGAGGGGATCTTCCGGCTGGCGGCCGGCGAGCGCGCCACCCGCGAGCTGCGAGAGGCCCTGGACAGCGGCGCCCAGGTGCAGCTGGAAAGCCAGCCGGTGCACCTCCTGGCCGCCATCCTGAAGGTGAACCCTGCTGACATGGAGCCCGGCAGCTCCCGGCTCTGGCCGTGCTGACGGGCACCTGCCAGAGCAGGAGCCCAAAGCCAGGAGCTGCTGCTCAGCCCCAGCGCTGGGCTGGGGATGCTGCCTGTGCTGCCGGCGGCAGTGGGCACAGCCTGACCCGCAGCCCTTGCCATTGCAGGAGTTCCTGCGCAAGATCCCCTCCAAGCTCCTGCGGGCAGAGCTGTACCAGGACTGGATGAGCGCCCTGCACAACACCAGCAGGCAGGAGAGGCTAGCGGGGCTGAAGGAGTAAGTGTGGCCCGCAGCCTGGCTGCTGCGCAGGGACTGCCAGAGCCACCAAAGCATTTTTCTGCTTGGGGCAATGCCCGCAGACATTGCGGGTGGCTCCATAAGGGACTCCTCCCAAAAGAGCAGGGAGGGAGGTGGCCGTATCTCAGCCAAAGCAGCCCCTCTGCCGTAAGCCAGGCGTGGCCAGGGACCTTTCCCTTGGGTAGGCTTGGCTGAGATCAACCTCCTTAGATCTGTGTTGACAACGTCTCCTTGATTAACCTTGTGTTCCTGTTCCCTCAGCGTGGCCAGCAAGTTGCCCGAGCCCAACCTGCTCCTCCTCAAGCAGCTGCTCACCCTGCTGCACACCATCAGCAGCAACGCCGGCACCAGCAGGATGACAGCGGCCAGCCTGGCCATCTGCGTGGGGCCGAACCTCCTCAGCCCACCGGAGGAGGACACGCTGCCGCTGGACGTCCTGGTGCAGGTGACCGGCAAGGTACGCTGTGTTGAACGGCCGGCTACAGCCTGCCGGGCCCAGCCCAGCTTGGCTGCTCAGAGCTTCCTGGCTGCCTCCCGTCTTCAGCAAACGCTGCTGGGGGAGATGCTGGGAAGAGCAGCCCCACAGCTACAGCTTCTGCAGCACAGTGAGGGTCAGGAGTGGGAAGGGCTGTCTGACCCATTTTCAGCCACCGGGCTGGAAACCAATGGGTTGCTGCTGTGTGCAGGTGACGCAGCTGCTGGAGTTCCTCATTGACCACCACGAGGAACTCTTTGAGGAGGAGGAGGCTGGGCTTACCAGTGCATCCAAGGAGGAGTTGCCAGCACCAGGGGCAGAAGCAGAAGCCTCAGAGGTACGGCAGGGCCACAAACAGCTTCACAAAAATAGCCTCCCCTCTTCCCAGGATGGGACTGCTGCCACAGGAACAAGCAAGGTCCTCTAGCCACCATCCTGCAGCTCTGCAAAACTTCAGAGCTGAGCTAGATATTGGGCAAGTAGGTCCCTGCCACATCTTCACTTGTATATTTCCCTTGCAGGTGCCTCCAGTCACCCTGGAAAGTGAACACCTGAGTAGCACCTCTGAGGAGAGCAGGTAACGTGAGCTAGCTTTGATTAAGAGCAGGACTGATTCGGGTTTATCGTGGCATTACCTTTCTAACCATACTATTGAATGCAAAGGTTGCCAGGCTCTTCACTGCTCGACAGGAAGAGAAAACCACCCTGTGAAGAGCCGAGCGATGGGCAACCTGCGAGGAAGAGGAGGAAGCTGGCAACGGAGCACTGAGACACGGCCAACTAAGGAAATCCAAGCAGGCGAAAAGAACGGGGAGCCCAGGTGAGTATCCGCTGCCTACAGAAAGTCGCAGAGCCCCATTTTCTGTTTGTGTCAGCTGGCAATCCCAGTGCTGCCTGGTGTCTGAATCCCAAGGACACAGCAGGGAGTTGTTCCAAGTAGCTGTAGACGCGGAGACAGTGGCACTTCTTAAAAAGCTCACATTTCACCTGAGGTAATTGAGGCAAGTGAAAAACAACCCAACAATCAAAAAGCAGTGTGATTTTTCCTTCACACCAGCGTTTCTAGCAAGGGACACTGAGGGATGCTGCTGCTGCTGCTGCTTGGGCTTTAGAAAGGACATCACAGCGCCCCAGGGGGTCCCTGTCGAGCCCCACTGCCCGGCCAAGGGGCACTGTAGACCCCTGAGAACCGGCTGAGCCCCGGGAAGGGCATGTGTTGAGAAGAGGCCAAAGCAAAACTGGAGTCGGTGACTCCTGTATCATTGGACTTCCCAAAAAACAGGAAACTCCATCATGACTCTTCTTGCCTTCGTTTTTTCATCAGTTCTTTCTGACTCTGTCCTTGTAGCTGCTTGGATTTCCTGGATGAGCTCTGACACCTGGGCTTCCAGGAGCACGATGCAGCCCCGGCACCACCTCGGCGCAGGCGAGGAGAGAGGCAGCGTGCCCTCCTGCTCTGGCCGGCACATTCCATCCGTGCAGCGCTAACCAGAGCAGCTCCGCAAGGCCCCCAGACCCATCTCAGCCCTCGCAGGAGGCCTTGCTGGCTCACCCATCAGCTCCATGAGCAGGTGCCCACCAGCTGGAACGTCTCTCCAAGGTGGGGAGTTGGCATGTGAAATTCAGGAGACGTCGAGTGCGTTACACATGGTGCTGCCTGGCATCTGGGAGGGCCATGAGAACATGCTGGCTGGTGTCTTCCATTCTGTAAAAGCCTCCAGGTTTTACTTCCAGCTACTCGTTCTTGGCAGACCGATGCCAAACCAACATGCTCCATTCAAGAAGGGAGCACCCATTGCTTCTCTTTGCTCAGGGCAAGTGCATGTATGCAGGACACTGAAGAACTCATTTGGGGAAAGAAGGTAACGTGTCAGCCAGCTGCACCTGCTTGAGTCCAAACCCCGCTGTGCTGTCCCTATCAAGAGCAGAAACTACGTTCAAAAGGCTCCTGTCACTGCACTTTTACTAGTACCCACTTGCACATGCTGAAAAAGGCACGTACTGAGCTGCGAGAATTTCCTATAAGTATGGAGGCGGTAAAATGGACATTGGACGCAATTTTCTCCAGGTTGGAGAAAGCTGCTAGCAAAAACTGAAATTATTTCCATACCGCATTAACATACGAGCATATGGATGGGTCATATGTCGCTATGGAAATGCTGGTCCTTTGTGCCCATCTCATTGACTTGGAAAGAATGTGTCTGTGGAGCTACATCCCACAGGCAAGCTGAGAGGTTTTCCAGGGTTGACTGGACAGGTATTCTGGAATGACGATACATCCATGCGTGTTCACTCTATTGCGACACTGCTCCTCAGCCTGGCAGTGCTCAAGATAAACCTGCTTTGAGCCCTCTAAAACCAAAAAAAAACAGCAAAACTCATGAAAGCGGAAGTTCTGAAGAGCCTCCAAGCTCAGCTTGTACAGGTTTTTATGGAAGCACAAGCAAAATGGAGGCAGGGAATGGTGTGTGATGCAGTTCACATACGTATGACAATGATACAGAAAAGCCTTGTATTGCAATGGCCATTTTGCTGTATAACTCTGTAATATAGAGAGACATGCTTTATTATAAAACGAAAGTATGTAATAAAAAGATTGGTCTTCATATTAAGCTGTGGTGTTGCAGCTGATAGCCCAAAAAGACCTTTCATTTGTTTGGTGTTTTTTTAAATTGCTCTGGTGGAAGCTAGTGCTGAACAATGAAGTAGTTACAGTCAGGCCTTTTGCTTTGCACGCAACTTGTTGCTTTCAGCATTTTATTATACCGGACACTGTCACTCTGTTTATAGTTTGATAAGAAATTTTAAAATGTCTCTTCAATTTAGAAGTTGTTTTGTACTTGTAGAAATGTCATAATTTAATATATATATTTTTTTAAATAAAAAGTGCTTATGTGCAATTAACAAACATGAGATATACATCTTTTTTTTTTTTAAATGTCAAAACTTATTTACCTAAGTGCTTTACTTTGTACATTGTATGTCTTGAACCTTTCCAAAAGGAGACGGTTACAAGAAGAAAGAGAAACATTTAAAAAAAAAAAAAAAGAAAAAAAGTTCCTTTAGCCCCAGTGTTTGCTCTTATCTGCACTAGCTACAAAGAAGGGTATGGAAATTGCTGCCACTAGGTCTCAACCCTGGGGATGTGCCACTAGGTCTCGACCCTGGGATGCAGGACACAAACCTTGTTGGCAGAAAAGGGAACTAAAACTCGGGTGGGATTCATCTCACCCTAACTTCAGTGTCTCTGTTTGGATTCGGTGTCCACACATTCAGCATGTGGAACACATTATCCATGGTGGTGCATATCACCTGGGAGGGACACGAGGGACATGCTGGATGGCATCTTCTATTCTGCAAAACCTTCCAGGTTTTATTTCCAACTATTCATTCTTGGCAGACCTATGCTGAACCAACTTTTTCAACACATGAAGAGAGTACCAATTGCTTCTTTTTGGCCAGTGCAAGTTCCTGTCTTCAGCTCACAGCATGATGCTCTTTCTTATCACTCTTGCATAAAACACAACTAGCTTGCAGTTTCCACCTGGTTAATAGCTTCAGATCGGCTACATAAAACATTACTTTCTTGCTACTTCAGCAGATCAGCCCTCTCTGCACTGAAGCAAACACTCCCCTTTCTGTCAGTCATAACCAGTGTTGCGAAATCAGCTTTTCCAAAAGCTGCAAATACTTAAACAGCCTCTGTTGTTTTGATATTTGAGGCCTGCCTGGTGTCTAATGGTGTCAAGCTCCTTTCAGAAGGGAAAAACCTGCAAGTGCTAGCCACAATATGGGAAAAGAATTGTGTGGCTGATCTGCACATCTTGCAATGTTGGTGCAGGAGCCAGCAGAGCATGGAAATTCAGGTGCAGCTTTCCCAGCTGGCACCTGAAGGGTTTCAGAGGCAATGCCATTTTCTATTCATGGGCAAAGCCTCACTTGATAGCCTCAGCAATCACTGCCCTAAGTAATTACACGCCCAACTGCTATGAGCTCTGCACTGTGGTAAAACCAAGTGGTTTCAGGGGAAAAAAAAAAAATAAAAAAATCCCCAAATCATTTCTGAAAACAAATGAAAATATCCCTTTGTACTCCAAAGGTAGACATATCCCTGCCATTCATATACATGCCTCTGCGGCTACATGAGAACTGCAGTTCAGCATTTGGTCCGGAGTTACTGATTGCAGTCAATGGTGCACTTGTACGTGCAGCTGTCTATTTGCTAGTGCTTTACACAGATATAGAGTCTCTGCTATAATACTGAAATACAAAATTGTGCCCCTCTCTCTTTTCTGTGCCATGGATGATCCAGGGTATATTGGGACCCTTTAGAAATAGAGGATTACTGAAATTCATTTAAAAAATTATTACAGGCATCCCAGCCATTTGGAAACAAAGCATTCTCAAATCTGACTACTGACAAAGTGATTTATTTGTAATAGGACTGAACGACTAATTCATGCCTATTCCTTTTGCCTTTGCTGGAATACATTGTATGGAGTACCTGCAGTTCTTAGCATTTCTTCATATATATGTCTTTCTAAAATTTCTTACTATTTCTTTACAGAAATAAGGTGTCAAATGCATACCTGTCCAATTTCAGTATTTGGATGAGTTCCTTCCCTTTTTCTTCCTCTCTCCTTTGTGTTTTATCTCTCTGATATTTAACTGTCCAAGAAGACAAAGAGATCATGCAGGGGTTGCACTTGTATAAGCCTTTTCTTTCTCCCAGGAGCTTTGTTTATTTTCTCATAGGAAATCTGAGGAAACACCTGTATTGCAGGAAATAAATGTGTATGTTACTACAAGAGAATTACTACTTTTTTGTCCAGAAGGCCACTGGTCAATATTTCTCTCGTCTTTCTATACTATTGATCTTTTCTACCTTCCCATTGGCTCAGTGCTCAGCAGAGAGTGACAAGAAGGTCCAGTTCTGTGCCTTGGTCCTGACCAAGATGTTGCCTGCATCTTGCAGCATAAAGTGGTGACATTTTGTTTTGAAGCACAATACATGCCAAGGGACTGATGGGAAGGAGAAGTAAAAAAAGTTTAAATGGTGCTCAGAATCCAACCCACCACCCACAACAGGAGAAAGCTCCTGATTATGTGGAAGACGCACTCTCCTCATTCCTCACCCTCTGAAAGCAACAGAAACTTCTAGGCTGGTTGACCACTATAGTCATGCACACACCCCTTGCTTGACAGACAGGGCCCTTGACCAATGAAACGCCTTGGCTGAGAGAAGTTTCTGGACCACTACCATAAATGACCATAGCTCAGCTTCAACTAGGGTATAAATGGATCCTGCTGGAGAGTCTCTTTGGGTTGGTCTTTGTTTGAGTAGCAGGTGTGCTATGGGGCACTTTCCTCCTTAGCCTGGCTGTTTTAAGAAATATTCTGTGGGAACTAAGACACTTTGCCAACCTGGTAAGTGATCTTGGTAACCTTGATAGTCCTCACTTTGTAAGAGTGGGAAGATGCACATTTTGAATTACTACTCTATCATTTTGGGATCTGATCCCCTTGAGTTTGAGTCAGCTGTGTAGTAACTGAACGACTAAGCAGTATCTGAACTGTGTTCTATTGTGTTGTCAGAGTGCTCAGTAGTTTTGGATAAGACCTGTTTCTAGTTGTTTTTCTGCTAAACAGTTCTGGTTAGAATAAACTCTTTTTGGAGCTTGCTGCCTGCCTAAATTGCCTCCATGAGAGATAGGACCTGGATGTATTTTCCACTTCCATATTTAATTTAGTGGTTTTGTAGCAAATAGAGCTATTTTAGTATTTATTCTTGTTGCTTCTGTAGCTTTATGAGAGTTGGAACATCCAGGTCATCAAGATGTCTGATATAGAAGGCCATTACCTAAACTGGCCCTAACTATTTGTGATTTGTCAGTGTCCATAACTTGGGTTAAATCTTAGGCTGTTCGGTGATATAAGGACATTTGTGTCTTTCACCTGTCACCTTTGAAGCTTTGTTTTTGGTGCATGAGAGCCTTATTTACATGTTTTTTCAGAGTTGCTCATTGTTTTAGTGTTCTTTATGATGAGGAAAAGATCATTTCTATATATACGTTAATGTATTTACATTTAATAAACAGCAAAAAATCTGGTGATACCAATGGTCATTTTTCTAGCTTAATGAAAATTAACAACAAAAGTATGCTTTGTGCATTCTAAAAAAAGAAACATGTGAAGCTCTGTTACCATACTAAAAAGTCATGATTGTTTCAGTTGCAGACATTTGCAGTTACAGAGCTTCTGGCTACCACACTCTGAGGTCTAGAGGACACTAGACTTATGATGGCTTTCAGCTACTGTAATATTGTTTGAGATGCCACTCCGTTAAAATAAGACTTGTCCAGTGATAGGTTTCTAAATGAAAACCCAACAATAGAAACTTGTTCTTCGTTGGCAAAGTGAAAAGCACAATGACGTGAGGCTGCCCAAAGCCCAGACACTGCACTTGAAGAAAATGGCCGTCAAGTTTCAGTGGACAAATAGGGCACTCTTTTGGAAGTGTAGTACACAAGGTGACAGCAGGTATGTGTGTCCAAAGAGCATTAACAGCATCACGAGGACAACCGCTCACAAGTCAGACAATGCCTGACTTAAGACTGGCGGCTGTTCTCATGGCTGGCTCTGTTGCCTGTGTCCATGGACTCTCTTTCCCAGGCACTTGTGGAGCAGTAGACTGGTTTCTCAGACAGTACGTAGACAACAAGGCGGGTGACTCCATAGTTCACCATATCTCCCCAGGGCTGCTTATCTACTCAACAGATAGTATCTGTTGTTTGTGAATGGAGAAGGAATTATAGATGTGAAGGTAGGTGGATGTCTTGGCCACAGTGATCACAAATAGTTGAGTTTAAAGTTTTTGTTGTAATGAGATAAAGGATAGCAGAGTTGCTACCCTGGATTTTGAGAGACCAAACTCTAAGCTACTCAGGGAGCTAGTTTACAGTGTATCCCCAGGAATCTCCTTTTGAGGACTTAAGGGTCCATGAGAGCAGGTCATTTTTTAAGAACCACCTTCTACAAGCCCAGGAGTGGGCAATCCCATTCTGTCATAAGGTCAGGCAAGTGCAGCAGAAGAAACCTGCTTGGTTGGGTTTGGTTTGTTTTGTGTCATTAGAAAATGACAATCACATTTTGTAGAATTCCATAAAGCACTCTGACCTGGCCTGATCAACAATGATGTTTTGGCATCTAACTTCTTATTCTAGCAAAATACCCTTTATCTATTTTTCCCACTTTACAGTTTAGACCCATCATGTATTTCAGTTATGTGGTGTGACAGAAAAAACCTCTTTCATAAACCCTTTTCTTTTCCCCCTAGAGGGCTCTCCCAAAATACTTACAGGAGATGCTTCCAGTGGTAGAGGTTCTTCTACTAATGTACAGTTCTGTCTTCTTTCTAGTGTTTACTAAATATGCTGACACAAATGTTCTCAGCTAGAACAAGAGGAAAAAAAAAACCAGGTAGAACAAGAAATACTTTTAAAATGATTATTATGCTCTTTGCTCAAACCAACCTTCCCTATGTGTTTATCAACCCAGTAGCAAATTAATCAGGGAGAATAGAGTAGATAGATAGGGATGGGTCAATACTAAGATGTATGTAAACCATTTACAAAAGACTGCTGTAAATACTGTGATGACAGCTACTATTTTGTTGTTTGAGCAATAACTGAGTGGGGATGCTGTTTCTTCACAATCAATGAACATACCTCTGCCAGAACAATCAATCTCTGTCACAGAATCCATTATTTAGAAGGGGAAGTGGTAACATGAAAAATCTTTTAAGTGGTTTGGAAGCTAAACTGAGACATGAAATTGCTAAGGGCCATCTTCTCAGTGGATATGAATTAGCCACTTATGAAGCCCATGGCTCAGCATCATCTGATACCAGCTGATATTAGAGATTCATGTGTTGAAGAAGTGATACAAAAACTTCTCACTGCCATAGAGACAATAGTCCTTTACAGGAATTTATCCTAGCAACTAGTAACTTGTCCATCAAATGTGGAGTTCACTCTCAGCCATTTAGCAAGTTTCTAACAAGATTTTTACATAACTACATTTATAAATTTGCATTCCTGTTGTATTGAACTGTGCTTCACAGGCCAGAATTAGATTTTATGTTACTGAAGCATGCCCATACCTATGCAGGTAGGTTTCTTATTCGCACAGAGAAGCATTTTAATCCCCAGATGACACAGTGGATGGACTTCTGCAAAAAAGAAGATGTGAAATAAGGCCCCACAGGTGATGTCATATTGCACGATGCAATACCTGAAGTATTGAAGTCTGAAGTCAGATGTCCAGTTCAAGGGCTTGAGGTTGTACAGTCAAGTTAGACAGCCTTCACATTGTGCATAGGAAGGAGAGGTTCCAAGATCCCACCAGTCAACACTGGGATGCCCTCACACTCCAGAGGAAACATCTGAGAAGCACAAGCCCATCAGATAGACACTGTCCTGGTTTCAGCGGCCATGGAGTTACTTTCCTAGTAGCTGGTATAGTGCTGTGTTTTGGATTGAGAATGATAATAATGTTGATAACACACTGATGTTTTGGTTATTAAGTAGTCAAGGACTTTTCAGCTACTCACACTGTGCCAGGTGCACAAGAAGCTGGGAGGGAGCAGAGCCAAGACAGCCAACCCAAACTGGCCACAGGGACATTCCATACCATATGACATCGTGCTTGGTACATATTTTGGGGGAAGCTGACCAGGGGCACAACTGCTTGGGGACAGGTTGAGCATTGATTGCCAGGTGGTGAGCAATTACATTGTGTATCATTCATTTTGTGTATTGTTTTATCATTGTTATTATTATTTTTTGCCTTTTCTGCCCTATTAAACTGTTCTTATCTCAACCCAGGAGGTTTACTTTTTTTTTTATTCTCCCTTCCACCTCCCTGCAGGGTAGAGGGGAGCAAACAACTGCGTGGTGCTTAGTTGCTGGCTCGAGTTAAACCACAACAGTCCTCAGGACAGACACATATCTTCAAAACTGGGTCCTAGGCACCTCTGCAAAATAGGGATTTAGAGCCTCAAATTACATTCACCTCCTTTTCAGTAGCTTAGTGGTAGGATAATTGGAACGCTCTCCAACATCTTTGCCAAGTCTTGGGAAACGGGAGACGTGCCCGAGGATTGGAGGAAAGCAAATGTCACTCCAGTCTTCAAAAAGGGCAAGAAGGAGGACCCGAGTAATTATAGACCGGTCAGCCTCACCTCTGTCCCTGGGAAAGTAATGGAACAGCTTATCCTTGGTGCCGTCTCAAGGCATATCAAGGATAAGAGGGTTATTAGGGGCAGTCAGCATGGCTTTACCAAGGGTAGGTCATGCTTGACCAACCTCATAGCCTTTTATGAGAATGTAACAAGGTGGATGGATGATGGCAGAGTGGTGGATGTGGTCTACCTTGACTTCAGTAAAGCCTTTGACACAGTCTCCCACAGCATCCTAGTTGCTAAGTTGAGGAGGTGTGGTCTAGACAATAGAGTAGTGAGGTGGGTTGCAAACTGGCTTAAGGAGAGAAGCCAGAGAGTGGTAGTCAATGGTGTGGAGTCTAGTTGGAGGCCAGTATCTAGTGGAGTGCCTCAGGGGTCAGTACTGGGGCCAATATTATTCAATATATTCATTAATGATTTAGATGAGGGAATAGAGTGTACTATCAGCAAATTTGCTGATGACACTAAGCTGAGAGGAGTGGCTGACACGCCAGAAGGCTGTGCTGCCATCCAGCGGGACCTGGACAGGCTGGAGAGTTGGGCGGGGAATAACCTAATGAAATTTAACAAGGGAAAGTGTAGAGTTCTGCATCTGAGCAGGAACAACCCCAGGTTCCAGTATAGGTTGGGAAATTACATATTAGACAGCAGTGTAGGGGAAAGGGACCTGGGAGTCCTGATGGACAACAGGATGACCATGAGCCAGCACTGTGCTCTCATGGCCAGGAAGGCCAATGGCATCCTGGGGTGTATTAGAAGGGGGGTGGTTAGTAGATCGAGAGAGGTTCTCCTTCCCCTCTACTCTGCCCTGGTGAGACCACACCTGGAATATTGTGTCCAGTTCTGGGCCCCTCAGTTCCAGAAGGACAGGGAACTGCTGGAGAGAGTCCAGCGTAGGGCAACGAAGATGATTAAGGGAGTGGAGCATCTCCTTTATGAGGAAAGGCTGAGGGAGCTGGGGCTCTTTAGTTTGGAGAAGAGGAGACTGAGGGGTGACCTTATTAATGTTTATGAATATATAAAGTGTGAGTGCCATGAGGATGGAGCCAGGCTCTTCTCAGTGGCAAACAATGATAGGACAAGGGGTAATGGGATCAAGCTGGAACACAAGAGGTTCCACTTAAATTTGAGAAAAAACTTCTTCTCAGTGAGGGTGACAGACACTGGAACAGGCTGCCCAGGGAGGTTGTGGAGTCTCCTTCTCTGGAGGCATTCAAAACCCAGCTGGACATGTTCCTGTGTGACCTCACCTAGGTGTTCCTGCTCCAGCAGCGAGATTGGACTAGATGATCTTTTGAGGTCCCTTCCCATCCCAAACATAGTGATACTGTGATAATTTCCCAGGAAGAGGGACCTGACAGTAGGATTCAGAGTCCCAAATTACTCCATTAATGTATTCCACTGTCTTCACCAGAGAAGACCAGCTGAGTGTAGTCTCTTGTAAGTACTGTGCACAATACATCTTTGTTTAGCAGAACATTACAGTGGATTTCCTGGATCATCTATCCCTGTTCTTTCATGTCAGAGGCAGCTGAATGATACAATCTTTCACATATAGTCACATATTTCTCATTAATTAACCACAGTCTGTTCTTAACAGGAAAATATTCTCATTCTCTTTACCACAAGGAAGATTTAAAACCTGAAAACTTGTACTAACTAAACCAAAAACCTAACAGAAAATTAGATTGTATCCATTTGTTCTTGTGCCAAGACTGGCCTTTAACTAAAATATCTGAACTCATGAGATGCTTTTACTCCTGAAGTACTTACTAAAAGAAATGTATCTTCTTTTAATCTTGTCTGTGCTCAAGCAAGCCAGTCAAAATCTGTTGTGTGAGGAGACATAAACAGCTCCTCCATTTTTGTGATACGTATAGTAGCTCTCTCTGCAGGGCTTTTGGCTTTAAAACTCTTTTTTCGTGATAGTAACTATCGTAAACAGTATTTTTCATGTGACCTGCTCAGCACCTTGCCAGCTTTCTAACCAAAGTCGCTCAGCTGATATGTCCCAAATTCACTTGCCTTTTTCACAATTTATTCCCACTCATGACACAATTATCCTGTTAGCGATTAATCTATATAGAACTTTCCACTGTTTCTTGCAGCTGATGAGTTCCTATTTGGGGTTTGTAATTATTTCATAAGTCAACCCATGTGTCCTAACCCTGCTCATTACACACTTTTTCCTGTGTGACAGTCCAATTTCCATATACTTCCAACACCTCCATGCCAGATATGCTACTGAATTCAAGCAAGATTTGAGGCATTGCATTCATGCTGATTTCATGCCCCAAGTGTACCTGTGTAAATGGGTATAGAATCATGAAACATTTGATGATGATGAAAGGGGCATATACTATTAGTTTTAAGCTTTTTTTCTTCTTTTTTTTTTCTGTTGTTCCTAGTCCTGTATAGAAGGAACACATAGAAGGATGCACATCTAGTACTTTCCTTACATAGATTTATAATAAATTCATATCCCATTTGACCGTCTAGTTAATTCTGATTTTCAGATAATTGCCAGAAACCGAAATACATAATTGTCAATGCAAAATAAGCCTTTACACATTCAAAGAAAAAAATCATAAATTATTTTAAATGCAGTTATTCATCCATCTACAGTTTTTTCTCATAAGAACTGTCAGCCAGACAAAGTATGGCATCAAGTAACACTTTTCCTGTTTGAAAAACGGAGACTGATAAAAATGTGCTCAAAATCCTAACATTATGAAGATGTAAACCAGAACATTGCTTTTACTGTAGGAATTTGGTAGTTTTATGACCTATTATATTTTAACTTCTGTCCATTTGCCTATATACAGGACCATTGAGCCCACTCCATTTATTCACAGTGTTGTGGGGCTGTCAAGGCAAATAATGACAGAATACCTGCACAGAGGGCAAAATCACGCAAGAGAAAAATAGAGAAGCCAATAAATTAAAAACATGAGTAAAGTAATGATAACGGGTGTAACACAGTACTGAAAATGGAACAATAGTAAAAATATATTTTCTTAACTTCTTGTTGCACACATAGGTGTCACTCAAGAATTTCAGTTAAGGTGTGTTACCTCCTGAGCTGAATGGAAGGAAGGATGGTTCAGCATTCAAAGGCTCATCATAAGTTGGGGCTGAGGGCAAATGGCCCATCTTAGTCCATGTAGGAAAACTCAGTTCCACTTCAAAACATGCCGGCTGTGTTTGTGCTGCTTTCTGGAGGTCAGTCTATGACCCAGACTATCCCTCACTTTCTCACAAGTCTGAACCATGCCAGGAACCATGCTAACAACTAAACCACTGCCTGCCAGTGTTTTATCCACTTTTTTACAGATGTGGTCTATGAAATCAATTCTCTTCCTTGTTCCATTTCATATTCCTGCACATTTCACAGAATCCCAGAATGTCAGGGATTGGAAGGGACCTCAAATGATCATCCAGTCCAATCCCGCTGCTGGAGCAGGAACACCTAGATGAGGTTACACAGGAAGGTGTCCAGGTGGGTTTTGAATGTCTCCAGTGAAGGAGACTCCACAACCCCCCTGGGCAGCCTGTTCCAGTGTTCTGTTACCCTTACTGAGAAGAGGTTTCTTCTCAAATCTAAGTGGAACCTCCTGTGTTCCAGTTTGAACCTATTACCGCTTGTCCTACCATTGGTTGTCACCGAGAAGAGCCTGACTCCATCCTCCTGACACTCACCCTTTATATATCTGTAAACATTAATGAGGTCACCCCTCAGTCTCCTCTTCTCCAGGCTAAAGAGCCCCAGCTCCCTCAGCCTTTCCTCATAAGGGAGATGCTCCACTCCCTTCATCATTTTTGCTGCCCTGCGCTGGACTCTCTCCAGCAGTTCCCTGTCCTTCTGGAACTGAGGGGCCCAGAAATGGACACAATATTCCAGATGTGGTCTCATCAGGGCAGAGTAGAGGGGAAGGAGAACCTCTCTGACCTACTGACTACCCTCCTTCTAATACACCCCAGGATGCCATTGACCTTCCTGGCCACAAGGACACAGTGCTGCCTCATGGTCATCCTGCTGTCCACCAGGACCCCCCCAGGTCAAAAAGGGGCAAATAGCTTCACACCTGACTCTGCTCCATTAAAATACATAGTGAACTATGACTTTACTAGGGATGTGCTCTCCACATCTGAGTTCCCTGGCTGTAAAACGGCAATTACAACTCTAATGTTTGCAAGGGAAAAAAAAGAATAATAATAGAAACTCTTTAAAACATAAGATGGTCCTTTCTTCTAGGGGGAAAGAAAAATAATGTGAATTTCCTTCTACCGCTCCCCAAATGCCGTATCTAGATGAGTCATGAACACCTCAGACTGAGGGATTCTCTTCTGCTACACCTATGAGCATAAGAACAACTTACAGATAAGCCAGTGAATAAATCTGTAGTACATTGTTTCTTTTTGCTTCTTGTCTTGTTTCTTTCAATTCCTGTCTGTGAGAAGCTTATTTTTCATCTAGGGCTCATTTATGAAATTTCAGAAGCTGAAGGGCAATTTGTAGATGATGCTTCAGAGAGGTGGGGAAGCAGCCAGTTCCAGTGTCATCCTTGTGTTAGCTTTAGTTTTCATTTGCAGGTACTGACCATCTGTTCAAATAGACCATAGTTACACTTCAGATGTGAATGAAAATTTGCAAATTAAAGTCATCCTTGTGTCAAGTTGTAATCACATGTTGAAGAGTCAGAAATATTGTAAAATATTAACAATTTTTTTTTTTTTTGTAGGTGGTGTACTTGGTAGATTAGCCTTTATAAATTGATGTGAGTGGATGAAAAGATGTCTGATATTAACTCCCTCCCACAGCTGGTTTGCACATTCAGCAGTCAACAGTCATGTCAGATGGAGCTTTGAGTAACCCAGACCTTTTCCTTAGAGCGTGCAACTCCAGAATGCCTAAATGTCTTTTTATTTCAAAAAGCAACAAAAATGAGAAAAATAGATTTTCAAACTGAAAAAAATTCAGAATGTCTGGGAAAGAGAAGAGAAGACAGTCTATGTATCCCACTCCCTCCCTGTTGTCTGTGCCCTCCTACACTTTGTTGCAGCCAGTTAAGTGACTCTGGCAGAAAACTCTGTACAGTCCCCTTTAGTACAAAGACATTTCCTGCAATCACTTTTGTGTCCACATTGCTTATCCTCAATTTTTAACTATGATCTTGCAGCATCTACATGAGCTGCACACTGTTACCCTGTTCCCAGGCTCATTCTGCACCCTCTGAAACCTGTTAAAGCTCAGTAGCTCATAGGGGATGACACAATCACCTTTCCTAAGAGCTCTTCCTGGGCAAGACACTTGATATATTTGTTGAGAGGAAAGAAGTGAAAGCAATCTGTTATGGACCCGTACCCTTTTTTTACCTTTCCTGAATGATGAGCAGCTGTTCCTGTACTATTTCATCTACTACAAATAAGTTTCTGCAGCTGACCCAGAAATCAGCTAATAGGATGGTTTGTGCTGGGATTTCAGCAGAGAATACATTTGCCCCACAGTCTAAAGCATTTCTTCAGCATGCTGAAATTCTGAGTTCCTGATCTGACTAATTTCCTAATAAAAGAACTGCAGCGTGCTCCTGGCATGTGCTCAGAGCTGCCATTTGATGCTACCTCACTCGTTACAAACGGCTCATTTCCATTTTCAAGCTGCCCACAAAGCTATCTGCTGCTGTGACAGCCCCAGGACCCCACTACACAGCGGAAGGGAAGAAGTTCCGCTTGAGGATAACTTGCAGGAGGAACATGACTTACATGTTTGAATTGCCCATTCGAGGATATTTTCTCTCTCTATTGACTATATGAGGAGTCCAGGGACATCAGCCTTCTCACGCAAATGCTGTATTTAGACCCTTGAAATCCAGTAATATGATTCAGAAGATTGCTAAGCCTATACAACTTTCTAGGTTTTCAGCAGATGAAAGAGGCAACTATGTTTTGGTGCCTGCTATATAAGCAGAGAGGTCCTAGTCAGTCATGAAGTATTTCCATTGCCAAGAATGGGTTTTCATTTAATTGGCAAATTTTATTACATTTTCCAGTTGGAGTTCAAACAACCCATAGCTACCCTTCCATTGATAAAGAAAACAATGCATATAGTGGCTTTGTCTCTGCTACAAAACAGCAGGACAATTTCTGGAGCTGTGTATCCAAATACAACAAATTATTTGTATGTGTCTGTATAAGAAGCCACACTGTCCCAGGGGAAAGCCTTTACAGAGCCCAAAGAGATAGAGAGCTACCAAATGTTCCTAATACAGTCTTTGATTAGTGAAGTCCTAAAGCATTGGAGCATTCAAATATCCTCCAGAAAAGGAGGAAATTGAGTCCTATATGCAAATGAAAATTCTCACCTCTCAGATCAAACAGCGTTTTTATTCTCAGCTTTGGAAAACACTTCACGTGCCTCTGAAAACCCATCATCAGTTTGCTTAATCAGCTTGTTGCCCAGTGCAGCAGTGCCCAAAGATTTCTGCAGCCCAGACTGGCATTACTCTGGGGCAAATGGGCAGGTTCAACTCTCAAAACTAATTCCCACTTGACAGGAGTGGAATTCAGAGAGAAAAAGCTCTGGTAGCTCCCAGTCAAGTACAAACCCTGAAAGAATTTCCTTGCGTACTGAATTTTTCACAGGTTAGCTAATAAAGGTGGTGAGCAGTATGTTGTCAACAAAAGTAATGATTTTCAGCTACTCAAAAAATAAAAACATACGTGTATTTGTGCTCAGTCACACAAGTCTTTAACACAAGGATGGCTTGCTTTCAAGTTATATTTTTTTCTCATCTTAATGGTAAAATTCCACAAGGACCTTACGACAACTGCGGTGAGTTTTGCAGTGACTAGAGTCATTGCATAATTGTGAACAAAACGGCCCATATTTCTTTTTCTTCATTTTTTTAATCTAAGTAGAGCCAGTGAGTCACAGAGACAAGAATACATGCTAAAAATAAGAAGAATAAGAATAAGAATAATTTTAGATACGACAGAAAACAAATGGTTAACTCCAAGTGTTACATAACATGACGTTTTATATCCTGTTCTATCTCAGATACAGACACACACTACTACTATAAGTTCCCCAACAACAGATCACATCAGAGAGCCTGCCATCCTCCATCCCAGACACATGACCTCCCCAAAAAATGTATAAAGATATCAGGGAAGACTAGTTAGCAAAACAAGTAACTAGCAGGGGCGAGCAAGCAGCAAGTTAAATGACTACTTCATTACCGATTCCTATTATTTTATTCCCTAGGGGAGTTAGTAGAGCAAAAGCACTCTCATGCTCTGTAATCCAGTCCTCAAATTTTATAACCACTTTGAGATAGGAAAGGCAATTTGCAAGGAGCTCGCAGTAACAGGTTTGCTTCTCCTAATATACTTGCACAACATCCTTCTGGTGAAACCAGCAAAGCTATGTGGATTTTTATGGCACAGGGATCTGGCTTCATTAGCCTGATGTCTCCAAGGATGGTCTTAGTCACCAGGAACAACACAAGACATTTGAAATTACTATGTTAGGTGATCAAATCCCAATAATTAGCACTAAACTGGGAAGAAAAAAGGCCAAACTTCCTTCTCCTCGCATAAGTGAGGGCGTGTGAGGTAACTTCACTAGGACAGTTGGACTCGATCTTGAGGGTCTTTTCCAACCAAAATGATGCTGTAATTCTGTGATTCTATGACTTGTATTTCTGCCCTGTGCAGAGAGCCTGCAGGCTCTCCTCTGTACAGACCCAGGGCTGCTTTTGTCCTGGAAAGCTGCTCTAATTATTTTAACACTTTGGTGGGATATAACAAGCACAATCTGCCAGCAGAATAACTCTGATGTTCTGCTACCATAGAGAGTGAAGTTCCTCAATAAGCAAAATAACCCATTCCCAACCCATCAGCCATGCAGAGGATGGGACTGTGCAGAAGGTGATGCTGTCCTTCCACTTCCCATCGCTGAAGGAACCACTGGAGAGATGAAAACTACAGCTGTATCCTGCCCCAAAGTAAAACAGATGCTCACCACATCCTTCTTCAGGCTGGGGGCAGTTCAGCTGGCAGGAAATGCCGGTTGTGATTTTCTACATCAAATAAGCAGAAAGACAGGGTGGTGCCTGGTTCCTACCAGTGGGTCAGTTCCTACAGCAGTGAATCCAGTGCTCAAAAGACCAGGCCAGAAGATGAAGTAGAGATCATGGCTGGGTAAGAATGAGCCTCGTGGGCAGAAGAAAAGCAGGGAGCAAAGACATGTGGGAATGGACTCATGGGTTATCCCTGAGAGGATTTTGGGGGAAAAGACAAAAGTAATAATGTTTTTGAGGAAGACAACAAAATAAGGAATTTGGTAAATGTGGGAAAGATGTTCTACAAGTATCCAGGATGTGGGTGGGTTATCAATAGTCTGCAGAAAAACCCACAAGAGGTTTGGCAGGAGGGAGGGGACTCCATGTCTCCAGAGGATGTCTGCAACCCAAGCTAAGCAGCTGGGGAACCTCTGGGATTGAAGTGAAAAGAAGCAATGCCAGACCTCTCCTGCTAGTAATGAAACAGGAGGAAGGAACCCAAACTACAACATTTTGAGGATCAAAATGAAGAAGAGTGGGTTGACTGTACAGTAGGGAAATGTCTGTGATACACCAGATGACTGAGCAGGATTATTCCAGTTTAAAACAGAGTTCCATTCCCTGACTTTGGGTTTCATCAAGAGATGCCCTCTGATGGGGTATAGATGTTCCCCTTTCTTGGTTTTATTGCCGATTATTTTGCCTTACATTAAATAAGAAGAAAATGTAGCCAGTGAACATTTCTGGACCCTCTAGGGGATGCCCCTGTCAGAACATAATTTACTGCAAGCATCCTTAGTTTCTGCAAGCCAGAAATAGTTATTAGATCAGTATGGATGAGGAGGTTTTCAAATCTAACACCAAGTTATAAACATCTTGTCCATAAAAATGGAAAACTGCGTTTTTACTCTGGAGAAATCCATGAATCCATGAATCAGTCAGTGGATGGCATAATGCAGTATGCAGTGTGAAGCAAGAGTCTCAAGAAACAAGAGAAATTAAGATAATTATGTCAGAAAAAATGAAATGTAGATAGTAATTTTGATCTTAAAGTTTAAAATCCAATAACTCATTTAGCATCAGAAGTGGTGGGGGGCAAGCTTTTGAGACTTACAGACCCCACTGGTTTTCCAGAGAAGCAGCAGCTGTTTCAAATACCCAAGTGTAACCAACTGGGAAGATGGAAAGTTCAGCATCACTCCTGGAGCTCTGCTCACTTGACATTAATACAAAGTATAAACAAATGTCATAATAAGCTATTTTTCTGCAAAATTCTGTCATTATTTATAATTTTAAAACAAGTTAAATGGTATTTCTTTTGAGATGTTTGCTTAGGGTTGACATTTAATCATAGGATTTATTATTTATGTAGTTCTTCAGGCAGTTTGTCCTTTAGCTATTCTTGAGGGATACAGCTTAAAAATGTGTCATGGCTAAATAAGATGGCTGTGGAAAAGAAAGAGATAACACAGCAGATAATTCAAGTGTGTCTCTGGCAGGGCAATTCTTGGTCATGGTACAAGCTTGGAAAGAGCGTGACTTGAAAATACCAAGAAGCAGCGGCTTTGTCCCTTTCAGTACTACCAAGATTTACATCCACCACCACTGACTTTAAATTGTACTGAGGATATTTCACAACTTGCAAGATGAGGTCTTTAAATTAGTATCCACCCTTGATATCATATGACAGCATCAAGCTGTAATTTAATACTTATTGTGAACCAGAAACTTCCCATGAGTCTATTTCAAAGTGGATTTCAGCTTTCTGTTTCAATTTCATAAGAGATTATGATGTTTCCTTGGAAAAGCAAGCATAATGAATACTGACCAGTTTACTTTTGAGTGTCAAAGCTACTGGATTTAATTTCCAGTCAGTCTCTCACAAGACTTTATAGTGACGGTATGGTTACATTGGAAGTACAGGTGAAATCAATGGGAATACTGTTTGAACTAGTGGAGTAGGCCATATGTTGTTTGTTGGGGTTTTTTTAAGGGATTCTTTGTCCAAGAAGGCAAGGTGATTGACATTGTGAATATCAGCTTTAGTTTTTCACACACCATTTTAAAAGTTGGCTCAGGCCAATTAAATAATGTATGTGACTTCCATACATGATCATGAGAAATGTTATCTCCATCCTACCAGATTGGTGTGTGGTACCTTAAAGAAAAGAAGTTGGAGATCTAGGACACTTGGGTCCTAAAAAAAAAATTAATAAAAAAAAAAGAAAACAGGTCTTATCTCCTTCTAGTACAAATAATCAGCCTGTCTAATGAACCACCTACGTGTTCCCAGTCTATTGAAATGCCAGCTAAAGCCATTGCTTCAGACTATGCTTCCCATTCTTGAAGATATAACCTGCTGCTGATAAAGGGAGAGCTATGAGAGCTATGAGGTGCAGTTGGATGCACACAGGAGGAAAAGGCTCTTCAGAAATGAGAGAAGAGCACATGTACATGGATATGTACATTCTGTGATTCTGTGATATGATGAAAAAGTCCAGGATGAATTACACCACACACTCCTTTTACAAACAGACTACACATTTGCCATGCAAACTCCTTGCTTCTCATCATAATGCCCTTTTGTGTTGATGTGACTTTTATTAGAACAAGGCTCACTCATGTTCATTTACTGCATTTCACTTGTGGATAATCAACAGCTAAAAGGATGGTATTTCTGCTGCTTGGAATTAACACAGCCTAAGAAAAAAAATAATAATTCTACAAGATTTGTTTTCTGGTAACATGTTCACACAGCCTTAATCTTCATTTTCACCATTGGGATAAATGTTCAAATAGTCATATGCTCTAAGAACGAATCCATTCCAAGACTTTGTAATCTGCTCTAGTATCTAGCAAAAAAAAAAAAAAGGCTGAAATGAACAGTTTATTCTTTCTGCTTTTCCCAAGGATTTAGGATGAATTCCTTGTAAGTACCAAAACACTGTTGTATCTATCTTACTGCACAAGGTTTTTGTGGCCGGTTTCACTCCACCATGAAGTTACATGTTGCTTTGTTCTGAGATCCACAGGGATCACTTCAAATGGTGGAATGAAAAACAGATCATTCATAATGAATGCTATTACAAAGATACAATTTTGAAAAGCTGCAGACTGCTTTCACTCTCCAAAAGGGTGGCTCAGTGCCCTGCTCTCAGAGGCACCTGAGAACATGAATGAGGAATTCTGGTTTGCAGGCACCAGCGCTTGTGTATTTTTATGAATGATCTTTGCAACTTTGGTGAGTTTTTCTTGTTGCTTTTTAGTGGTGTCAATGTCAGGCCCTTGGGAAGCTGGGCTTTGCAGCAGGGATCAGGGCCTCACTCCATCTCTTAGCCCAGCCAAGAAAGCTGTGTGAACTGGTTGCTTTCTGCTGCTCAGCATGGCACTTGGCATGTGTGTTGTGTTGTAGTTGTCTTCTGTGCACTTAGCCATGACTGCTTACTCTGACTCCTGATGCTGGAGTCATAGGTCTTCATTCCAGTCCAGCTGTTCAATATCCAAGATTTACTCTTTAACAGAGAACATCTGGCTTTGGCCTGGACCCAACATTCCCTCCTGTCTTCCATGTTGTCCTGACTGTCCAAGCCTTGACCACTAGTGTTTCCCACACCACCAGCCTAAAACAAGAAGTGATTGTTCTGCCTTCTAGCCCTGGCTTGTCTTTCTTATGTGTTGTACTTTAATGAGTTTAGCCTGGCACCAGCCACTGTGTGAGGTTTCCAACATCTCTGTTGCATCCCTAGTGGCTACAGCTACAGAAAGTCCTCCATTCCCCTTATGGTTAGGTATTTTTTGTTGTTGTTAAAACATGCAAACAAACTTCCAGGAGTTTAAATATTAAGAATGAGAGCCCAGGCACTATTCTGACAGCCTTTCTGGCTAACTATAGCATCACCCTCTTGCTCAATGGTTCAACTCTTCCTACCACTAGTTCTCTTCCTATTACAGGCTTTAAAGAATAGGCAGTGTGAGAAACAGAGGGTACCAATGCTTGCTGAGTGCTCACCAGCATATCCCCCTGGGCCATTGTTATCAAAACTTTAACCAACTCATGAATGCAGCACTACCTTCAGCCCCATGTGTGACTTCTCAATAGGAAACACTTCTTTTCAAATCAGTCTTTCCTCCATTAGAACATGCTTTCTCATATTCAGCATGTCTCTGAGCAAAGAAGGTGTCTTCTGACCCAGTTGTGTCTGCAAAGTAGATGTATGTACTTGAGATTGTCATATACATTTTCTCTGTATTCAAAAAACCAAGTTCTTCCAATTCTTGATATCTACCTAAGGATTAAAATTCTGGAACTTAAACTGTACTCATGCCTACACTGTGGCATCTAACACTAGGAGAGATGAAGATTGCCTTAAGCCTCCCCAAAAAAATTAGTGAAGTAATGGCAGATTCCTCACAAGCGTTGTAGAAAACGTTTTTGAAAATACAGAATCTCACCTCTGCCCAGGTAACAGTTGTAAATTAATGGTCACTGTCTAAAGACCTTCATGCTATCTGTTGCTAGAAATATCTGGGGGTGTAAATATGGTCCACATTCTGCACGACTAATATCCTGACATTCTCCTGTTGGCTGCATCCAGGTGGCTTCTCAGGAGTGTTCCAAGAAGTCATAGTTTCTTCATTTACTGGTTACAGAGACTTACATGTTATTTAAGCTGACTAATATGGCCTAGATTATGCATTAAACTAATGGCAAAACACGAGTAACTGAGACCACAGATACAATGGCAGTACAGAAGATTTTTCCTACAAAACTCATAGCATAGATACAGAGGGCAACATGAGGACATTATGTGAACTAGGGAGATAATATGCAGTTTCATGGACCTGCTGAGTCTGCTCTTAGCATACATAACATCTTGTCCAAGATGAAAAGAGCAACTACTGCCCACTGCAGTAGTTATTTTTAGAGAGCTGCATGATGCCCATAGATCTTTCAACAGAATTTGGTCTTCTATGAACAACTCTTCAGTGACCCCAAGGGCAACCACTTCCTTCTTGTGCTAAAGTGAATGAATGCACTTCTTTTGCAGCATATTGGCAGCATGATCAAAAATGCCAGAGAAACTGAGGAAAGATGAGAAATAGGACAATATATAACACCTCTGTGGTCTGGGTTTTGCCAGCCCAATATCTATGAAAGCTGTTATCTGTGTGGAATTGATGTAAAAGACAACAGATGTAAGTTTTGTGAACAAGTGCATATCCACCAGAGAGTGGGAGCAGAAATGAGATGGGGGAGGATGTATTTCATGGAGTTTTCTGTTTACACTCTCGAAACCTCTGCTGAAAGTTGGTCTGAAATGTCTTACGTCACTCTCTTCCTCTGTATCAAACAGAATATGCATTCGGTACAGGTATCCTACTATGCCATTTTAAATTATTTCTTATCTTTAACTTTATAAGGTTGATTCTATTACTCAGCAAAGGAGAGTGTGACAGCTAGAAGACGAACTAGGGAAAACTTGGGAATATTTATTACAGCCATTGGGGCTCAAGGTTTCCCAGTCTTATTTAATATGTTGACATGTTGAACACTAAGCGATTTTTTAATCATCATCACTCAGCCCTGATATATAAATGTAAGTATCTATTAATTATACTAGCAGATTATATGTATGAAAATGCCTACTTAGCCTCCAGTTATGATAAAATGTATTATTCTCATCAGGGCTGCCCCAAGGCAATCAGTGACTTGTCCTTGTGAAGACATGCTTGGCCCTCCAATTAAAATACTGAGCAGAAAAGGTCCGTATATCTCTTGAGACAGCTACTTCTGAGAAACAGAGAAAAATACCTTTCCTTAGCCTCAGGGTATAGGAGCCAGAACAATTTAAGAATTAGAAAATTGTAACAGGAGTGGATTTTCACTGTTTATGAAGATCTTTCCTGCATAGTAAATGTAGACACTACTTGACATGCAGCAGTCAAAGCTGAGATTGTTTTCTTAGAGGAAATGCCAAAACGGTGTAGAGACAGCACAGCCAGAGATCTCCTTTCCAAACCCAGAGGTCCAGTATATCAGGAGCAGACAGGGACATACTCGAATTGCTGCATGCTTCTGTGATGCCTACCTAAAAAATAGTGCCTTGGAGTTGTGGGTAATCAGGTAAGCTTCCCTAAGCTGTAATGGGGATCAAAGCCAACGTTGGGTGCATGAAGATGTCTTCATTTATTTTTTTTCTGACCATCTGTTAATTACAGCTTTGTCAAACTGAAGAATATGACCCAGAGTAAGATTCACCTCCTGGTCCCAAATTCTTTGAATTAAAGGCTCTGATTAAGTACTTCTACAGTAGTTAAGAAATTAAACTGTTGTAACAAGCTGTACCACAGTAGCTGTCCATAGATACTTTCCATGTTGTTGCAATTACCATTTAATCTAATCTGCATGAAATTGGACTATACTGAGCTACCTGTCATTTTCCTATGTAAAACACTCACATATAAGCCATTACTGAAGTTTAGGTGCTATATAGCACCTTCTGTATAGCAGTGAGTTGGATGTAAATCTGAGTCTGAAGAGCTACAGATCAGATTCCTCAGCTGTATAAATGAGGGTGTGTTGACTGGCTTCACTTGAGCTTGGCCAGTTTCTGACGGCATGCTCTTCTTTCTTTGAAGCCTCTTGTAAGACTTCCTAGGTCAGTTTGAGCTCAAAGTAGATAGTTATTTCTTCTTGAAAAAAGCCTTCAAAGCCTCTGAAAAAAAAAATGAAACAAAACACAGAGCATTGAAAAGAAGATCATCCATGTGTAACTGTTCTACTGGTTACTATAAGCTTGCTATTAATTTGTCATGCAATTACTTCAGAGTCAAAATTAAAACTCAGGTTTTGGATCTCAGAGTAGCACAACCTGCTAAACTAGAAACTGTTAGTAAATTTTGTTCCCCATCAGCTAGTTGTCATAGTGTCACATTCACAATACGTTCATACTTTGTCCTTGATGTGATTTGCAAAGTGTTACAATGTGAAATGTGAAAGGATGGAATCTATTTTTCAAACATTCACAAATAGATTTTGAGAGCGAATGCTTTCTGCAAGAGTCTACGATAGTCTGGGTATCAGATAAAAACAAATTATCATTGGATGAAGTTGGTTGATCTGTTCTGCTGCTTACCAAGTTCTCTTTCTGTAGTAAATAAAACTTTTGAATTAGGGGCTCACCTTGAAACAGACTTTTCAAAGTTAAATACTGTCTGGCTTTGCTGTCTTAATAACAGAAGAGATGATAAGTGATGACATTAATAATAAATATTCTTAAAAGTGAGATGCAGGACCTGAGTGCTGAATGACCAACAGCTTGCCACTGGCTCAGTACACATATCTGCAGGAATCTAAACAAGATTGATCTTCCCGTGTTCAGAGCTTGAGGGTGTCTCAGGTGGACTGGAGGTGGGAAAATGGCAAAAAGACATTACTTCCCTAATCCTAGGTAAGGATCAGAGAGTGAATAATTAAAGTACCCTTGCTCAAGGAGAAACCAAAGAAAATGTCAAAATACCAATACAGAAGAACTCTTTGAAAAGAAAATTAATTCTGCCTCCTAACTGTCCCTGAAATCAGCATTGTTTTTTGTTCCATGTGAAAAAGTTAGATGCTGAAGATCTGAAAAATAAATTCTTATGGAGTTCATTGTTGAATTACTTGCTCTAAGAAACTCATCACCATAGTTTTCCTCACATCCTTGCCTATGACCAGGACGCTTACTGTAGATACCGTATCTTTTTATCTGTTCTTTACAGAGCTACAGAATAGATGCCATGTCTGTGCCTCCCTAACTCAGGGATGACGATCACAAAATGCAGAGCACCACAAAAACTCCTACATGTGACTTAGAGAAATTCACTCAGATTCTAAGGAGACAAATAAAAACAGATTACCTTCTTGCACTACTACGGATTCCCAGAAGTTTGAACAATAAATTTTACTCTATACTCCTCTGATTATACTTCCCCCATTTCATCACTGACAGAGGATAATAACTGAATACAGGAAGTCATGTGACACATGGTGATTTAATGGCTTTTTTTTCAGAGTTTAGCTTCTCCAGAAATAATCATTGTTCTTTTTTGCTAAGGACTTGATTTGGCACCATATTGAGGACTTGATTTGGCACCATATTGATCCCTCACATTTCCTTGGTTCGGGAAGGCTGTCAGTCAGCAAAGCAGCACAACATTGTTAAACAACAGCCAGCAGGGCACAAGTCCCTCAGCCAAATTTATCAACCCTACATTTCATTCTGCAGACTCTGTGTTCTAATACATGGTGTTGTGTATCTGTTATATGCTCACAAACAATTCATTTATAGCTGGGTGGATGTATAGATGTGTATGTACACACACGTTTTCCCTGCCTCTCCTCTTTCAACATGTTCACCAGTTACCACCCAGACCAGATGCCTGACAAGTACATTCTTGCTGTTGGGGACTAACTAGTATATTTGTAGTTATACCCAACTCTGGCTTGGTTCAAGCTTCTTTCAGCTGCTATTGGCTTCTAAACATTTGATGTATCCACCATTATTTATCAGTCCCCACCCCAGTATAGACCACTGAAAACAGTCAGCAGCTTCTTTCACTAGTTACCACTCACAAATCAGCTGAACCAGTCCCAAGCCTACCTCATTACCTATATTTTCAAGAAATAACATTTCATACAGAATACAAACAACAGATCTCACTCTGCTGAAGGTGCTGGCTTTCAGCCGTCATTTGCTATGTTTGCAAGCAAATGCCCTTCCACTGTCTCCCACATTGCTTTTCATCTTTGAGAAAAGCTCCTCAGAAATGCCAAACCCCTGTTTGTCAGGCTGAATGTATCCAGACTCAGCTGTTGTCTGATATTTTGTGACTCTGCTTGTCTGAGTGACTTGTGCCATCTCACTGCCGCTTTGCTCTCCTCCAAGTCCCTTTTCTCTGGGCTTATACTGAGCCTCATAAGGAGGTTGTAGTCATTATCATTTAAAAGAATGAATCCTGCCAGCAATTGCTCAGCTAAAGATATGTAAATCCTTTCAGGTTTAAGTCAGTCTGCTCCACTAACAAAGATAAAATTGAGTTGCAAAACATCTAGTCAGAAACTACAGAGACAACTGACCTTGCATCTTTAGACATTTTGAAGTCTGCACAATTAGTTGAATCTTGTTTTAACACATATCTCAGAATCACAGAATGGTTGAGGTTGGAAGTGACCTCTGGAGATCATCCAGCCCAACCCACCTGCTAAAGCAGTTTCACCCAGAGCAGATCACACAGGAATGTGTCCGGGCAGGTCTTGAATGTCTCCAGAGAAGGAGACTCCACAACCTCTCTGGGCAGCCTGTTCCAGGCTCTGGCACCTCAAAGGAAAGAAGTTTCTCCTCATACTCAGACGGAACCTCCTGTGCTTCAGTCTGTGCCCGTTGCCCCTCATCCTATCACTGGGCACCACTGAGAATAGTCTGGTGCCATCCTCTTGACACCCACCCTTGAGAGCTGGATAAAGCGTTCTTTAGTTGAACATTGCTCATTATACATTAAATGATTATGTAACCAATATGCAAATGTGTAACCAATTGGTTCTTTAGGGTGTGAATGTAGTGATAAGATTTTATATATAATGGCTGTTAATTTTCTCTCTGGCATGCTGGCTTTATTCCAGCATCCAGGCTTGCTCAACTATGTAATAAACAGTATCTCGTGTCTGTGTGCTAAAATCTGGCTTAATAGCATACCAGGTGACAGAACCCTATTTTGGGGACAACAGGGTCATGGTACCAGCCTGAGCAATATGCAAGACAGGGGCATCATCAAGGCTCTATTTGCAACTTTCTTTCCATTGAACTTGGCATCTTTGACCTGTAATAATAAGTATCTCAAAGGGGATTCTAAGTAAAGAAATACACATACCAACAACAATTTTTTTTCAAACCATGTGGAACTTTGCCAGACTCAGGAAAATCAGCAGCATCTGGCAGCAGACTGAAATATATATCTGCAACCAGGGAAATATTGTGAGTTTACTATCCTGAAAAAGTTTACTGTCCTGGAAAATTGTTACTGTACAAAACATATGCCAAGTTAATATTGTAATGAATTTTATGGCTTGGAACAGCAGTTAGCTAGTGTTCGTAGCCAGAGGGCTATATCCTCAGATGGCGTAAAGTAAGTGAATGTGGAGGAAATCACAAATTTATCAGGAACAGACTTTTAAAGATGGAAGAATTGGCCTGAGAATAAGCCCTCTGTTGCAAACCTCTTACAAAAATGGACTCAGTGATTTTGTGTGATCATAAAAACAAGAAATGCATATCATCTAATAAAATTAGAGGAAGACAGATGCATAAACTCTGAAGACAGATATATAAAATCTAATAAAGTGGTCTAAGAAAATTTCTTAATAACATAGAAGACAATTATTCCTTGGTGGTGCATATCCCCAGCACATGGAACC